>NW_024067566.1:410986-725600 GCF_015533775.1 Penicillium roqueforti | reverse complement strand
AAATGTCCACCAATATTTCTCCTGCCGCCCATTTGTTTATACCCCTTGCTGTCTGGTTAATAATATGGGGGTGGGTATTTCCGGGTCTCCCCTTGCTAAATCGCCCCCCCCCCCCCTACCTTCCATAGTACGTACAATTTGTAATTTGTATATAAACCACTAACAAAATTAAGTCACTTTTATCACATCAACTACTTCATCGTCAACAACTGCTTTCACAACTATTTTAACGACTGCTCTATCAATCATGATTAAGGGATTGAAAGAATAGGTATGCGATCAAATACACGTTGTTATCTGATCAAAGTGTAGGAATTTTTTGACAACTCCGTATATCAAGTAGGATTCAAAAGTATAGAATTATTAAGTCCGGCAGAATTAAATCACTTTTTTTTAAACACCAGTAATATGTCATTATATAGTGGAAAATTAGAGATTTATGTATAATAAGAATAGCTTCAACGAGAAAACGCTATATTAACGCAAAAGAACAATTCAAGACGACGCGAGCCAATGTTGATTCAACCGCAAACAATCGGGCCGACGACAGAATCACAATGAGGAGCTGTATCAGGATGGGCTCTTCAATCACCGGCCAGTGATAGGCCTGAACCGGAACGCAACACAAGAACCTGCAGACAAGGAGCCCGCCAATATTCGGCGACGGAGTATATGAGATGTTGAATGCAAACACCAACTCAGCGAGACAATGTATTCAGGCCCTTGATCAATTGTGTCGGGCAAAGGAGACCTAAGCAGAGGCGTGACGAATCCACAGACGATGATAGAGCAGGTGAATGTGGTGACCTCGAGCGAGATGTTGTAGTTTTCCCAAATGAAGCTCGATCCCTCGAGTCGAAGTCGGTGGCGATGGACATGGAATATGCAATGTAGACAATCACAAATGATGCAGCTAAAGAGACAGCATGATGATTCTCATTGTCGGAGAGGAGAAGGTCATTAACGCTTTCCTGACTCTTTCGAGTCCTGCCGTGAGGCCTTGTGCTGGCTCGCCTCAGAGCGTACCTGCTTCAGTGCTGATTCAGGGACGAGGCCAGTTTTCGTCTCGATGGTGTACTCCTCGGGGAATTCAGGGTTCTCTGCACGACCAACTTCTGGATAGTTGACGTCCAATGGTGGAGACTTGTCTGATATTCCCAAATCCTCCAGGGACTCCTTAGTCTCTGTCCTCTGCAGCCCGAGAGCCGCCGAACCGTCTTTTTGTTCTTTCTCGGACATTTCTTTAGTCAAAAGATGACTTCGGCCACCGTACAACTGTGCTAGAAAAGATTGGCAAGGATTGAGAAACCGCGATGGAGGGGATGGCGAGGGAAGATATGAGGGGGGTTTTGGCCGACATATTTCCGAGATATCCATACCTCAGGCCATTTCGGCGCATTACATCATAATGAAGCAATAATGACTCACCATCCCGTGAACCTTCTACGATCGGACGGCTCAGGTCGCCCGAAGTTCAGGAGATAACCGGATTGTCTCGCGTGACGTCAATAATGTGAGGGGCGCCCTCCATGTCTACCGCGGTACCACCGATCTATACAAAGTAGCCTATATTATCCGCATTCCTACCTGGAATGATTCTAGACTTATCCACATCCACGGTTATAGTATCTAAATCCTAGAACATTATGCCTGAACGCGAAGAAGACAGAGAGTCGATTTCGGAGCCTCTCCCTGAAGACCTTCAAAAGATCGTGGACAAGGAAGAGTCAGATAGGCAAATCCGGGCAGACTACGAGAATTCATTTACATCGTGAGTGAGGCAATAGACAATTCCACTCATGCTATATATCTGACATGTTCCCCAGTACTTCTCCAAAACATTCTCTGAAGGAGCTTGTTACCGAACGATTGGATGAGAACCCCGACGTACCTCATAATTCGTCAGAAAAGACGCAAGAAAAGTCTCAGGGATGAGTGGAATATTCATATAATAAGGGAGCTGTCGGGCTGTTATAGATTCTATTAGGATCGGACTCGGATTTGAACGCAGTTTGGTTTATGTACTTCGGGGAATATATTTTAGCGGTATGGGCCAATCACCACTCTAGTTAGTTTTATGTAATCTATATTAATCATTCAACCAAGCAACCGGAAGGCGTGCAGAAGCTTGTATATATGCGTAAGAAACATGTCAAATAGTGTTAAAAGAATGTACATCTTATAGGTGTGACGGTCAAAATCAGGTCTTGTCGATATGCCCTTGTCACTCTCAGCCAAGGCCCTATTTCCTAGTTTGAGCAAAGATGGCTTACTCTCTCTATCTTCTCCAATGCTAGGAGCTTATTTGCCTCTACTTCAAGCATCGTATTTAATGAGAATTTAATAAAATGATAGATTCGAGTATGTACAACATCGTGGTTGTTCCAGAACACGGCCCGGCCCTTATAGTACCCACCTTCCCGATTAGTGGGTGCCACTTCGAATACGGAGTAGTTGTGTTATGGATCTCTTCTTTCATAATATTATTCGTCGTTGTCAAAGAGGAACAGTGTAAAACTATGGATCGGAGTACTGTTCCTTGATCCGCCTACGATATAGGTCTGGAAGTCGTTGGGACCTGGAAGCGGGGTACTGATGTATACAAAGGGGCACAACAGAACGAGAAGACAAGATTCAATTCTATGATCTGATCATCATTTCATTGACCTTGTATCATTTTACCTGACCAATAAGCAGGTTTCGAACAAACGTTAATGGTAAATCTACGTATTTGACCGATTCCCTTCCTATGGCAGTCTCCAACCGCCAGTACGCCATGAAACGTAATATTGCACCAGATTCCTTCATATCGCGCAACCAGCCCAATATAACCAACTTCTCCAATGAAAGCCTTCCAGTATTTTGATAAGGCTTCAAAGGATAGCTAGGTGAGAGGTTAGAAATGTCGCCCGAAGCTCGGTTTGCCGTCGTTGCTAGCACAGGCGCTTTCGACTTTATGCCAGCCTTCGAGGACGCCATTCTCTGCATCGTCCCCTCGGCTCTATTTCTGGTTGTGTCCCTACAGAGTCTCTTCTGGCTCGCGAGACAGCCTCGCAAGGTCGCCAAAAGCCACCGGCCAATCGTGGAAGTGGCACGTGATAACCTCCGCCCTAGTTTTTCTCTGGC
Source organism: Penicillium roqueforti (assembly GCF_015533775.1). NCBI lineage: Eukaryota > Fungi > Ascomycota > Eurotiomycetes > Eurotiales > Aspergillaceae > Penicillium > Penicillium roqueforti. The sequence continues at coordinate 722,474 of NW_024067566.1, read as the reverse complement.
CCAAGAAAAAACAACTACTGACTAGTTCAGTAACTGCAGGGGTTGATCGGCGTCTACACGGCTCTATAACTTGCAGTCTTGGTGTACTGGGCTCTGAATGCAGAGAAGTGGCCTTTCTCTCGGTTGCGGACGTCCGCCGCCGTGCTCGCCTTCGTCGATGGATTTCTGCTCTTGTTCCTGCCCTTGGGCGAGCGGGATCATCATCCAAGCTAAGCCGATGAGAAAGGAGACACGCTTGTAGCGATATCAGGAGCCAATTTTGGCTGGGTTCCCGGAAAGCCGGACATCCTCAACGACATCACTGTTGGAATCCGCAGATTCACCTTCGTCGTTGGACCTGTCGGCTCAGGCAAGAGCACTCTCATGCGAGCCATTCTAGGAGAAGTCCCGCTCCAAGCGGGTTCCATCCATGCCGATCCCGGCAATATCGCGTTTGTTGGTCAGGAGCCCTGAATCCAGAACCTGACGATACGCCATAATATCCTAGGCAGTGCCAGCTACGACGCGGAATGGTACGACAAAGTTGTCTACGCGTGCGGGCTAGAGTAGGATATCAACGAGCTTCCCGACGAAGATGCGACAAGGGCAGGCAGCGCGGGGTCTTCGTTGAGCGGCGGCCAAAAGCAGCGGCTCGCCTTGGCCCGAGCCGTCTAATCCACGAAGAAGACTGTCTTGTTGGAAGATGTCTTTGCAGGGCAGGATGCGGCGACCGAGGAGCACGTCTTACAGAATCTTTTTGCCGAGACGGGTCTCTTCCAAGAGATGAGCATAACTATGGTCTGTGTCACGAACGCCATCCATAGACTCGCCTATGGCAGATCATGTCGTCGCTCTGGATGTGAGCGGCCATATCATGCATCAGGGGTCATTCGCCCAACTTCAATCCGATACAGATTATCCGCATGGGCTAGCAGTCGAGCAGAACGGCGCGATTGACACGCAGGACGCAGCTGACGCATCGGTGCAGCATCGCCACGAGACTGTTCCTCGGGGCCGATATGAACAAGATGCTGAACAGGACAGCGACGACTCTGAATCGCCCGGACGAGTCCTCGGCGAGTTTGCCACATATGCGTATTACTTTGGCTCCGTCCCTGTATGGCACACCATACTGCTCGCTGTCCTCACCATTCTGTACGCGGGAAGTTATCGGATGACGGCACTCGTACTCAGCTTCTGGACAGACACTACAGAAGGATGCGGCCAAGCCACCAATGACTACTGCCTCGGTCTCCTCGCAAAGCTCACTGGTCTTGCCGTCTTGGGCATCACAGGGGCTGCATATCTCTTCCTGGTCGTCATGGTGGCTTCGAGCTCCGAGGTTCTCCACGCCCGGCTTCTCCATTCCGTCATGAATACCCCAGTGGCCTTATTCTCGCGCATCGACGTCGGAGTCACCACGAATCGCTTCAGCCAGGACATGTCGGCTGTCGACACCGAGCTGCCCTTCGCCCTCATCATCATGTCGGTCATCCTGATGTGCGTCTTTTCTGGGTATTTTGCATCCACACTTGTGCCCTTTGTCGCTTTCTGCTGATGTGAGTTTTAACAGCGCCCCCAAGCCCCAATGTGACACAAAAAAACACGGCACTAACCTCTTACTATGGGTAAACAGTGCTGCACCAGCTCAAGAGGGACGATGTCGTAGATCGGCTGGGTGGTCTAGACAGCCCGCTAGACGCCGACCGGCTCTCGCAGGGCCAGCGCCAGCTCCTGTGCATCGCCCGGGCTATGCTGGTCGGCAAACAGATCGTCCTAATCGACGAAGCGAGTAGCAACGTCGATGAGCGGTCCGAGCGGCTCATCCGGGATATGATGCGCGTTATTGCTGTTGCGCATCGCCTTGGTGCCGTCGTCGACTTTGATCGTGTTGCTGTTATGGGGGGTGGTCGGCTCCTAGAATGGGATTGTCCTCCCGCTCTTGTGAAGCGAGATAGCGAGTTTAAGGGGTTTTGGGATCTTGGGGCGGGCTAGAGGGGCGGTTAGGTGTATAGGTCTTGTGTGTTTGGTGTTGTTCGAGCTGGGAAATATATAACAAGGTTCGAGAAAACGAAAACAAAACAAAACGAAAAGTATGACGAAAAATATGTAGTTAAGTGAATTCGGCTAGTCTTAAGTATATAAATCAGAAGCATGGTGATACTATCTCCATGTAAAGACAGCACAAGTCCGTCTGCGAGCTAGTAGTCAAGAGTGACTTTAGAAGTGAAGTGGGAAGGGTCTCATTTTTATTCTGCGATTACTTTAAACATTTTATCTGCTTCGGTTTTTGGAAAATTCGCGATAGAGATAGTTTAGTCCGAAAGAAGCCTATAGGACAGTGTAACACGGATTCTCATGGCAGTACGAATGTGAAGGTATGATACTCCAAAATGAAAATGAATGAGAGTAAAGATTCAATCGACAATCCCATCTCAGTGTGCCAACACTCGCTGTACAAGGCACCCGAAGGAAGGACATATCTAAAAGGTACAAAAAGCCATGGTAGGCTCCATACATACAGAGAAAGCATAGTGGGAAATCACAAAATAGAAAAACCGTTGCGCCCAGTTGGTCCCAGACCAGCTCATTTCACCTCATTGGCATCCGAGAATGGACTTTCTACCCGTGCGGGTGGCGTCCGAGGGGAGTTACGTCCGTCACTCAAGCCGGAAGCGCGACGTGCGTCGCGAATCGAAGAATCAGCAGCTTCATCTTCGACCGATGAGAACGGACTGGACTGGTTGCTGTTTGTGGTTGATACTGTCGGGCTGGTGTCATTGCTTTTACTGTTCCCGGACAGCTCTTCGACTCGGTTGGCAGCGGGCGCGTTGTTGGCTTGCTTGTTCTTCACCGAAGGGCCACGCACCATCACTGGCTTGGCGGTTACACTGCGAGCAATACATGAACTGTTGCCCTTGACAGCCTCCGCCCGAGCGAGTTGCGCCGGGGTAATGGCTGGGACAGCGGGTGCGTCTGCAGGGGTAATCGTGACAGTAACGGGCGAGTCGTCTCCAGGGGCATTCGCTGACCCAGGTCCTCCGTTGTGGATACTCACGACGGCTGCCCGAGTCCGCTGGATCTGCTGCGCAGGAACGGCACTGACAATGGCATCGTTGCGGTAGATGGTGGTGGCCACACTGCTGCGCAAAGTGGGGGAGATGCTCTGGTGGCCGGTAGTGGTCGTCCATGACGAGTCACGCAGGTCACCCGGCATGAAGAAGTGTTGATCGGGTGTCGCACCAGGAAGCGGTGGAATAGGAGGCATAAGGGTGGATGGGGTCTGCGGTGGAGAGCGGTTGGTGACACCAGGAATGTAAGCGATTTGGATTACATTGGAGGCACGGGTTAGGACTGTAGAGGCGATGGACCGGCGTTCACTGCGAGCTGCTGCGAATGAACCGTTCTTCTCCGCCTCCTGGCGCTCCAGGCGCTTCTTTCGGATGATGAACCACCATATCAAGAATACAACGATGGCGATGGCAGCCACGCCTCCGACAACACCACCAGCAATAGCGCCAGTGTCGGTGCCCCCGGAGTTCGAGGGCGCGGCGCCCGTTGAAACGCACTTAGTGGTGGCGCATGCATCACAGCTCGGGGCGGTCATGGTACATATTGATCCATCGGGACATGCGGGACAGGCGGGGGATGTGGTTTCACACTGCTTGCAGCGCTTGAAGACGGAGCGGGCGGGGGAGAAGGCGGAATCCATGGGTTCGAAAGACATGGTAGGCGAGGAAGATCGAGATAAAAAACAGAGAAAGATATCGATAAAGCCGGTCAACGGCAAAGAATGTGCAAGATAAAATAAGAAAAAAGGAGTGTAAGGTGCTCAATCGGCGTCAAGTCGTGAGCGTAAACAGTAGATCATCAAAGCCGAGCCGTGAGGCGTGGCAGGAAACGAGTGTCGTGTGTGAAATCAAGGTCGAGATGCGATTTAAGTGATGGTCATGGTCCTCGGAATGGTCCAGACACTTGACAGGGATTGTATATGTCAAAGACGGTCGGGATAGGGGGGCTTGATTTGTTGACGTTGGCCCGACGCGCGTATCAGAGAAAATCGACTCACAAACCACACCCGATCGCAAGATCAGTGTGGGGAGAATAGATGAATAAATGAGAGAGAGAGAGGGAGATAGAGAGTATGACAAGTCAAAAGAGAGACGGGGGGATAATTGGGGGGGCCTTGGTCACGGGCCCGTGAGGTTCCACGGGTAATATACGGGGTAGTCAGGTACACAACGGGTTGTGGTGTATATTTTATAGTAGTACCTAGGTCTGGTGTAGAGAGGATATAAGGCGAAAACATGCAGGGAAAAATGAAGTGAAATCTGAGATGCTACAGCCTTTAATATTAAATATGCTATCAGATTGTTTCATCCCATGTTCACCTTACATGGATGCGAGGAACATAAGTGGGCATCTTACTGTGCCTGCAAGTGGTCCGCGGGTCTGGACTCTCGGATCATCGATTTTCCAAGATTGCGAGAAATAGAGTTTTTCGTTGGCTGTTTGTCTGATTTGGTTTGTTTGTGGTTTGTTTGGCGTGTTTGTTTGGTTTGTCTGCTTATCTTGTTGTCCGGGTGCTGTTTCTGGTGTATTTCCCCAATCGGGTTAGCGGCAATTAATCTCTAACTGCCTTCCGTGGACCAGACGAATGGGGTCACTGAAATCTTATTATCTTGGCGAATTGGGGAATTGGGGAAACGGGGAAAAAAGGGAAATCAGGGACATTAAGGGAAATTAAGATTCGAAATTTTCAACCCATGGTAATCATCGTATACCTCGGGGCGCAGTGACATAGCCACCGCATATGGAATGAACTGACTACGAGGCTGAACATCAGCACAACTCAGCCCAAGGTTAATGTTAGCCTTGGAATATAATAGGCTAATCGACTTGGCACAGCAAAATATACATACGCTAAATGCTTAGGGTCCACAGTGAGGTCTAAAATTACCAGAGTCAGGTGACCTCAGAGTATACTTCATGCTAGAGTACTTGGTAGAATGATAGAATAACCATACACAAAGAATTACAGAATAAGCTCAGCCTGCAATTGAGGAATTAAAACGGGACGCTGTAGCCGAGGGCTTTGAACACATTTATGTGCTGGCATTCAAACACCTATAGTGGAGTCGGGCATACCGCCCTAGGTGTCAAGCCTTTTCTAATGGTATTGTTGTTCTCTCAAGAATGTGGAATGAATTCTCTATATCTACCTAGGTGAACCAAACTGAACTCTTATATGAGAGGTCTATTCACCAAGTGTTTCACCAGTGGAGCAAGTTTATTAGGTTCGGGTGTTCTAGTCCACTCAGTACCACGTATAAAAGATCTGGAGTATGTATGTAGTTCCAAGGCTGCTCCCTACCCAAAGCATCATAGAATCAATAGAAGGCCACGAATCAGAACGAAAAGGAGACTAGAGTAAATGTCAGAATTCCGAGCATCTCAGCTTTCGCCTCCTAACCAGTGAGGGTCCTCCATAGGGCCTCGGGGGGCCATCGGGCTATTGTTCTCCAGGGATGGACATGGAGTATGTATGCGATTTACGACTAAGTCAAGGATATCCATGGCTAGTATAGAATAGTCAAAAATAAATACTCCGTACATATTTAAAGATACAAATAATTCCAATAAACTAGTCAAATGAAAAAAACCCCCAAAATAAAGGGGAAACTAAACCAGGACGGGGTTAGAGACGGTCTATTTTTGACCCTTCTAGTCTGACTGTCTCCCTTTTTTTTTACCCTTTCCCCCCCTTCTCTTCCTTTCTTTTCTTTGACCCTTGATTCAAAACATTTGCAATATTCCAAGATTCTCGGGAAAAACAGATTTCACTTTCTCCCTTCCCCTAGCCCCGTTGCTTCGATAATTGTTCATAAATGCGCCCTGCTTGAACAGATACCCCTCTCCTGTCAGCTTTGAAACACATCCCTTTCTGATTTTTCAACCTTTGCGACACCATGGCCTACCACGGCTCTGGCTCGCACTCCCCGGGCTACGATGACGGTGTTCATCTGCAGGATGTGCCATCTTCGCAGGTATGTGTGTGGAGAGGCGGTGAACTAGTTGCTAGAGCTGACCTCGGTGTTTTTTTTTTCTTTAGTATCGCGAGGATGAGGATGCAGCCCGCGGATTATTGTCCCAACAGCAGGGTCCATTCGCGACGCCCTTTGATGACCCCCACTCGCGCGGCGTTTCTCCCCAGCGCCCAGCTTCGGGGTACAGCTTGACGGAGACCTACGCAGCGGACACCGCCCCTTCGTACCACGACCCATATAATACTGGCAACGTCTATTCCGGCCAGGATGAGACCACCGCGGCAGCCTTTGGGGTCCCCGGCCGAGTTGCATCGCCCTACGCCCGCAGCGAAACCTCATCCACAGAGGCTTGGCGCCAGCGACAGGCCCCTGGGGGCGGTGGTGTCGGTGGTGGTGCTGGCGGTGGCTTGCGCAGATATGCTACCAGGAAGGTCAAGCTAGTGCAGGGTTCCGTCCTGAGTGTCGACTACCCCGTGCCCAGTGCCATCCAGAATGCCATCCAAGCCAAATACCGCAACGACGTGGAAGGTGGAAGCGAGGAGTTTACCCACATGCGATGTACGTGTGGACCGAACATATGGCTCTAAGAGAAAAAGACTAATGAGCCTTCACTTCATAGACACCGCAGCCACTTGTGATCCTAACGAATTCACTCTCCACAATGGTTACAATCTGCGCCCCGCGATGTACAACCGTCATACGGAGCTGCTCATCGCGATTACCTACTACAACGAGGATAAGAATCTAACGGCCCGTACCTTGCACGGTGTGATGCAGAACATTCGCGACATTGTCAACCTGAAGAAATCCGAGTTCTGGAACAAGGGTGGACCCGCGTGGCAGAAGATTGTTGTGGCGCTGGTCTTTGATGGTATTGACCCTTGCGACAAGGATACTCTTGACGTTCTTGCGACTGTCGGTATCTACCAGGATGGTGTCATGAAGCGCGATGTTGACGGCAAGGAGACTTTGGCGCATATTGTAAGTGGACGGAATATGGCTCCAAATGAAATAGCGCTAACAGAATATCCAGTTTGAATATACGACTCAGCTTTCGGTCACGCCAAGTCAGCAGCTCATTCGGCCTACGGACGATGGGCCCAGCACACTCCCACCAGTGCAAATGATGTTCTGTTTGAAACAAAAGAACAGCAAGAAGATCAATTCGCATCGTTGGCTCTTTAACGCCTTCGGCCGCATTCTGAACCCCGAGATCTGTATCCTTCTGGATGCCGGTACGAAGCCTGGCCCTAAGTCGTTGTTGTACCTCTGGGAAGCATTCTATAACGACAAGGATCTCGGCGGCGCTTGTGGTGAAATTCACGCTATGCTGGGTAAGGGATGGAAAAACTTGATCAACCCTCTCGTGGCTGCTCAGAACTTCGAGTACAAGATCAGTAACATCTTGGATAAGCCTCTGGAGAGTTCGTTTGGTTACGTTAGTGTCTTGCCCGGTGCATTCTCGGCCTATCGATTCCGTGCAATCATGGGTCGCCCTCTCGAACAATATTTCCATGGTGATCACACGCTGTCTAAGCAGCTCGGAAAGAAGGGTATTGAGGGTATGAACATTTTCAAGAAGAACATGTTCTTGGCCGAGGATCGAATTCTCTGTTTCGAGTTGGTCGCCAAAGCAGGCTCTAAGTGGCACTTGTCCTACGTCAAAGCCTCTAAGGGTGAAACTGATGTGCCCGAAGGTGCTGCCGAGTTCATCTCCCAGCGTCGCCGTTGGCTCAACGGTTCTTTTGCAGCCGGTATTTACTCGCTGATGCACTTTGGACGTATGTACAAGAGTGGTCACAACATCGTGCGCATGTTCTTCCTCCACATTCAGATGTTGTATAACATCTTCAACACTATCCTCACCTGGTTCTCCCTGGCATCATACTGGCTGACCACCACTGTCATCATTGACCTTGTCGGTACTCCCAGCGCCAGCAACGGACAAACCGCTTTCCCCTTCGGCAAGACGGCCACGCCCATTATCAACACCATTGTCAAGTACGGATACCTCGCTTTCCTATTGCTGCAGTTCATTCTCGCGCTCGGTAACAGACCCAAGGGTTCCAAGTTCTCCTACCTCGCTTCATTCGTGGTCTTCGGTCTCATTCAGGTCTACATTGTGGTCGATTCGATCTACCTGGTCGTTCGTGCGTTCACCGGCGGCGCGCCCATGGACTTTGTTACCGACAAAGGCGTAAAAGCCTTCCTCGACTCTTTCTTCGGTTCGACGGGTGCTGGTATCATTATCATTGCCTTGGCTGCCACATTCGGTCTTTACTTCGTTGCCTCCTTCATGTACGCTGACCCATGGCACATGTTCACCTCCTTCCCTGCCTATATGGTTGTCCAGTCGTCCTATATCAACATCTTGAACGTCTATGCCTTCAGCAATTGGCACGATGTCTCCTGGGGTACGAAGGGTTCCGACAAGGCCGATGCATTGCCGTCAGCCACGACCACAAAGGACGAAGGCAGCAAGGAAGCGGTAATAGAAGAAATTGACAAGCCCCAAGCGGATATCGACAGTCAGTTCGAGGCAACTGTGAAGCGTGCGCTCACCCCATTCGTTGCCCCCGTGGAAAACGACGAAAAGACCCTCGAGGACTCCTACAAGAGTTTCCGTACTCGACTTGTCACCTTTTGGATCTTCAGTAATGCACTCATGGCCGTCTGCATCACCAGCGAGGCCGTCGACAAGTTCGGCTTCACAGTGAGTTTTCGCCCTTTCTCTTAACCTTGTTATTAGACCACCAGCTAATATGATCATAGAATACCGCCACCGCCCGTACAGCCCGTTTCTTCCAGGCCCTCTTGTGGTCCAACGCCATTGTGGCATTGTTCCGCTTCATTGGATGCTGTTGGTTCCTGGGTCGCACTGGTATCAAATGCTGCTTTGCACGCCGGTAGTTGAATTCCAGCGAGCAAAAAATGCCCCTTTTTCATGACCCCCCTGACCCATATTTCCTGTTCGTTCTCCTTTTTCTTTCCCATACCGTGATCTGTATTCTACCTAAAGATGCCCAATTCTGTTCTCTTTTCATTTTGCAATGCCAGCCAGTATGTATTCGCGCGGTTTTACCTTGACGGTTACTGTGATCTTTTTTTGTCGGATCAGCCATGCACCGGGATCGCATTCGGAGCGCTATGATTATGTACTTCATATTCAATTAATTTTTTTCTCCTCGAGATTTCAATACTTAGTAGAGATATATATCCCATAGACTGTGTATAGTACGGAGTTCCCGAGGTCGAATATGTCAATGGAAGGCGGAGAGGCGATAAAGGACGATTGCTGATCTGAGACCCCGCAAGCACAAGGCTATCCTTTACTCTCATCATTGTCACCGTTGTCACCCGTTGATCTCGCTTTTTATAGCTCTGCATCTGGCTTCTGTCTCTCCTTTACTCTCTGACATCCCCAGAGTGGTTATCTCGCCATAAACTTTCTACTTCGCTCTCCCGGAAACCCGTCCGTTCCACCAGGTGGGGTGGTCACTCCCAACCAAAATGTTGAAAATCTGGTCGATGGTAGGGCTTTATTTGGCGCTTCTATAAAATCAAACTATTCCTAACCGTCTGTACAGAAGCAAAAGCAGCAGGAGGCTGAAAATGCCGAGGGTGCTGGAGGCAAGAAGAAGAAGAAGGTCACCGCGGCGCAATTACGCGTGCAACGAGGTGAGTGACTCTCCCGCAGCGGACATTATTACTCTCGCTGCTTGATTAATGGCTTATTGTTATATATCTCTAACCTCTTGTTTTTCTTTAGACCTTCAAGAACTCACCCTCGGCAGCACGATGAAAATGTCTTTCCCGAACCCAGACGACATCCTTAACTTCACCTTGACTATCGAACCGGACGAGGGCATGTATAAGGGTGGCGTCTTCAACTTTAGCTTTGCCGTCAATCAGAACTTCCCCCATGATCCCCCCAAGGTCAAATGCACGCAGAAGATCTACCACCCCAATATCGACTTGGAGGGCAACGTCTGCTTAAATATTCTACGAGAGGACTGGAAGCCCGTGTTGAATTTGAATGCTGTCATTGTGGGCATGCAGGTCCGTTGATGTCTTCCTTTTAACCGGTCGTTACTTGAGCTAACCCGTATTCTACTGCAGTTCCTTTTCCTTGAGCCAAACGCCTCCGACCCTCTCAATAAGGACGCCGCGGAAGATCTTCGCGCCACTCGTGAGAACTTCAAGAAAAACGTGCGCACCTCCATGGCCGGCGGGACCGTCCGAGGCATATCATTTGATCGAGTGCTACGGTGAACGCCTGTTAGGGCTTCATACTTGCCGTTTTTCCATCGGTTCCATACGAGACACTCGCCCATACCCCACGGGGATGACCAGATACGGGATGATGGTTATGGCTTTACACATGGCGGAGACATGGTTCGGCAATCCCGCGAAGGGTGCGCTGGTGTTTCCACGTACATATATCCGGCGTAATTAGCGTTTGAACACAATAGATCCAATTCGCTCATTTTGGTTGGTCAGGCGTAGGGGTCAAGTATATCGCTCTGTGCGTTCGGGCGCTACTACGTAGAATGGTCTGCGATGGCCATGGCCAATCGGTAATCTATTTCAAGAGTCAAGTCCAAAAATCAAAACGGTCGGTTGTCCACAGGCGTATATGTACAATCAATCTCAAATCTAACCACCCACTCGTACACACCCGTCGATCCAACCAGACCCGATGGTGACGTGGAGGCATATGCCCCCACCACTGGGCGATTTCTAGATAACGCTTTGACAAAGAAAAGAACTGGCGCCGAACGGGCGGGAGGGAGACGATCGAGAGGTGATCAGGGTTGATCGATTTAACCCCGCTGGGCAGCACGCTCAACCTCGAGGCGGGCGTAGTAGGTATCACGCTCACGCACGCGGGGAAGGTGGTATCCTGTAGGACAAACACATGTCAGATTTCGAATTATCGATCGCGTGGTGGCGCAGCCGGGGATAAATCTACTTACCGTACCACCAGAGGTAGCCGAAGGTAGTACCGAAGCCTAGTGGATGAGATAACCCTAGTCAGCAACTATTTCACTTGTTGATCTCATCCCAGCCGTCTTCATGGTGTTTGTATTTCATGTGGTTGCTCCCGCGAGATCGCGAGGTTCAACTTGTCGGCTTGAATCATGCCACTCGATCCGGAATCACGACTTACCGAAAGCGGTGCTCAGGTCCAGGACAAGACCACGCCGGAGCATCTGTGAGAGGCATAGAATGTCAGTAAATCATTCCGAACACCTCAATTGACCTGGTAACCCGAGCGGGTTAACCCGGCCTTCAACGGAAGGGGCACGTACGCCGGTAATGGGGGGAATGGCGGCGGGCATTGCGACGAATAAGTTGCGTCAATCGATGCTTGAGCAAAAGCAATATGGGTTGTGGACAGCTTAAATCCTGCCTCGGACGTTGGTGGGGAGAGGAGAGGGGGGTAGGGAAGAAGGCTGATTTGTGAAGTGAAGTTGAAGCTTCGGAGCGGACTAAGCGAGCCGCCGGATTGGTCGGTCTAACTATGAGAGCCAACTACAATTTATGGCATGTTCACTACTCCCTTACCATTCCGCGGCTGCGAAATAACGATCAAAGATCTATTTTCTTGTAGATTTATATATAATGAATCACTTGCATCAATGGAATAGCTTTTTGCCATTTAGCACTACCTATGTCAATACCAAAAGCAAGACCACGAGGAAGCCTTCGAGATGGAGGATATGTAGGACGAACGAAGCCTTGTTGGTCGAATTATTTGCCGTCATATAATGAATGTCCTACCCAAGCAATTTATCTACTCAAGCCCAAACTAAGCCATTCATTCACATTGCTTCCTCCTCCCCCGAAGGTCTATGACATCGATCTACTTACCGCCTTAGCACGTGACCGTGACCCAACTCGATAACATTGCCTAGTCTGGACGACCACTTCTTGAATTAGACCAACACAATCGCCATGGCGACATCGGGCGCCCATATTAAAAGACCTGCTTCATCATTCGATGAGAACCATGCGAAGCGGATAAAGCGTCATTGCCATCACCACCATCGTTTACAAGAGCCCGTGATTCTCCCATCCATGTCCGAGCCAGTCGTGCAAGATGACACCCAACTGGACCAATTAATGAATCGGGCAGTCGGCCAGACTTTGAAGGATTCGGGGTTTGAGTTAGCCGATCCAGCTGCGCTGTCAAGTCTCTGTAGTGCTACTGAAGAGTGTACGTGACCTGGTATCGTATTCATTTTGGAGCTTGAATTGACGGTTTGCGCCTGAAATCTCCAGATATGCTCCGACTCTCTACATTCATCCGTCAGTCCATGCTATCTGCGCGACGTATCCAACCAATTCCGCACGATTTCGACCACGCTCTGAAGCGTATCCGCCTCAATCCCGATGATCTTCTCCCTCATCTCAAAACGCCCTTAGACCAACCCAAGCCGACATTACTACCATCTCCCCCACCAGAGAATGAAATATCCAAATCTCTCCCATTCCTCACGTCTCTAAGCAGTGAAGACGACCGCGCAAGTCGTCCCTATATCCCCAAACACTTCCCGAGCTTCCCTAGCAAACACACCTACTCTGCCACCGCAGTTTTCATCGGACGAGACAACGACCCGCGCAAAATTAGGGAACGCGCTGCAGAGGATGGACGGCATGGCGAGGAAGCTTTGCGCAAATTAGCGGGCGCGGCATTCCGCGACAACCAGACGGGTTCGACTGGCCGCGATAAGAAACTCTGGGGTCGGAGAATGGACAGCATGGAAAGCATGTTCGAAAAGACGATCAAGGGACTATCCAAAAAGCACAGCAAGGACTCCCACGGCACAATCACCAGCTCAACTATGGATATTGCCTCGGGACACCCGGCGGATGCCGACACCAAGCCCCGGCTCAACATCTCAGAGCTGGGCCCCATTGTCAACTGTGAGCGAGATCTCTGGCGCCAGACAAGCTCGAATACACAGCGAAGAGAGGATAAGACTCCAAAGCCTCTAGCAAGTGTCGAGCCGGCGGATCTCATGATTGACCTGTAAATTACAAAGGCATAAGGCTTACCGGCGTTCTTTTCTTTTCTTTTCTCCCCCGATTATGGGCTGGCGCTTGTGTTTTATTCAGGAGCATGACCTGAGGAGATACCCCATGGCAGTCACAAGCATTATTCGAATGCAACTTTTATTCTTGAAACTTGCAAATAGTCGTAATCCCATATAGCCAACTCCGCCCAATGCGCATTCGTAATGCAAAGTAGTCCGTCTCATTTTTTTGTACTTGCTGCTTGCTTCGCTTCCTCTGCAATCCTAATTGGCTCCCATGATGTTGTTTCAACCATTAACCCACCGGCACAGCTACAAGATCAGCTTGCCATTTGACTTGAACGCGGAGCTTAAGACTCACCGTCGGAACAATCGCACCACAGGCTCACACACCACAACCCCTGGTTCGGGAACTCCATTTTGTGGTGGATTGCAAGAGAATTGTGTCATTTCAAGTAATGGGCACTCCTTGAGGTTGACTGGTTCGCCTTTGCGGCGTTTGTCTATGAAGTTGCGGCGAATGGTATTGACATGATCGGGGAGGGATTCGGCGGAGAATACGGGGACGAGAGGAGCCATTGTGATTTGCGATTATGAATATGAGATAATCCAACTAGAGTGAGATTATGGAGGTTTGGTGTTGTCAAGGGAAAAGTTTGGAAGTTGGGAAGTTCCGAAGCTCCGTCAGCCGCGCTATTCGATTCCGCACGCATCACCACTCGTATGTTGTACACTTCACTTCTACACTTCTACTACTGTGGTCGCATCTATTCACTGCGCTTTAAACGCCTTGGTCAAGATCAAGTGATGCAAGATCCATGACGCAGTCCAGTGCTTACCCATGGCAGCCAATCTCGGGGAGAGATCGCTAGCCGATGTACATGAAGAGGGATTGGACGAGGTATTGCAGCTTGCCTATTTCGTTGAATGCATTGAGTTGACTAGTTCTAGATACTCTCTGTATTGGCCCGTGTGTTTCCTAGTCACTCAAGCCATGACCCGCATTCATTGGGCGTGCCCATTCTGGACACTTTGCTTGAAGTCTTTGCGCCGAAAGCACTTCCTGTGTCAGGTGCTATGAACGATGGACAGCTTCAACCTTCAAGTGAGCATGTAGAACAGCAGATTCTTGAAGATGAGGAAATGCTGCGGCACAGTGAATTCCCGGCTGGTCAGGGTTCTAGGCCGGATGAAATACACGCAGCGCAAGACATTGAGCCACTTGCCAATGTGTTGCCCTCTGACCCAGCCGGTAGCAAGAAACAGCAGGTTCCTGTCTTGGAGATTTCAAGCAGCCTGTCGGCTTCGGGGAAGTCGCAGCTATTGTACTATCTCACGGCTCTCGCTATCTTACCACGAAGATATGGAGACATCTCAGTCAGTGGCAAAGAGGCAGCCGTGGTGTTTATAGATACCGACCACCGATTCGATGCCGAAAGACTAAGGACTGTGGCTCGAGATATCGTACTGAAGCAGCGTGGAATATCTGAGTCAGGTCCCGGGGCTCAATCAGGAGGAATGCCAGATCATCATCTTGAATCATTGCTCGTTTCTTCACTGCAGCATGTCCATGTATTTCGCCCGCAATCTTCATCTGCTCTTTTGGCGACAATCCGGACGCTAGAATCGTACCTTTTCGATCTCTCACGACATCGTTCCGCATCACGTCCCTTGCAAATGATCGCCATCGACAGTGCCACCGCTTTCATCAAACAAGACCGGCTGCGTGACGAGGTCGCTCGGACAGAAGAAATCGGGCGTCCTCAGGCAGAAATTGACGCCGAGCGCGAGCAAAAGAAGAGTTTCCATTTGTCTGACCTCTATACCGAGCTGGTGAGGGAGCTGAGGGGTGTGCAGAGTCAGTTTCAGTGTGCAGTTGTGTATACTACAACGGTATCAGGGGGTCGAGCCTCTGGCACTGGTTACTACGACCAGCCCCAGGTTTGTACTCCACCGCTGAGACCTGCTCTCCCTGCACCCTGGGGCACTTTTTCAACACTGCGTCTGATTGTCCACCGGTCTTCCGTTCGTCCATTCCCACCCGGCATGGCCGCTCATGCAGCCGTGAAAGACGCCCCTTCACGGCAGAGCGTGGTTCAGCAAGGGAAGATATCGGCATGGGTCAATTCATGGGGACGCAATGAATGGCCTCGTCGCATCGTGGAAGCAATAGAGGCGAACAATGGTGGGAGCTTTTCATTTTACATTCGTGACTCTGGGGTTGAGATGACTGATCCTCATCATTGATTGAACGGTTCTATTCACGGTGTATATTCATCTCTGCCAATGCTTTATATTCAATTTCGTAGGCTCAAATTTCGTAGATTCATGTAAACAGCTTGGCAATTGCCTCGACGGTTGTGTTGCCGCCGCTGAACACAATGCCAACATCCCATCCCTCCTTGCCACCCTCTTGCTCGACTCGTCGCCTGAAGTTTTCATCAAACAGACACACGGCCAGTCCAACCACTGCACTCGGCTCAACAACAAGTTTCATGCGCTCTATAACCAACCGCATGGCCGACTTGATCTGCTCTTCAGTGACAGCGAACACCCCTTCCACCTTCTTCGGATTAGAGATGACCTCCCAATTGAGTAATCCCACTGGAGTGCGTAGCCCATCTGCGATAGTGAGGGTGCGAACGGCTTCCACACGCAGTCCAACCTGCAGTCCGCGCCGACAATCATCTGCGCCTTCAAAGCTGGGCTCTGCGCCGAACACGCGTGTCTTCTTATCCGAGAACCACGTCGCCACGCCGGAGTTGAGTCCACCTCCACCAATAGGAGTGATAACGGCATCTAGGGGTCGGGACCCAGCTTGTTCGGCATGCTGTGCCTCCAGCTCCAAAGCCGTTGTACCCTGCCCACAAATGACATTGAAATCATCGTATGGTGGCACGAGAATGGCGTTTGTCTTCGCCTGTATCTCTGCCACCACAGCTTCCCGTTCTACACTTGTCGAGCCGCTGAAAATTACCTCCGCGCCGTGGGACTGCGTACCCGCAATCTTCGATGGCGTGCTGATGCGGGGCATCACAATATAGGCGGGAATACCCAGGGTCGAGGCAGCGAGGGCGAGGGCTTGTGCATGGTTCCCTGAAAGACAGAAGATTCAGCATGTATAATTCTGATTTGTGTGGTAGAAGATCGGAAAATACCAGAGCTATGTGTAACCACCCCGCGCCGTTTGACTTCCTCCCCGCGCTCCTCCAATAGTCGCAGCAATGCGTGGAATGCACCACGTGCTTTAAAGGCACCAATTCGCTGAAGGTTCTCGCACTTGAAAAAGAATCGAATTTGTGGGTGAGCGGGAGTTTGGCCTTCAAATGGCGTTCCGACCAAGGCTTCGGGGGATTGCGGTGTTGAGGCGATTGTGTCGAGTGTTTTACATGTCAGCAGTGGCGTCCGGTGCACGTAAGGCTGGATGAGCCTATACGCCGCTTCAACTGCGGCCGGAGTAAGCGATTGAACTGCAACATCAGGTGTCATTGTGGGCTGGAGAAGAGGCTGAAGAAGAGGTTTAGGAGGAGAAACAGACGAGACGTAGAATGACTCTTATCTTACCCCGGATTCTTCTCCGGGCTTCGGCGTCTATTGATCTACAGCTGCAGGTGTGAGCCGCCAGAAACAATCTAGAAGCTACGGAATGGAAAAGAAAGTAACTGGGGAATGGCCGGTAAAGCCTCAAAATAATATTTTCGACCTGAAACCCAAAAAACACAGTTCATAGTACATCATCATTTTTTGCACCCCCACGGGTATCAAGGTATTATTTATTTCTGGTTCTCGGGGCGGAGAGAGCGGACGGCCTTGCCGGCGCGCCAGATTTCGAGATCGCGGATCTCCTGCATCTCCTTCTCGTACTTCTCGCGGTAGTCGGGCTGCGAGTTGTAGTCGAGCGAGCGCTGGGTCTCAGTGCCGTTGTGGACGCTGTCGTAGAGGTCGTTGAAGACGGGCTTCAGGGTGTCCTTGAAGCGGCTGGACCAGTCAATGGCACCGCGACGGGCGGTGGTGGAGCAGGCAGCGTACATCCAGTCCATACCGTTACCACCGATGAGGGGGTACAGGGACTGGGTGGCCTCCTCAACGGTCTCGTTGAAGGCCTCGGAGGGGCTGTGGCCACGCTCACGGAGAACCTCGTACTGGGCGAGGAACATACCGTGGATACCGCCCATAAGGCAGCCACGCTCTCCGTAGAGGTCAGAGTAGACCTCCTTTTCAAAGGTGGTCTCATAGAGGTAGCCGGAACCGACGGCAACACCCATGGCGATGGCGCGCTCCTTGGCGTGGCCGGTGACGTCCTGGAAGACGGCGATGGAGGAGTTGATACCACGGCCCTCACGGAAGAGAGTGCGAACGGTACGGCCGGAACCCTTGGGGGCAACGAGGATGACATCGATGTCCTTGGGAACCTCGACCTTAGTGAGGTCCTTGAAGACGGGGGAGAAACCGTGGGAGAAGTAGAGAGTCTTGCCCTTGGTGAGGAGGGGCTTGATAGTGGGCCAGGTCTCGGACTGGGCGGCATCGGAGAGCAGGTTCATGATAATGGTACCCTTCTCAATGGCGGTGGTCATATCGAACAGGTTCTTGCCGGGGACCCAGCCGTCCTGGATGGCCTCCTTCCATGAGGCACCATCCTTGCGGACACCGACGATAACGTTGAGACCCTGGTCACGGAGGTTCAGACCTTGGCCGTGACCCTGGGAGCCGTAACCGATGAGGGCAAGGGTGTCGTTCTTGAAGTACTCCTGGAGCTTCTCCTGGGGCCAATCAGCACGCTCGTAGACGTCCTCCTTGACACCGGCGAAGTCAATGGTCTTGATACCACGGACGGAGGTGACGGCCGAGGAGACACGGGGAATAGCGGCAGCGGCAGCGATGACAGGGCGAGGGAGGGCTGCGGTGATGACCGAGCGAGGAGCGGCCACGCGGGCGAGGCGGAGGGCACGGGGAAGACCACGAGAAGCCATTGTGAAGATATGGAGGAGAGGAGAGTGTGGAAAAGAAGAAGTTGGATGGGGAAGCTTGGGAATTTAAATAATGGGCAAATATGCTGGGCGATTCGAGTCACCGTAGAAAATTACCGGAGAGCAGACCTTGCTCCCCGGAGATCCACACCGACACCGGCGGGTGTCCTGATTGGAGGATAGGAATTTATTATGTCATGAATTGCGTTTCCCAGTGCGACCAGCGCATACTCGGTACTCCGTAGATAGGCTCATTGTCTTAGATTGTTTTACGGTTCGTCTCATGGGCTGGCCGATATCTCCCCCGGAGTAGGCGTGATCTCCGGAAATAGCAGAATATCAACGTGAGGCCGTGAGGGTCCAGACTTTCTATGTTTTTTATATTCGTACACGTGATTCGTACCTGCCTCGACTTTTTCGACGATCGTTCCTTCCAAAGTACCATTTCTGCCTCAGGCCTCCAGGCTCTCCGCCCCTCCCCTCTCTCTGCATATCCTCATATCCACTGGTATTGTTTGGTCTGTCCAATTAGTCCTGGGCGTACCATGTCTATACGATGAGTGTCTTCTCATTCGGGGATCTGCCCACCATCCAGACCCGAAAGGCCTTGTTACTACTTGACTTTCAAAATGACTTTGTCCGTCCGTCCGGGGCTTTACATGTCCCCAATACACCAGATATCCTCGAGACCCTTCCACAGCTGGCATCTGCATTCCGTCGAGTCGGCGATGTAGTTTGGGTGCGCTCACGATATGAATCCCCTCAGACTATCGTCGACTGGAACTTTGGTGATCGCATTGTGCTAGACAGAGAGCCACCCCGCAGAAAGGAGATGCCCACCTCGGATATAATTGAAGTTGCGTCGGACCATGATTCGCCAGAACCTGTTGACCAGGAAGCTTTTCTCTCCGCCGACTCTTCGCTATGCTGTGATCCGCATACCCCGGGATATCAGTTCCCCGCACCGATTCTGGCCGCCATCAACGCCCAGCATGACATTGTAGTCGACAAAACAGGTTACTCCGCCCTGGAGTCCCCCGGCCTTGTGCTATCCTTCAGGACACACTTTGTGACCGAGTTGTATCTTTGTGGCTCGTTGTCCAATGTCTCTGTGTTTGCGACCGCTTTGGATGCTGTCCGCAACGGGTTTTCAGTAACTCTTGTGGAGGATTGCTTGGGTTTCCGCGATTTTCAGCGGCATCAAGAAGCAATGCGACGTATGGCAGATATCTTGGGAGCGACTGGTATCACCGCTCGGGAGCTCATTCAGGAGCTAGATTGGGATGAGACTGAGACAATTGCCCGCCAAGGCGCACCGCAGTCTAAGAGGTCAGCCGCTACGGCTGGCCTCGAGAGCGTCATGGATGGTCTGGAATTCTGGAATACTGCGGACACCTCTCCCACAGATGGCCCCGAACCTGCTCGTTCTTCTCGCGCACAGCGCGCTACTCCTGCGCAGGCGCGGGGTCCAGTAGAAGACCAAAAGAAGGTCCGCGTGCGTGCCCGTCGTCCGAAGCGCCGGGAAGGTCCAAAAGAACCTTCAGCCAGACCTCGGGCTGACCCCGATGGGACGATAACACCTTCAAAATCCGCGGAAATACCAACCACATCCCAAAATAACATCGGGGAGGGCGACTCGCGCCTCGTGAACAATCTTAACTTGGCCGCAGACTCCTTTGAGCGTATACATGCCGAGGTAGATTGGCAGAAGATGTACCATCTGTCGGGTCAGGTTCCCCGATTGGTCGCAGTCCAGGGTCAACCTCGACCCGATGGAGCCATACCCATATACCGTCATCCGGCAGACGAGTCTCCACCCTTCAAGCCATTTACCTCCGCGGTTGATGAAGTCCGCATAGCTGTCGAGCGAATACTAGGCCACCCCTTGAATCATGTGCTTATTCAGCTTTACCGTGATGGACAGGATCGTATATCAGAGCACTCAGATAAGACGCTGGATATTGTGCGAGGGTCTTTCATCTGCAACGTCAGTCTAGGCGCCGAGCGCGTGATGGTTCTCCGTACCAAGACCTCGGCATCTGAGCCTGATGGAGAAATTGAACCATGTCGGACAACGCAGCGCGTGCCTCTTCCTCACGGGTCACTTTTCGTTCTCGGCCCAAAGACAAACATGCGATGGCTTCATGGAATCCGGGCCGACAAACGGCCCAATCCAACTAAATCTGCCGAGGAGCAAGCCTACGGCGGCCAGCGCATTTCCCTTACTTTCCGTCATATTGGCACTTTCATCGACCCTGTGGCCAACACAATCTGGGGACAAGGGGCTGTCAGTAAGAAATTGGATCACACTCGCGCTGTGGTCCACGGGGATCCTGCTGCAACTGCACGTCTCATTGGTGCTTTTGGCCAGGAAAATCGTGCCACCGAATTCGATTGGGATGCCGTCTACGGTGAAGGCTTTGACGTGGTCAACTTTGTGACTACAGCAACAGGCCAACTATTACTTGGCTGTGATCTTGTGGCCAATTTGCGTGTTCGTCTCTGTCTGGGGGAAAACGGCGTCCGGTATCAATTGATCACCAACCATGAGCAACTGGGAGCTAGAGATAGTGATCCAACGACACTGCCAATATATGAAACGGGTGATGGAGAAATAATCGCGGGCGACTCCGTTTTCCTAGCGCACATGGCTAACCGATCCACTGAGACCTTACGGCCAGGCGTGGATTCGTTACGCGGGGGCAGTTTATTGCCAACGATCGACCAGTTTCTGGCACGCTGGCGTCGGCACTGTGCCACCAATCCAGCCAGTGGGTTTGAATACGGGATTGAGGATTGGGAGTGTACTCTGCAGGGAAAACATTACCTAGGAGGCTCCGTGTTTACCATCGACGATTGCTCTCTATGGCCAGTTCTGCGCGAGATTGTACAGACCCAGGGTGCATTTGATGCTCGTTTTGTGAACGTGAATCAATATTATCACCGAGTCGAAAACCGGGGCATCGTTCGGTCTATTCTGGAGGAATGAAATTGAACCTACTGGGATTCCCAACGAGAGCTTTACATCTCAGTGTTCCTGCCTTGTTGCGAAACCTTACGGATTTACCTGCTCATGAGCCAGATTGGGCTGGAACCCAATCTACAATTTCTCTTGGATATAGTTGTCCAGCCGAAGCCACGCAATCTTCTGTTATCTCTCTCTACAGGCAGCGCAATCATAGTCACAAAATAAGCTCAGATTGCACGGGTCCGTACTTGCTACTCTGCTGTTCGTTTAGAGACACGAACCAGGGAAAGATGTGGTGGTCAGGGAACTCTTCAGCGCAACATCACCACAAACCACAGCCTTGAAAAAGGCCTGGGCCACTACCGATGCACCGGTAGGACTGGTGTGCGTGTGGTCCAAGGGGAAGTAGGCATCGACAGCAGTCAGGCCCAGCGTCTGGAACTGGTCGGCCACATAGGCCCCGTGGTCAACATAGGGCACTCCGGCGGCTGCAGCTGCCACCTGCGCATAGCCCACAAACCGCGAGGGGGCATAGGTGAAGGTTCCAGTTTCCCAGGGGTTGTTGGGTGTTTGGCTCGAGATGATCACATTCGCACCCTTGGCCTTGAACACCTTGGTGGCATTCTCGACATATGCCGGGAACGTCAACACTGTCTCGGCGACCCCGTCGTAGGTTGTGCTACAAGTCTCGCTTCCTGTGCCAGAACAATCGGTGCGCCCGTTGTCGGTGGGAGTCAAAGAGCCACCGTCGTTGTGGCCGAACTCGATGATCACCCAATCTCCTGATTGAACCACTGCTGCAATTGCATCGAACCGACCTTCACGCGTGTATGACCGTGCGCTGCGGCCGGCGACAGCTTGATTGGACACGGTGAGTGAGGTATAGGGCGTAACATATTCACCCCAACCTGGGAGTATTAGCATGATGCTATCCGGAAGCTTCAAGGAAAACACGTACCCGCTGTGCCAGATCCAGTCCCACCCTTTGCCATAGTTGAGTCACCAGCGAGGTAGATGGTCGCACCTAGCGCACTGGGGATGACCGCGGAGAGAAGAATAGCAGATTTCATGGCGAGAGGAATAGGGCGAATTTTTTAGTGAAAAGGAAAGTCAGACTGAATTTTCTCTATAGAATTGGCAGTTTCTTCGAAATTATACATTTTGCCATGTTCAGCAATGGCTTGGATACGTGGAAAAAGTGACATCCTCAGTGGGCTCTCGAGTTTTACTTCGGAGAAAAGGGGAGGGCTGGAATGCGGAGACCCGTTGATCGACCAGTTGATCGATGCTTCTGATTCATGGAAACTCAGACACGGACTTGAAATAACAAGGCTTTTGGATAAAATGCCGGAAATTTACCCTGAAACAGTTTCATGTGTACGGGATAACTCCGTATGTGTCACGTCAAATGTGATGATATTGGCATTCCTTGGCAAACGCACGGGGGTTTTGAGTTTCTGTAAAAAATGATGACATTCAATATTAGCAGACTAGATGTTTTGACCTTATATACAGTGGGCATGGGTGAATTTGTCACTACAACTTCTCGAATGTCGGAGTACGCTTTTGCAACCCAGACAGCAAAGCTGCCGAGACATCCTGCGTCTGCAAAGCAGCGCTATTCCACACACTCGTATAGCGTAGTCCATCCTGCACAGAGTGGTCGCGCGAGTAGTTCAAGATCTCCTTAGTACCCTGCACAGCCACGGGGCTCTTGCTAGCCATGAGGGATGCGAGCTTCAACGCAGCCACAATAGTAGCTTCACGGGTATCATACACCGCATTAACGAAACCCACCCGGAGCGCCTCCTCAGCGCCGAACTCGCGCGCCGTCAGCGCCACCTCCTTGACCCATCCGTAATTCCCGACCACCTTGGGCAGACGGCTGAGAGTACCGATGTCTGCCGCAAGCCCGATATCGACTTCTTTGACGCCGAACCGGGTATCCCGAGCGCAGAGACGCACGTCGGTCGCCGTGGATAGGTCAATGCCGAGTCCCAATGAGAACCCGTGGAGAGCAACCACGACGGGCTTTTCACAGCGCTCTACTGCCGTGATGCAGTCTTGGAAGGCGCTGATGTGGCGACGGAACGCGACTGCCTTTCGGGCTGGGTCGGTCTTGGTGTCGTCTGATGATAGGAGACCCTCCGAGGCTGCCTTGACGTCCAGCCCTGTGGTGAATGCCTTCGCTCCAGCGCCGCTGAGGACGACTGCGCGCACGTGTGGGTCTGAGGAAAGTTTATTGAAGATCTTGGCCATGTTTTCCCACATACTGATTTTGATTTGTTAAAGATATGTACAGTAAGTCTGGGGGAACTAGCGCTTACACTTCGATGAAGGCGTTCAACCTTTCCGGACGGTTGATTTCCACGTGGGCCACATATTGATGGTCGGTGGGAAATTTAACGGTGAAATATTTGAAAGAGTAGTTTTCAGCCATGTTTCGAGGGAGAACGATGAATGTTTTTTTGGAGTTTGGTTTGAGGGAGAGAAAGAGAGCCACGGAGTATCAAAGGGCTGTGATTACACAGCGGGGGACCTCGGCAAAACGTGACAACCATCCTAACTTCTCTTCGAGGCCTTGGTCCGCTCGACCTGGTCCATTGTATCCCAAACGGGTTCTCCCACCTCTTCAAGTAACATTTGGGAGGTCAGGACGAAATCGCTCTCGCCTTGTCCTGGTTCGGACAACAGCAAATCACGGAATGGTATGGTTATACCGTTCCCTTCCGTTGTAGAAGGAGCGCCATTACGCCCCCTCTTAAGGAGGACCCTCTCGGCGACTCGAGGTGGAGGCGGATCATAAGTACCTTGGTCGACCACATGGCGACCGCTTGCTGTGGTGTAGTTCGGGTGGGATGGCGGCTCAGAACCTGGGGTCCAGGTTTTGATTTCAATAGAGCCCGAACCTTTGATATCGACAGTGATTCCCATTGTCACATCACCATCTGACCCGTTGATCCACCAGGCGATATCGTTCTCTAATTTTGCTGTGGTCTCGGTGAAGCCAACTTCGAGGGCTACGGTTGGGAATTGTCTCGGTGGCCCTCTTGGCCCCCATCCGCTGTCTGCCTGTTTTCGCCGGTCCGGGGTATCGACTCTGGTGGATCCCCACGGCCTGACCAGTCTGCGGACGCTCATATTCTCGGCGAGTGTCATAATCAAGTAGTTAAATTGGAGGGCCGCGTCTTCATGTGGTCCACCCGGCATTTTGATGATAAGGATCCGAAATAATGGCGAATAATCGCAAAGCCGCGGTAATTCTTCGTGCTGGGAGAATGCGTCTGGAGGGAAATTTTTCAAAACGACGAAGCGATCCTCGACTGAACCTGAACATGGAGGGAAGAGACTCTCTATAGCGCACTGTCGATCGTAACTGTAGACGGGCGTATCAAAGGGAAGGTGCTCGAGGAACGGATTGGCACCTTCCTCCGACACAATACCCTCGCTTTGATACTCATACATTTTCTGTTTTAGTAAAACTGTGGTCTTTGAGGAGTATGATCATTGAGTCTTATTATTATTCTGTTCCTGAATGGAAGTGTTATGATGATGTCACAGTAACGTCTGCTTCACGAGTCAAGACCTTATTGCCATTGAACATAAGGCATTAATTTAATTCTGCTAGGCTTGATTCTAATTCTACTTCTACTTTGATCTAGTCAGAAAACCCGACCTTTGATCAGACAAAAACGTGTATTTGAAGAAGCAGTTGAAGTAGTTGTTGAAGTAGTTGATGTGATCAAAGTGATTCAATTCTGTTTTATCTTAATATTGCATTTTGCGTATCATAGGATTTGCATGTGCCGAGGCCCCGGAGCATAAGGAATATCCAAAAAAAAAATAGAACAATATGGAATTTGAATCAAGATAGACTAATACATTCTGAGTTGAATAGCCCCAGACCAATTAAGTCCGATTCCCATGCAATACGATTGCCAAAGATAGTTCTGGCTCGTTTATGTGACGGGTGTGACTGTTCACTCAATGGTGATCTTCTTGGAAGAAGCAGCAGTGGACTTGGGCACGTTGATGGAAAGAATGCCGTTCTTCAGGCTGGCCTTGACATTGTGCTGGTCGACAGGAGTCGGGAAGGTGAAGACGCGCTGGAACGATCCGACCGAGCGCTCGCTAGCCCAGAACCGGTGAGTGGACTTGGTTTCGTCGTCCTTAGAGCCTTCCTTTTCCTCTGGCGGCTCGACGTCTTCGTAGTCGCGTTCAGTGCGGCCCTTGACAACCAGAGTCTGGGGGTCGGAGAACTCAATATCGATGTCCTTTTGAGAGATGCCAGGCAGTTCACCATCGAAGTGATATGCCCCTTCACTCTCACGGACGTCGAAGCGAGGAGAGAACGAGCGAACTGCAGCCTGGTTGCGGGCAGAGCGGTGGTCATCGTAGTCGTCCAGAAGACGGAAGAGGGGGGCGAAGTCGCCAGAGCCGGGGAAGTTGGTACGGAGAACAGACATGTTGTGAGTTGGAAGTTGGGTGACTTGAAAGACGTGATTTTATATTGAAGCTGATATTTGCGGGTTATGTCTCATGAGAGGGAAGCTGGATGTCCCGGGCGTTCATAAGGGACTTATATAGCCATGATGCACTCGAAACCAGGTGCCCTTACACAGAAAAGGAACACAAAGACGCTGTCTCTAGCATTGCCGTGTAACCGGTGTTGACATCAGTCGACGGTCGCGACTGTTGTCTTATGCAATAAGACGTAATTGACTGATTACAGTGTATGTGCCAATGTGCCAATGAGTGTGTAGCAGAATGTGGCACTAGATAGTGACATCTACACTATATACGGGGTCCATGGTTATGCCTGTCGGAGTAAGGGTTTCTCCGATGGTTTGGATGATGTGCTTCGCTAACATTCGATCACGCCACACGCCTCCATTCATTGCAAGAGTATTACTAGCCAGCACGGCCCGGAGCTGGGATGTACAGCACCGTGAAGTATGACAAGCCTCGATGAGTTGCACAATCTCCGACCTCTCTTGCGCTGCCTGAAAACAGCCCCCACACTATCATTGACAGTGGCCAAGCCTTATCGGTCGGAGAAAGGGCGGGTGATTGAGAGGGGCGGTCGGACTGCATTCAACCATTGTAAACGGGTGAAGTCATGATGCGATCTTTCGTAACAAGCGGTGGGAGATGGTGTTTGGCGGGTGCGTTATGGACTTGGATATGGTGACCGGTTGCCTCTGCGTCGCGTGTGTAGGCCTCGTCTTCATTGAGAAATACCTGGTTACAGCCTTATTCGGATCCGGATTCATCCAGCTGCATGATCTTTTCGTCAAGGTCCTGGCGAGTCTATGAGTAACAGTCCTCGGATAGCCCGGCAATAGCTAGGGTGCAGTAGGTACCTGATCTAGGCGAACCTTGAGGTTCTGCAACTGGCTCTCTTTGATGACCAGGTGGTTCTCGTCATCCAAATCCTCCACTATGTAGTCATGTCGCTCTTCGTCGTACTTCAGGATCATTGACTTGATCGAGGGATCGCATTCGATCAGCAGACCTACCAAGGACACAAAATGTTAGCAAGAGATCTTAAAAGCAGAAAACAAAAGGAGCTGACCTCGGACGGCGCGTGGCATCTTGGATAAGAGGAGGTGTGGAGAGAAGAAGAGAGATGTGGAGAGAAATGGGAATTGGAGATCCGCCAAGACATTTGGGCATTGGCCCCTTTGATCACGATCTTGAATGAACTTCCAAGGTTCTCCTTACATTTCCCTCATTTGTGACAGAATATATATTCTCTCAAGGTCTTAAATTTACAGCCACTGAGAGTCTCACTCTTGCTCAATATCCCGATCCCCATTCCTCTCACCAATCTCCGGAGGTCATCTAATCCCAGCCTATGTACGGAGTAGTAGATTTCCTCTACCACTTCTTGGCTTTCCCTTTCCGTTTTAGTGCTCAGTCCTTGCCGCTTTTTGCTCACT
This sequence comes from Penicillium roqueforti, assembly GCF_015533775.1. Classification (NCBI taxonomy): domain Eukaryota; kingdom Fungi; phylum Ascomycota; class Eurotiomycetes; order Eurotiales; family Aspergillaceae; genus Penicillium; species Penicillium roqueforti. Next base: position 695,531 of record NW_024067566.1, on the reverse strand, counting down.
GAGTAGAACTGAGCACGCCCCTGGGCATTACATAATCATCAAACACGTCCACTTCACTGAGCATCACCTGACCATTATGTAACCTCGATGGGTCGCCTTTTTGCTTAACATCATTATTTGGGGTTCGAAAGAGCATCCAAACATGAGGGCTCAATGATATATGAACTGGCCATTTGGGAATTGAGAAACATCATTTGAAGCTAATTAATGAGTGTCGTGGCACGTCGAAGTCGATAGAAAGATCGAGAAAAAAGAAAACAACAGTGTCAGGCTCCAGCCACCGCACTGACCATTCAGCTCAACATTGAGCCTAAAATCACTGACGAGGTTGTTTACGCCTTGACACTTGCACTTCTCCCCCAGAACCAACTCGATAGGCCTGCTCGACGCCTGGGTGGACCTCATCGCACTGGTGGGACACACCTAATAGGGGCCCTCCAAGGCGGTTACGTTGTACACGACATCCCTGCAACCACGTCATCACGTGACACCTCAACTCATCCGGCGCTTAGCCCCTTCTCTGCGACATAAACAAACCGTACCCCAAGGATGTCGCCTGAATCAGAATCAGACCTCATGGAGAAGAAAACCACACCAACTGGGAGTTTTGTGAATACTCCCCCTACACCCCCGCCCTCAGAAGAGAAGAAGTTGTCGACTAGTGCACAAAGCGTGCTGAACTATTTCAAACTCCACCGTAAAGGTCGACGGCCACAATCTTGGTGGCAACACCGGCTCACTCCGGACCAATATACGGAGGTTTTACGTGTACTGGATGGTGACGAATCTCTTCGAGGTTACGTAGAAGACAAAATACGGTAAGTACTGTCCATCTTCAGGCGCATTGAAGGCATGTTTGTTGAGTTGTATTATAGGCTCGATTACGACCCCAGACGGTCCCGTCTTACTATCCGAATGCCGAGTCCTCTACATGATTTGTTTTGTGCCGAGGTAGTCTCTAAAATTTTGAATCGATTGACAGAGTTGCAAAAGAGTGATGAAGCCTTCGGTGATTTTGCGAGAAAGACCAAACATTTATCGACATCCAGAATCCGGCTGCCGAATGATATAAATGATACAGAGCAGACTTATTCCGAACGATGCCCAGATGCATCATTTATACACGAATATGCCAAATATCCCGGTGTTATCATAGAAGTGTGCTATTCACAAAAAGTTCGAGCTGCTGCGGACTTAGCAGATGATTACATCCTCGACACTAATACGAGCGTGAACGCTGTGATTGCCCTCAATATTGAATATAGAGGGTCTAAAAAGGCGACTATATCCATTTGGCGACCGCACAAAATAACCGTGGATGGGGTGAAGGAACTCGAAGCAAAGGCTGTGATCGATATGATGGTACGTTCCTTTTCAGCCGCAGTCCCAAGAAATTTTAGCACTAACCGACGATTTGCAGCCTTTTCGAACGGAGTCTGGACTTCCAGTCGATGATTCTAAACAACCAGCGCTCCAGCTTTCACTCAGGGACTTTGCCCCTAAGAGCATCTCACAGAAATACCCCAATCTCGATCAAGATATCCATATCTCATCGAGGGAGCTCTGTGACTTTCTTTCGTCTGCCGAAGCAGAACATGAGAAACAGCTACTAGACCAAGGCGTCGATGAGCCATTGTCACCAGGTACGCGAAAGCGTCGTCGAGCTCAGACCCCCCCTGAACAGCTTAGTTCAGAAGAAGAATCCCCGAAAAACGCAATGAAACGCGGGCGCCTTACGCGAGATTCTTCTGGACTCTTCGCCCGCGGATCTGAAAGCTAAGCTGAGGTGTTAACAAAAAACCACATGACAAGTCACCGTGTGGTAGGGCTCTAGCGTTATAACCCGTCATTTCAATACATCTTCTCTCAAGTTTTGACCAACTCAGACCGCCATGGTTATATGGGAGCTGTGATATCGAGAATGAGCGATTCATACATCCTATTTGGGAACATTGTGCGCTGATGGGCGGTTGATGGGCGGCTTACGGGCGGGCTGAACCATTGACCTGCCCGCGCATGGGCTACGTGGGCCGTGGCGAGGTCTAATCTATCACGAAGAAGTTATCCAGCCGCCGCGCGTTCATCTCGGCGTAGATACGCCGGTATATCGGAAGATTTATTAATCCTACCAATGCTGTAATATTCCTTATGTAATCATGGTAGTATAAATTGCCAGAATAGTGCAATACAGAGAGTCGAATACCATTGATTAGACCCATACATTACACAATACGGAACACCGACAGTTCATAGCGGCCTTGAATATCAGACAGCAATCGATGCCGCAAATGTCAGACAGAAACAATCGCTCCGCCACAGAATAACTATCCATTACTATGGAGCGATATTTTTGGTTGGCTGGCTGTCGAATTTTCACGTTCGTCTAAAATTGAGGCTTTGTGGTGCATGGGAGATATTCAATCGGCAATGAAAGGGCCATGTATTTTGTTCTAACCATCTCCGCTATGATTGACTCAACGTTAAATCACCGTACAGTGCCTGAAGTTTCATCCCTAGCAATGAAGAACCATTCTTTACAGTATTTCCCGGCTCGCTTTAGTGTTGGTTGTATTGAGCTTGAAGTGAAAAGCATCAGGTCATGGTCGCGCGCGTTTGCCGACTCGCAACCCTTGTTGGAGTTTAGTTAGCTGTACACTAACCAAATATTTGATATAGCTATCCCTTTGCAAACAGTGCAAACTTCAAATATCTTGCTTAGCAATTCAGCAAACAATCTATCTAATGTAAACAATGCACACAGTAAGCGAGTAAATTGAGCAAGTAAGCCAGATCAGGTGATCTCTGAAAAGGTTCATGGTGATACCATAGTTAGTTAACTAGCTAAAGAAGGGTCCCAGCTGATTAAGCTCGGCTCGGAGCGTGACAACTGGAAGGCGATATTGGAGAAGGAAGATTGATACTAGGCCCTGTAGTGTGGATAATGATATGGGCCTAGCATGTTGGGAACGCACCTGTGTGGTACAAATTTGTCATCACAGCAAGGTGGAGACGAGGTAAACAGTTAACCAACCATGTAGCAAAACTAACAGGTGTTAAAATAGGATACTGGTGATGTCCCGAAAGTCTTGAGGATCGAGGACAACATCAACTTCCCCACGTCCGGGGTCTCGGTCATACAACGCAGCAAACGGGAGAATCATAGGAGTCCCCTCAATCCCAGTGGGGGTTACCTCAACTTCGTGTGCAGAGTATGCTTGCTGGATCGTTGCTGGCTGCTGGAAGAGAGGGGGTATGTGGGGGCCTTGAAGGCGTAGGGTATCGATGTAGGCCCGGGTGAGAGGGCGCGGAGCATTCGATGGAGCCAATTGCCATTTTTCAAAGTAGACGCTGGTCCTCTTGATACTGATAACGAGTACGATCCGCACATCCCCACTCGAAGCGGCGAGCCACCACTTCGCGTCTTCCCGGAGTCGAGGGAGGGACTCGGACACACCAGTCTCGATAACAAAGGTGGGCCAGCCCGCGGGTCGCTGGGGGGAAGGGCACCGAGATGGTGGAATAAAAGCTTGATCGCCCTGCTTGCCTTTGGTGGGGGTGGGTTTGTAGGTGGAAGTTGCAGCCCACTTCCTATTAGTGGAACGGATTCTCATTGCAGAAAGTCTGTCGTCGATGGACCTGGTGACCTGATCTGTGGTCATGTCGTGGGTATGAGATGGGACCACCTTGATGACGCCTGTAGATCCTTCCCACTGGAAGCGGTATTCCACGCCTCCCAGACTACTGTGGTCGTCGTCCAATTTTCGGATTGTTGATGTCGACAGACCGAGGACAACGAGCCACTGGTTTCCATCTTTATTTTCTTGGAGCAACTGTAGGATCCTCCCCGCGTCGGCTTGGAGTCGCTCGAGTTGGGAAAAAACCCGCACAGCGTATCCAGCGGGGAGACCCTGCAGCAGGGAAGGACGAGCAGGGACAACCGCGCCGCTTTGGGACATTCTGCGGAGCCCAATAGCACTTTCGGCGACATCAGTAAACAGGGATGTCATGGCTGTGGGCAACAAGTGATTTGCGGGCTTTGAACGAGGGAGTTGGAAGAATGAAGTGGGCAAGGAAAGGGCACAGCTCACGACAAAATCTTAGGGGAAGGTACCTGCCTCGGTGGTGAGCGTCAACGACGATAATTATGAAATGTGATTCTGCATGAGTTTTAGTGAAAGCTACAGTTGAACAGTATACTGTGAGAAACAGGAATGTTTTTGATAGCGAGAATCTGCGTGGTGATGAAAGCCAGAATAATTGCCTTGATCTGTCGTCAACGACTCCAACCATCAATTACTATACTTGAGGTACAGTGACGCAGCAAAAGTCTGAACACCCCTTCTGCTACCGCCTTCTTAATTGAATAGACCGCCTTCTGATTTTGTGATACCGCTCGTTCTGCCTCATTTTTAATTGGTGGGTATTTGACCGGCAGAATTTGGGGTGCTAAGACTTTTGCTGTGTCACTGTAGCTAGCCAAGATAGGAAAGCCCCACCCGGCAGAGGAAAAACACTACGTAGAGTCACCTAGGTAGGCATATGCAAATGCAATCATCTCGAGACATATCATAGATATTATATCAGCAATCAGCTAAGGAAATCCTTCTGACCCTTCAATGCTTTCATCAAGACTTCCGGATACCATCGCTGCCCAACATCTTGGTGACTGGTCACCCGAGCAATGAAGGTTCCCTCGCCAATGCACCCACGGAATATTTCGTTAAAAGTTGCCTCTGCATCTGATTTGACCTTGTCATTTTCCACCAAGGCACGGATATGAGCTGGAATATCCAAAGAGATCTTCTCGGCAGAAAGATCGAGACTCACTCCCTGGAAAACCGGGAAGGAAAACCTAGACCCTAGATTACTCCCATTGTCTTGGAAGTTCTCCTGCCGTAAGCTTACCCGATGAGTCGTTGCCGTGCAGATACCCCCAGTCAGCGCCTCCAGGGAGCGGCCAATGTTAATAACCAACGTTCCCGGGAGTGGCGGCGCGGGGATCCATGTCCCAGCCTTATTTTGGACCTCGAGGCCATGGTGAGGTGTACCCTGCAAAAGGAATGTGAGGAATCCGGAATCTTTGTGAGGACCAACACCTTGAAATCCGGAATCCTCATTGCTAGTTGCAGGTGGGGGAGGGTATTTGATCAACTTCAGTTTGTGTTGCTGGGGAGTATCAAAGACCTGATCGAATGCAGTTGATGGAAGGTCTAAGGCCTCTGCAATCAATCCTGGGAACAACTCCGCTAGGTTGCTCACTTCAGACAGATATGTGTCGAGAGATTCCCGAAATCCGGGGATTGCCGTTTCATCCGGCCACTGGCAGAATTCTTTATGAGCATTGACGGACACAAAGACCAAATATAAGATCTTACCTGGTTAGGACCAACGACATTCCTGTATAAAGGCTCGTCTGGACCAGGTGCAGGGAGTTCGGTTGCGAACTGACAAAAGTGTTCATAGATATCCGAAGAAACAATACAGCCCAAGCTTACATCGAATTGTTCACGATAATCAGGTTTCAAAGCCGTAATTTCTGCACCAAGCCTTGAGTAGCCCAAAAAGTGCGGACTATTGACCATTTCGATTTCAAGCTTTTTCTCTAGTGGTAGTTCAAAAAGACCTAGGGCCTTTTCTATAAACCGATCTTGGGTTTGGTCCGAAATCGGAGCATTTCGAAGATAGAAAAAGCCAACATTCACTAGGGCGTCGCGAAGGCTTGCTAGGAAGGCGGGTTTAGATGGGGATAGCGCTTGAGAGAAATCCAGAATAGGGATTGAAGTGAAAGATGATGAACCCGACTTGCAAAATCAGCCTAATTCAAAGGATCACACGGTGGGATATAGATCATACCATTTTGAAATGAGAAGAGGAAGTTGAAGATGAAGTGTAGTGATTTCGGAGTGGAAAACGAAGAGGAAACAATCCAAGGTCTCTTTTGATTGGACTGTGATGGCGAATGTGGACGGTTCTAATCGAAGGATGCCAACCCCGCTCTTCGGACGTTAAAAGGAGCCCTATATCTACTTTTATATACTTATGTGTGCTTTATAGTTGAAATTGCCAATCCATTATATGTCTTCCATGTCTTTTTAGAGTGTGTAAGAACAAACCCCAAATACGGGATCATAGAATATACCGGAACCCAACAGCCCGGGTTTCTAGATCGTTTGTATTGGACGAAATAATATCTCGTGATGACTCAGTCTCATCCAGCCTTTTGTTCATGCGAATATGCACCAGGCGAATGACTAGAGCGACCAACGCCACAAAGAGTGCTATCGCAGCGGTCGCGCTTCCTCCTGGAATGTATCGAGGTCCCGAAGATGATGGCCACATGTAACTACCATAGATAGAAGCGGTATTTCCAATCATATTTGCAATAGCGATTGCCGCAGAGCGTTTAACCAGCGGCCGGGGGAAGGAATTGGCAACCCAGGCGATGATGATTTGATATGCAGACACAGCTCCCATGGGCATCCTGATTACTGTTAGACATGCGAAAAATAACGGAACCATAGGACTTACAGGAACATGGCGAAGAATTTGGCGCCAAGGTTAGTGGTAGCAGTGGCAATCACACCTCCTACCATGCTGACCATCATCAAGCAGATGATATGTAGGCTGCGATCGTTGGTTTTACCAGATGACCATGTCACCAGCAGCGAGACAAAGAACGTAGCAATCCATACAGGCGCGGTGATCAGAAGGGTTTCGACTTTCCCATATCCGAGGGTCTGCACAATAGTCGGGAAGAAGTATTGGAAGTTTTGCGACAGGAGCGAGACATGCTGAAGCAAGATGAAAAGGTAGATACGCTTGTCCGCAAATACCAGACCTAGGGCGTCTTTGATACTAGTTGAGCTAACCTCATCAGCTTCTCCTGCATCATGCATTAGGCGCCACTGCGCATATGCTTGTTCTTGTTCGTCTAACCAGGGAGTCGAAGCTGGATAATTTGGAAGAAAGATACTACTGAGAGTCAGTCTGGAGACATAATAATGTACGTATCAAGCACAGAAAAGACTCACGCTGCGAGCAGGGATATTCCCACTGTGATACATCCCTCGATGATGAATAGCCATCTCCATCCGGCGATGCCATGCGCGCCATCAAGATTACCTAGCACACCTGCCCCGATAAGACCACCGAAAGCATTGGCTAACGAGCTGCCAGCATAGAACCATGCAATACGATGACTCAACTAAGCGAGTAAGTTAGATTTTATGCTTCGTCATTTTACAGGGCGTATTGAATTACCTCCTGTCGTGTATACCAGCTCGACCTATACAAAGTAAATGTCAGAACCTCCTCAGACACACTTCTTTTTTATTTATAGTAACTCACATTAACATGACGGCACCTGGGAAAAAAGGCGCCTCGACAAATCCGAGGAAGAACCGCGTCGCAATGAGTCCGGAAAATGACTGAACCGCTGCCTGGCAAGCGGAAATCACACCCCTGTGAAATAAATTAAGCATTCTAACGCTTGTCGGTCTCATTGAAATATGTCATACCAGATAGCCATTGCAATACCCAGAAACAGCGAAGGCCGAACACGGGTTAGGAGTAGATTGGATGGAAGTTGCATCAGTAGATAGCCGATGAATAAGATACTTGTGGCAAGATTGTAATCGGTGCCTTCCATGTCGAGGTCTTCTTCAAGTGTACCTAGGCGAGCCTGTGATAAATTGCTAAAAGAAGCTATTAGGATTCGTGATCATGTATAGCTGCTGTAAACAGGGTCACCTACTTTCTGTCCAGAAAGTTTAACAAATACATGAGAATAAGGAAGGGTAAAAGGTGCCAGTCAACCTTGTGAAGTAGACGCTTGGTCATATCTCGATGCCATTCTGGACTCTTGGAAGCATAAGCATGGTAAAGAGCATTTTGTTCGAAGGCAAGGCCCTTGCTATCGGGTTTCTCCCATTCCTCTGCCGGATTTCCCATTTCTTTGTTTCTTGTAAGACCGGGTATATATTTAACACGAGAAACGCTCCCCTCCCGGGGTCTTAGAGGAGGCCATAGGTTATAAAGAAATCGGATCACGCGCATCCTACTTGGCTAATTCGGCGCATCGGCACATCTCCGAGGGTTTGACCAAGAACCTCCGGGGTAAGAAATTAAATAGACATATCAAGTGGAGCTCTGTCAATAGCACTTGGAAAAATTGCCTGACATCTGACGTTTGGGTTGTCTCATTGGCTGCTGTATAGTATGGGGGTTTGTTTTGACTTTGATCAAACGCGGGGAAGCAATTAGGTTCGGGGTAGCTCGCACCGAGTGTTGCCCACAGCCGAATATTCAATATCTCCATGATGCTTTTGATGAAATTGTTGTTAGTCTGGTTGATAGATTGCAGAGCCATCTATGCGACATTTTTGTGTGAGCTTATCGTTGTAACAAATATACAAGAAGGGTGTAAAAAGAATACCGCACAAGGTTGAACAAGAATATTGATAGCCGGTTGTATAACTGAGAGATCGGAGAAGCGCCGTGAAAGCAAGGGCTCCTCGGTATATAGCTATTGGTGCCTGTATGCCTTAATGCCTCATAATGAGGGTGTCAACTAATGCCTGATAATCTGATAGTTGCTCGCTGACGTCACGATATGCAATATCGCCGTTAGACAACGGACTAGATCTACCATGGCAAGATCGAGATCATCAATATGACCTCAGATCTGAGCCTATCTGGAAGCGGTATGCCAATAAAGATGACTAGATACTGAGACCTGCGGGGGCAAATTCACATTTAAGAGTGCGGCAATGACGATAGCGTTCTATGCCAAAGCGAATCATTATCATAGACAGAGTTAAGCATAATACGAAATGCGTAGTACATAGTAATTGACTCTATAGATCCCTATAAAGGGTCGTTCATTATCTAGAGTTGCTTTTTACTCTTTTACAGTAACCCGTTACAATTTTTCTACCACAATCATCACTCTTTCACAATGGACAAAGTCTCTGGTATCGCTAACAAGCTCGGAGGCAACAAGGGCCAAGAATACATTGATAAGGGTGAGCTTCGATGTCTATTCTCGCGCCTTAAGACTTCAAGTTAACAAGAATAGGTATTCACACTGCGGAGAAGAAGATCGTCGCTGACAAGTTTGACCCTGAGAAGAAGCTCAGCAATGCCGGCCATGAGCAGTTGGATAAGGCTAGGTATGATTTCCATGCGGATCATAATGGAGGGAATCAGTATTGATTACATATACAGAAAGAGCATTCCCAACAAGTTGACACATTAAACGCCTTATGATGATCGGCTGATCCACTCATCGTGTATAAAATTCAAAAGGCAAATGATGTCCCTTCACGGATCATGAGCATACTTAGATGTATCACACTGAATACGACTGAATAATGACAAAGATCCCATTGAATTCATAAAGCGAAGTTGTATATCCAGGTATAATAATCATAAAACCACGTCAGTATCGCTGCAAGCTGGACAAAAACCCTCCTAGTCCCGATCCCAGGCCCCGACGGGTGTACATGGTGTTCGCCCGGCACAGTTGAAGCCGAGTGTTGACGCGCTCGGTCATTGCTGAGTCGGCCCCGCGAATATTCGCCACGAGGCGCTCATAGTAATTCTGGGCGGGTTCGTACTCTCTAGCGTTGAAATGTAGACTGGCCAGAAGCTCCAAAGTGGCTTGCGCTTCGTGGTTGTTTTTGCCTTTGCGCTGTTCAACCCAGTTCAAATATCGTATCAACCAGGGGAAGGCTTCCGCAGGACTGTTGGTGAGTGAACCTTGGGCATAGCTATTTTGCGCAGCGTACATAATGCCAATGTTGCCCACGATTTCTAATGTCAGCGGATGATCGGGTCCTAATGTTTCTTCGGCACTGGCCAAAGCCCGGCGCAGGGTCTCTGAGGCCTCTATACTCTGCTGCATAAAGTTTTGTGCTCGGCCGTGGAGACAGAGAGCGCGAATGGTAACCGGGTGTCCATGACCCAAGGCATTCCGAAGCTCTTGGTAGACCTGTAACGATATACCCACTGCTTGTTGTACATCGGGTTGAAAACGCATCACAATTAAGGTATTTTCGTTCCCAGAATGGTTGCTCACGATGTATTCCAAAGCATCCAACGCAATGACAAATACACGAATGTGGGTTTCTCCAAGCAGACGCTTTAGGGTGTCTGTCAGCTTTTCCGCAGTCATAACGGCATTTTCCCGGCGACCTAGCCCATTGTAGGTCATTCCCAGTCGGCGCCGAGTGTCACAGGTGTCCAGGTGGTCTTCGCCGATAGTCATTTGCTGACGGGCCAACACGTTGGCGCAGACCGACTCGGCCTCTTGGTACTTGCCCTGTTGACACAAGACCTCTGCAGTCAAACTTTCCGTCTTCAGTGCCAGGGGATGTTTTGTCCCAAAGACGCGTTGGGCATTTCCGGATACCCAATGACACCATTCATTTGCTTTATCTAGGTAGCCGGACTCCATTTCCACCTCAGCTAGATTGTATGCCACTGATAGTGTACTGAAATGATCCGGACCAAGGCTGCGCAAGTGCTCCTGGAAAATCTCATATTCGACGGTTCGGGCTTCGTCCCATCGAGCCCGATTCTTGAGTTCTGCGGAGCGAACAGACCGTGGGTCATTATCCAGAGCGTTGAAAATCATTCCTGTCACCCTTTGTGTCGAAGGAGATGGGCGGCCCTGCCCATGGTATGGCGTGCTACTATTTGAATGAAGGCGTGGTGGGACTGGCGGTGGGGATGACGCGGTACTTGAAGGTATCGATGGGGGAATGAAGCCTTGCTCCGACAAAAGCGCCTGATCGACCAGTTGTTTGATGTTGCCTTTTATCAAGCGATACATCGGACCCCGAGAGCTCACCTTGCACATCTGCGAGTGATCTGCGTCGAGCTTGAGTTGAGTTTCGCGTAACCCGGACAACCCAAGAACTGCAGACTCTTCATCAACCACAAGCTTTTCAATATCAGTCACTCTTCCAGGACAAAAGTATACGGGGACCGGGGGAACACATAATTAGTGAAGGAAAATCTGCTTACATGGCTGATAGATGCTGGTCCAACTCCCCCTATCTGCACCTCCTTCCCTTCGATAAAGCTAACAACACGATAATCTTCTAGTTGATGTCGGAATCGATCGGTCATCTGTCGGGTAAAAAGGGAATTGAACTCCAGGCAGTTAAGAAGGTCATTGCTGGCATGCCCTTTGGAGACAAAGCGAGCAACCCGGGCTGCAATTTTCCCCAGTTCCACAGCTTTCGCGCCACGATGAGGTGTACCGAAGAAGACAAGACCAGAAGTTGCCGAACGAATAGAGGTATATTTTGGATCTTCTTTAGCATTGAGCAGTGCCTATACCGTTGATTCATAGACTGTCAGGAAGATGCCATAGGAAAAGGTCATGGGATATATATCTGACCTGTTTGATCACTAATCCTCCCAAACTATGACCGATAAATATCACTTTCGGTGGAACAGATCCCTGTGATACGTTAATTGATTATTCAAATGAAGCTTGTTGGGTCCCACGATTTACCATCTGAGGGCCGCGTTCCATGTCCAATAAATTCAACAGCGTATTCGCATGGTCCTTGATGCTAGCCGTAGACATGGTCTGTGGATGGGTGATGCTTGAATTGTATCCATAAACAAAGACGCGCGCATATGGTATGTCCTCGGCCAGGAAGTCCCTCGGCCAAAACTTGCCATTGCTATGCGTCCATGTCTGGAAAGGATGGTCATTGCGACCGCTTGGGTTCAGGCCATGGACGAAAACAAAACTAAAGAACAGGTCTTAGAAATAATTTCCGTATAAAATATAGGGCCCTAGTATTCATACTCGATCTTGTGCGATTCACGAGGAGAGAAGACCTCCTGCAAGAAGGGAAACTCATACTCCCCCGTATCCTAGACTTCACTTAGAGTTGTGCTTGGCCATAGATCTGTATAGATAGAACCCAAGCCTTACCATTCTCAATACTCAAGCGCTACCGTGAAAGACTTATTTGAATAGCAAAGAGTCAAGAAAACGGCCTCCGGTATCACAAAAGACCATAATCCAAGAAGAGAGTGGAAAAAGCGAACAACACGAAGCTGACGGGCTGAACATGTGACTACTCGCCTGATAGGTAGTGCTTGGCATGGATGAATACATCGTACCCCGTAAACATTTGGGGGTAATCAAGGTAATCACCCTAGGTCCGACCAATGAATCGAGATATCGAGTTCGGCAAAAATTGCCTAAGCTATACGGAGTACTTCTAGGCTTCCCCTTCACTGGCCACGACAGCAGGTACAGAAGACCCCGTCAGCGGGGTTCTCCGGCGCGATACATTACATCTGGGGATCAGACCTGGGCATACGCATTGTTCTATTGGTGGAGTGTTTGGAGGCTTGGTAATGAGAGACTTCACCAATGTTTTCGTCTTACGCCCGACGCCGATCTTCATCTCGCTCAGCCCCCTCTTCCTTTATTGCCAGGTTTTGTAGGCATGGAGCATAAAATAGGGTTCCGCGCCATGCTCCGTGTACAGTTCGCGATGCAACCAACACCCATAATAGCAACACTGCGCCACTGAGGATCTTCAAATAATAAGTTAGTACCTATCATTTATTTGAAGAGCGGAAAACGAAAAAAAAACAGGATGGACATACGGTACCGAGGACTTTGAAGAACATGATGTCCATTTCAAGGCCCAACTCTATAGTGTTTGCGGAATACACCCCAAGTGGGAACGTAAATCCCCACCAACCCATGTTGAAAGGAAACGGAGAGCTGTATAGAACGGTAGCTAGGGCAAATACGAGCCAAATCAAGCCGAAGCTCCACATGAGGAGGGATATGAAGACACCCAAGACATATGCAATGTGGCCTGCGATAGGGTCGAGGAACTGGGAATCCTGCGACAATACCCGTGCTACCTTCCCAATGTAAACGATGCTGACAGCGTATTAGCCCAGAGTCTTAGGGCGCCCAAGGGAAATCTGCAAGACACTTACCCGAACCCACCAAAGCCAAGAGGCCCCAGTGGTAGAAAACAGCTCACAATCAGTTCCCTCGGTGGAAGCTTATGCACTGCTAGTCGCTGATAGTATATTACCAATACCACAATGGCCATCGGAGTGCCCATACCCCAGAGAATAAATGAGGCGAGGAGTGTTCCCATCGCATGGTGCTTGTCTGCTAAGATAAGAGCAACCTCGGCGCCGGTACCCGCTGCCACAATAGTCGCTGCGATTGGCAATAATTGTACCGCAGTGAACCGATCTAGCGAGGTGATATGGCGCTGAGACATTCTGATCGGATGTCAGTATCTTAAAAATTGGCATGTGGAGGACTGTAGACCTACAAAATGAAGGTTAGGGACGAAGTCACAGAAGCCGCTGCTACCACGTCGATCATCCATAAAGCCCATGCAAATGTTTTGGCCCATTCGCCCCAGATTGGCACGCAAACTAACACCCACATCTCAATGAGTGTAGCGAAGCCCATCGGGATTGTCCCCAAGAAGAGCGAATTGGTTGGGTCTTGAATCATCACCTGCCATATTTCAGGATATAAGGTGTATCGGAGGACGGAAGTAATGAAAGCCAGAGTAAATAACACCGCATTGAGTAGGAAGAAGACGATCGACAAGTAATAGAGCACTGGAGTATCGAAAGGGATCGATACCATCAACACCGAAACAATGCCAGTGCCCATAGTTACCGCGAACCATCTATATATTTCTGTCAGCATAAACCGGTAACGTTTTTGAAGGGGGAGAGACCATACGACGGACTGAAATTTCGCACGATGCGTCTCCATCCCGCGTTATACTTCACCTGGGTTTTGGCGCAGGGTAATTTAGATGACTTTTCCATAGCAAATGAAATTTATGAAGTTCAAAAAATACTTCGAATAATCTTGAGGAGAGGAAATTTAGACTCATTTTGTTGGCAACCCCTTGGGGCAGAACCAGTCGGCCGAGTGCGAAAATCGCCGGGATGTGTCATACTGTAAGCTTTTTTTGAATTAGAAACTTCAGTTTTAGAACGAATTATCTCAAATTGAGAAATCCATGATAGCATACACCCTATGTGATAAACAGATACCCGTTGTTCGCTATGGTTTAGTGGTAGAATGCTGTACTACTTACATCAATCGCATTTGGTTGCAAATGTACCAAACCAAGCAAAGCTACTTTACCCACGAAAGAAAGCAAGAAGCCCAGTCAACCCATCGATCGTATTCCAAGCTAATAGAGGACTGGAGGAGAAAGAACAAAGAGAGGAAGAGGAAGGAAAGGGGAAGAACAGTACCTGGCCTGAAAAACCAGGCACCAACACACTTAAACCACTGGCCATCCGCTTGAGAAATCGATCTGATTCCACCCAAAGAGTTTCTGACTATCGGCATAGCCTACAGTAGTGTCAACATAGTGGTAGTATAGCACTGGGCCGAGGCTAGGATCGGTAAACACGCCCCTGGAGCAAGGTCAGGTTAATATTCGAGTTTGGAATACGATCGAAATCAAAAACTTACTGTCCACCAGGACCATAGACTGTCCCGTGGCTTTCTAGAACAACTGTGCCTCCCCCGCTTGTGCAAGCAGTGCCCGATGCATCAACCTTGGATAGGAAAAGAGTTAGGGCGAGTGTCTAAAGCGGGAAATTGGGTAACATACAAATCCGCTAGTAGGCGAGGTCGATCGGCAGACCTTGATCTTGTATTCTGCTCCGCTGGCAGGGCGAGATGTGTCGTAGCCACAACAGATGCCGGCAGAGTAAAAGAGATAGTAGTAGTTTCCATACTTATACATGTAGGACCCCTCCACAGCGTGTGTTCCAGAGGAGTCATAAGCCAGATTGTAGGACGAAGACGCGACTTTAGTGGCATCCGAGTTCATTGGAGCCTGGTAGATATCGTGCCAAAAGGAGCCGAAATTCATATAGTAAGTACCACCAGCATTGAACAAATTGCCATCAATAGCATTATATGCCTTGGCAGATGACGAAGCAATACCAGTTGCTCCATGGTCAGTCCAGGAGCCCAAATCCATGGTTGCAGATGTGGCTAGTCCAAGGGCTGAATTCTGTGAACCAAACGTCGACACAGAGTAATAAACATAGTAAAGACCATTCACAAGCTGCGCATCGGGAGCCTAGCATGGAAGTCAGTACCCAATATGTTGATCACTTGCGGACAAGCTTTGCGGAAAGGGTAATGCTTACCCATAGGTCATCATTTCCGGCGAGATCGATAGAAGACCCACTAGGCAGGATGGACCCAATCGTAGTCCATGGGCCGTTGATAGATGAGGCGCTGGCATAAGAAATTTTGTTGCCAGTGGAAAATCGGAAATAACGACTGTCCGATGATCTTTGTATCAACGACGGGTCGTGCACATTGCACGCCCCTGAACAACTGCCAGGGTTTGCATATCCGTGCACGAGGGCCGCGAAAAGCACTGGCTTGATGATATTACCAAAATGCATCGAGGGAGATGATTTGTATGTTGAATGAAGAGCAATAAAACTTCATTAATGGGCTTGCCTGGACATATTTGTATACAGTATTTGGCGAGGGCACGCATCATTCGTGGAAATCCGAGGTTTTCCCCCACCGGCGGGTGAGATCTTCTTCTGCAGCTAGCATATCCGATAGTCTGGATACAACACACAAGAGAGGGGAAATATACTAGGCTCCTGAGGGTAAGAGTCTAAAGCGGAAAGAAGAAAATCCTTCCGGAAATTAACTAGTCGTGGGAATTAGAGCGACTGGTGGAATTGCCGAAAACTATAGGCAAAGGCACGCCAAGTTCCGGGGAATCCCAATTCGAAACAACAGTCATTTCGTGACGGATAAACGGAAGTGCAAATACCCGAGGGATGTTTCATAATTTCGAGTATAGCAATGTATTTAACCGAACCGAAGTCGCTCATCGTTGAACTCATAGCTTAATTTATTGAACCGTTATGCATAACAAGGTCCACAATGTTCACAGCAAACCAGCCATGACTCTCGTCAATGCTTCATCTTCGGCATGAAAGGCGTTCAGCGCATTGGGCGAACGCGTGTCATCTGGAGGCCAATCCCACATCTGCACCGGCGGCAATATTCGATCCAGGTTGAGGGTCAAAGTAGAATTCACCGGCTATTTCAAAAAAGCTGCTGAGGTCTTCACAGACTTCAGATTCAGATCCAGCCACTGTACCAGGTGACATTGGCCAGAAAGTGTTAGATGAGAGCTGAGGAGTAGCAGCCTCAGATATTTGACGAAGGCTGGAAGTACGTGCAGCAGCAGACTCCGTTGTGGTTGATATCGGCGTTGGATCCCAAATACCGTGGGATGAGTACAACTTACTTTGAGACGCAGCATGCGCATGAAGCTCAGATGTCTCTTTCTCATCCTTGGAATCTGTCTTTGGGGGATGAATACCTCGATGAGTAGATGATTGTCGGCCAGCTTCGCTATCCCACCTGAGGTTCAATCAAATCCGTTTCAAACTGTGAAGAACTTTTTGCAATCTTCGGGAAGTACGGGCATGGGTTGCTGAGCGACGAACCATGTCTACAGCAGTGTAAAATTCGGGCCGGTATGTATGGTATGCTAAAATCAGGCATCCGACTGTTGGCCGCTATACACCTGCGTAGTATGCTAATACAAATGGTACCAAAGTCCAAAAATCATAATTTCCATTTTTATCAACCCTTGAATTTATTAAGAGACAAATAGGAGTACTAATATATAATAGTTCATGGTCAAGTCGTTCTAGCACTAAATTAAAGCCAAATAATTAATACCTATAGAAGTTTGATAAATATATTTAGAAGGACGATGTATATTATACAGAAATTTGAAAATCCTATTATTTTGTATACCTGATATTCCGTATAGATGTCAAATAAACTAAAGCTGTCTTAATTATCGTGTTAAGACCTATTCCCCTACCTTAGTAGGGTGGTGGAGAAAAAGGATATTAAGATTCTTGGACTTTAGGTACTATTTGTATTAGTATACCATATAAAAGGTACCTGATTTCGTGAATTTATCATTGAGTGAAAATTATCGTTGACTGGTGCGCACCATTGTGTTTTGGGCGCTTGGCACGATTGGTGTGGTTGTGGTTACATAAATAATGCAAGGGCAAAGGTCAATCACTGTGACGATGTTGTTTACAGGTGGGTATTGCGGGGCGGGCCGATGCAGAAATACACGAATCAGGGAAAACTCTCTCTATCTCTATGTCCTTCTTTTTAAATAATAGCTAAATATGCGACTTTCGACAGCATTCCGAGTCAGCTAGACGTGACGATATATTCTTGTTGGAAGGAACATCGAGCGATGGGTTGGCGACAAAAAAGTCCGCAGGCCGGATCATGAGCTGGAAAATCTCGACGGGCCTATTGAGTTAGAATGAAAAGAAGAAGAAAGAATGAAAAGAAGAAAAATGCGATCAACATACATCACGGGCCAATCTTCCACACGAGGATTGTGGGTAATGCCAAAGGAGTGCCAAACCACCACGTCGGTGTCAACAACAGAGTCACCTCGAAGGACAGCATCAGAGACACCTTCGACTTCTGTTTGGCTCTGCAAAGTATAACGACCTCCAGCATAGAGCTCCCCGTCGCGGTACTTCGTGACCCAAACGTGGTGTTGAGCAAATTGAGCCCGGCGCGCCTGCACCGATGCAGGATCGGCCAATAGAGTCTGAGTGGCTAGTGGAATGAATTTGTATCCCACGGGGTTTCCACTGATAGGATTCGTTATGTGGGGATTGATCATCTTGATGGTCCGATTGAGCTGCGGAGCGGCATCGATCCAAGATGCACGCTCCATGGTCTGCTTGGTGACTTTATAGAAGTTCCCATTGGGGTTGGTCACCGCATTCATTGGAACTGAGTGAGATTCCTCTACGACCACTGAGTTGTTGGGGCCGTCGATAGCTGGATCCATTCGTATATTGAAAATGTGCTGGTGGTTCTGAGCGAGAACACCACCGCTCACCACATTTCCATATTCACTGACCTTACCAGCGTCGATATTGACCACGTTCAATATACCTGTTGCGCGTGCCTCGACTGTGATCCCACCCGACTGATCGAATTTATAGGCAAAGATATATTCATAGTTGGCCAGTGTGATAATAAACTGGACAACAAGCTCCCGGTTCCGCGTGACGACAGCGCGCCCGGTACGCCAGTTGGAATGCTTCCATCCAATTCCATTGTCCTGTTCGTGGAGACAAATCACATTCGGAAGGGTTTGGGCGGTGCCGTCTTCCCGGGTGACAATGGCGTCGAAATATTTAATGACCCCGAGACAGTCACAGCCCAGTGAGAGGTTGTTAGCCATGTTTCCGCCGCCGCCATCGCCAAAGTCAAAGGCCTGTTTCCGATGGAAAGGGGGTCGAGGGTCGGCATACGGAACGGTCTAAGCAAGCGAAGCACAATTAGTTCCCAGCTATATGTTTGGGATAGCATATAATTTACCATTTCGCTGATTGCCAGCCGGTGCATCACGCTACGACCATCATACGAGACATCGTGAATGGTCGCACCCTCTCGCGGATTAAAAGCAACACGAAACCGCCACTTCTGCCATTCAACCAGAGACTCGTTGGTGACTCGGAAGGACGGACCCTCAGGCTGGACCACATTCAGTGGTTTGAGATCCTTGCGGGTCCCCTCGGGCAACAGCTCTGGCACGTATTCGGAGGACTTGCAATGACCAATTATATCCCGCTTGAAAGTCTGTTCAAGTAGACCATCACCATTGCCGCCTGTGGCGGGTCGATCTACCCGGGTGATCTTTTGGGTGTGGGCATCCATCACAGGGATAATGGGCAAGGGGAACGAATAGAAATTGGAGTCTTCATTGCCAGAACGTTTATCCTGGGCGAAACAAAGGCCCTGGAAAAAACGACGATTTTCATCTGTATGATCCAAGCCACCATATGGCCATGGCTCAATCACGACCTCGAACCCTTCAGGGAGATCGAATTCCGACAATGCTTTCTGGAACAATGGTGATGTCATGCATTTATCGACGAGAACATCAAATTCGCTCCTAGTCAACTGTTAGAAAACTCCGGATGTTCAACTATAATTATTTCTTACAGAGTCAAACTGGCATGATGTTCCCTCCCCACCACCGTGTGTTTCACTCGTGACTGTGAAACCACGTCGATCACAGATTCGTGGAACTGAGGAATGCGGTCCACCCCGATCACGTCATATTGGCATAGAGCGAGACGTGGAGGCCGTGGGGTAGTTGGGCTTAAGCGGCCGGCATGTTCAAGAGCTAGAAATTCCTGGAGCTGAGCTTTGGGTGGTTCTTGTAGGAAGATCTCCCGAAAGTCGATCACGACGTTTGGGTGAGCAGCTTTGACCACATCACGGGCCAAATTGGTCTCCTCGATGGAGAGAATACTAAGTGGATGAGAGTGAGACATGACAAGGGAAGTTAGGGTTTTATTAATTTTTCCCGGGGACCTGCAGCTCCCAGCCAACTTATACCAGTACGTACATGCTCGGAATTTCGGAATGCTCGGTAAGGGATTCCTGGTAACATGTGGAGATCCGGAAATGGTTTCGTGATCACAAAAATGCGGGGAAAATACAAAGAAACGATATCTCCGCTTGCGAAGATGAGCAATACGACTTTCTTTCATTCCAATGTCGCTTTCTATGTGAATATGTAGTTGATAGGTTGTGCGGATCATGGCCGTGTACGAGTATTGACATTATGCATATCCCGTAATATCCCGCCTGATAGCAATCTGTTCCCAGTCGTTCTCTGTTTCCAAAACGCCCAGATCGCTGCTACGCTGATACTCCTATGGGCAACGCGAACGATGCTCTGGTCGAGTCTTTCCAATATGTACCAGCACTTGGAAAGGATCACAAACCTTGAGAAGTTCAGCTGGGTGGCTCTTGAGACCGAGTTAGATCAAGGTTCTGCTTCGGAAGTGATGAGTACATCAAATCCCATTGACCTTTGTGGAGACTACTTATCTATGGCACATCGAGTTTGCCAATCTGTGGAATAATTTCTGAAAGATGGCATGCTGCTAGCCGGCCCATTACCTGTTAGTCCCGCGCTTGGGACTGTGCTTGATAGTCTACGGAATCGGGCTGGTCATGGCCATGAAATTGCGTGGGTACAAGCAGCTCTGGAGGTAGTTCGGCGAAAAGGACTTCGAGCTCTGTATGATGGGGATATACAAGTAAGCTAATAGATGAGCAATATCCATGGTTCACCATCGCCGATTGGGAAAAAAACCCCATGCGTTCATTTAGGATGTAACTATGGACTCATGGACTCATGGACCTGGATTCACATCTGGTGGTTAGACCTCAAGTAAATCAAGAATATGACGAATTCCCTGATTGGGCCCCAAGAGTATCTCCAGCTCGTCAACATGGCTTCGTGCCTGCTCCATCAACCCTCCCAATACCTCCCGGCAGTACTGAAAACTCCCGGTTGACTCCATGTACTGCACGGCACGGACTTTGACTGCTCTGTCTTCACTGCGTTGTTTGAGAATATTGATGAGTTGCATGTTGCCTGGAACCGCACGGATGCTATGAATCACAGGATAGGAAAACTTTCCCTCTGTTAAGTCCTCCATCAATCCTTTTTTCTTTGCATAAATCCCGCTCTGCAGATTCATATAGTCATCCCGGATCTGGAAGATGATTCCCAATAGCTCCACGAGTCGGGAAAGGTCCCTAGATCAAGTCAGCTAAGAGTTTCGGGATTGTACGACTGAGCTAATCATACGTAGTTGTAGTGCTTTGAATTTGCATCAATTCTACTGCAAGTCGAAACAATCCACCGGTTTTATACATAACCATACGGGTGTATTCCGCTTCCGTGGGGCACACCAGCGCGTCACGCCAGTAGAGGTCCATCCCTTGGCCTACGTGCAGATCCAAGAGCGCTTGAGTGAAAATAGGAAATGCGCGCGGGTCATTTATCTCACTCAACCTTTTCTGTTGTAGAAAGTATGCATAGTTGGCTGCATTGATGGTTTGGGCGATTCCAAAGACATCATGAGCCACAGGATGTCCCCGACGGAGATGAGATGCGTCCTGAATATCATCTATCCTGCATAGGTTTTAGCGCGGCTTCTAGTACAACCCGATTGAACTCACAGTAGCGATGCTGTATGCAGCCGATCAATCACTTCTTTCACAATGGCCAATTTATCATCCGGCAGATGGAGCCATTCATTGAAAGCTGATATCAATTTGCCCCGGATATCTTTCCCTGGAATAGAGAGCAGGTATTCTAATGGAGCGCACACAATCTGAAGTTTAGGGAGGTTAGATAATGCGGTTTCAGAAGCAAGGCCCTATCATACCTTCTCATACGGCTCGGTGATCTCGCGAGCTCCACTATCGCTTTCATCATTTGACTGGAACTTTTGTTGTGTATGATTTGTCTGGGCGTGGCGTATTTGGAAGCTTCGGAGATCCGGCCTCCTATGGTGATATGTCGAAGCCGCTTTATTATTGGTGAAGAATGTTATCGGGGAAAGAAAATAGGAAATAAAAGCGAATATCTTTGCTGTTGTTAGGCCGAGCATGTTTCCATTCAATGTCTTTCAAGAAAGTTCTAAACAACCCTTCGCCTTTTTTGCGAGAAAATCAACCCTTCATATCACAAACTCTCTTTTACGTCATACGTCAGTACAGGCTCCCCGGAAGGTCGGAGAACTTCTGCTCTCTTGGAGGCTTCATGCAAAATTCAGGTGCATGACTGGAGGCGTGGGGCCAAGTGCAGCCAAGAAGCAAGATGTAGACATCCCTATGCGATAAATGCAAACTCGAGAAAGAACCGCATGGATCTCCGATGGGAAATCATAATGGTGGTCATGATTTATAACACGACTGAGGAGGTACAGAGACGAGGAATCTTAAAGGAACCACTCATCAAACGAGAATCAGTTCCGGCGAAGCGGACCGAATCGGACGTACGATCAATTGTGGATCTCATCCTAATGAATATGGAGGAGCATGCATGTGAGCATGCATATTAGATGCATATCAGGTCCAACATCCTTGGGATTGCTAATACCGGAACCATATCGATATATTTTCGCCCGGGTAAACGCGCACAACACGTAGAATGCCATGAAACTTCGACGATATCACCTGAAATTATTCGTCAATATGCGCCCCAAATAGATCTCAGACCTCCCCGCACAGTTTAGATAGTCTGACAAGTCCAAGCAATATAATGCAGTTAATTTCATAATGTCTATCCACATCCTTATGGAGCATGACCCGTGTCACCATCAACGCTAGGCATCCCCGTACGGTCCGATCGCCCCATGATCCTAGCAAACTGGCCTGGCATATGCGATCGATGGATGTTCTCTATACAGAAAAGAAGCTGATTCTTTGTCGGGCACTTGAGGGATTTGTGCATACCACCTCGATGTACTTGATACGCGGTTCCCGGCATGAAACATGTTAAACCGTGGATTATGACGCGGAAGATGTAGGCCCATATCATGCGATCTTCAGCTGAGGATGGCGCAACGATTGTGGCCCGCAGCAAACCGCGACAGGGGGCAGTTCACCCAACTGGTGGCCCACCCAAATCACATGACTGATAGTCTATCTTATCTCCACCGGTTGGGTGGAGATTTCACGTGCTTTAAGTGGGAGACTGTGGTTTCTGCCTAGTTTTGCGGGGTTGGTGCCTGAATATGCCTGAATTTTAGACCGCCTTCGACACCGCTCTCCCGTGTACTGTAAATTGAAGTTATTCCCACCCGACAAAACATCAATTTCTTCGAATCCCTAGCGCTAAAAACTATCCCCGACTATATAAACCATTGAATTAAAGCTATCCCCACCCCACAAATCACTTATACGGTCGCAATTGCTTCAACGCCTAGAATTCGGTGTATGCGGAGATTTGTATGGTGGGAATAGCTTCATTTTTTTTGAACTGAGTTCTAAGGTTCCAAGGATAGTCGTTACATACACCGCCTTCGTGCTATCTTATTGGCTTATTGTGCTCTACCGCCTGCGGGTAGTTCTGCTATACCCTATCAAAATCAATTTATCTCGACCGCCATACCCCAATACCGGTTGATAGATGTATACAGAACAGTAAAGATGATGATATACAAGGTAGCTTGAATCCACCCCCAATTCAAGTCCTTAGTCCGATATCTCTCCCACCCGCCTCCACCACGCCTTGGGGGAGGCAGGAAATCACACATCACCCCGTCGGCAATAGATTTGGATCCGATATACGCCGGCAAGTCGCCGGCATATGGTACACAGTATCGACCAAGAAGAGTCTTAAGTAAGCTATCTCGAGCATGTAGGCGGACCAAAAAGCGGGAGCTTTTGTAGACTGACTTGACGCGGCCATGGCGAATATTGCGATATTGATTCAAAAGAGCCTCCACCTGTCCATCTGTGGGAGGCCAACTTCCCGAGCCCTTCCGTAATCTTTGCAGTAGATTTGCCAGAGCTGCGGCATCCTCTATTGCCATATTGGCGCCCTGTCCGATATTAGGAGTTATCTTGTGAGCACTGTCGCCCAGAAGAACTAGCCGGTCATGATGCCAGGTTTCAAAGATGTGTTCCTCCAAGACGGTCATGGAGGCTGTCTCACGATTCTCCCACAGTTGCCCAAACTCGAGGTCTTTGTAGAATACTATACTTCTCAGTTCCTCTGCTGCAATTTCAATGTCGCCTGTCATGTAGCGAGGGCAGTTCGGGTAAGTATATTTCTGATCCAACTTCTGTATGACGAACCAATACACGCGCCCATTTTTTCCATGGATCGTAATGATGGTCAAACCATCAAATAATGCATTCACCTGCTCTCCTATAATCAATCCTTGGATGGGGGAGGAGATGCCGAAGATGCAGCGAAATTCCGCCGTGAGACCTGTGCAGCGTTCAGTTCCCATATAAATCAGAGAATAATACAGCTCATTGTTACTTACCGAATCTCTCAATTGCCGCTCCCGAGCCAGCCTTCTCAACCGCGTTCCAGATTTCCTGCCGAACTTTGCTGTGGACGCCATCTGCGCCGACGACAAGGTGCCCTCGATAGACAGAGCCGTTGCCCGTGCTCACTATAACCGTATCACCGCAAGGTTCAATTTTTGTCACTCTTTCGTCCAGGCAGATTTTCTGATGATCTGGGTAGCCGTGGTAGAGGATTTCAAGCATCTTCTGTCGATCTAGGAATGCGATCGGGTAACCGAACCTGTGCAGTGCCATCAGAACCATAAAGATACTTTTAAAGATACTTCCACGGGAATAATGGGAGGAACTAAGACTAACCTTTCACTTAGGACCTTGGGAAAAGAGCTTTGAAAGCTGTAACCGTCGGGATAGCGGATGGTTGCTATGCTCAGATGCTCAATGTGTTTCTCGACCAACTCATACAGTTGGAGTTGATCAAGAATGAGAGCTCCATTTGGGAAAATGCCGATCGATGCCCCAATTTGGGGTGCTGGATTGCCCGCTTTCTCAAGGACAACATGGTCAATCCCGGCGCGTTGTAGGCAATGTGCCAGAGTCAAGCCTCCGATTGATCCGCCGACAATGATTACTTGGAACTCTGACTTGCTCATTCTGGTATTTAGACAGAGGGCACCTGCTGAGGTAGACTCCTGTTACTTACTCGAAATAAATACCACTGACTTGGATAGATATGGAACACGAAGGGTTTCCTGTGCGTATTCTTGAGACTCTCTCCTGTCTACGTAGATGGGAGGCCGGGTAGGATATCTTTGAAATTTACCTGATGGCATTTTGAAGAGGGCTACATATATTGAACGATACATATCTTACTGCAGCATTATCCACAGTATAGTACTGTGACATTGTGAGATATTCAAACAAAAGCAATTCATTCGTTTCAATATCTTATCTTCTGCAGATTTTCTTCCAATAATGTAGCCATCGATATGATACTGTCCTCATTCTTCACAGATCATTTGACCTTTTCTGTTCGTGCCGTACCAAAACTCTTTTCATACCGCTTAACATACCAGTAACATAGCCCATAAGAGCCATCAACGATTAGGAAGACAGCCACACTCCACAGTATAAGGGGACTGCTAAGCCATGCAAATGATTCCGGCCAATACATCCAACGCAGAATTGCGAACCCCATCGCGCTGCACGATCCAAAGAAGCGGGAAAACCTAAAATATGTCAGCGTAAGCTTTTCAATCGATTATCGATACTCTTTCAGACAATAATATTATATGAAAGACATATCTAAAATGTGGGACTGCATACCATAGAGCGTAGGAAGCACCACGGGTACTTCCACGACAGAGAAGCTGACAGATACCGCCAACGCTTAGCAGCAGCTGGGCCACAACCGCGCCCCAGGTGTACGCCAACGCAGCGCCGATTTCTGCAGCGAGAGCGAGGTGCCCAGTGAGGAATCCGATGATTCCGATGGAGAAGATCCAATGGAGGTTCTGCTCGACCAGTGGCGCGTGGGTCCATTCTCGTGGCGAGAAGATGACTGCGGCATACATAATGCCAAAGTTGATGATCATCGCTAGGAATAATACTCCTCGTTCAAGCCGATTTTTGGAGGGATAAATCAAGGTATAGACAATCTCCCATGCAAAGTTGCAACAAAGTGCCAAAATTGACATTGCATAGGTCTCTTCATTGAACGACGTGTAGACCATCCCGACATAATTGGTCACCCACCCAAGTGCAGCTCCGAGGAGGAATAAATCGGCGAGAGGCTTCACAGCTTGGTACTCTATCGGAGCTTGGGAGGGGTCGAATCCGTCCATTGTGGCAATTTTGCAGATCAAAAAGAAAGAATCAAATAATTCTGAGTG
Source organism: Penicillium roqueforti (assembly GCF_015533775.1). NCBI lineage: Eukaryota > Fungi > Ascomycota > Eurotiomycetes > Eurotiales > Aspergillaceae > Penicillium > Penicillium roqueforti. Next base: position 669,701 of record NW_024067566.1, on the reverse strand, counting down.
CGGAATCAAGGCCCCTCAAATCAACGCCTATATATAGGTTCAGCATAGGTAGAGATACCGTGACAGCTTCCTTGATGAGCGCGTTCTCCGAGCCCTGTTATTCAAAACTGGGTGATTATGCATGAGTTCAAATTTAATTGCAACTAACACATATACATGAATAAGATAGAAAATGTCAGCCCTCAAATGCCACCTGCGTAAGTCATAAGTGTGCATGACGGGATTCTCGGTCCATGGTATCATTTAGCGTTGCCATTATTTATTAATTAACTCCCCGTGTAAGATAAAGAAACCCCTGTCATCCTGCTCTCAATTACATGTATTTCTTCTGTGCTTAGTAGGGCAGAATATGAGGCAGTATTATGATGAAAATGACCGTAGATCTGACCTACATTTGAAGGATCTGAATAACGTATATTACTCAAAAAGCAATTTCAATGTTTGCGGTGCATTATCGCAATCGGGATATACAATCATATTGTATAATGCAGGTGTTCATATTCCCTGCAAAATGCGAAAATAAACCCCGTTTCACCCTAATGCAACTCCTACATGCATATTTAGACAGGGAAAAGTTGCCACAGGTATATATGCAACATTTCGGAACCCCGGAAACAGTAATTCTTCGTTTCTACTCGCTATGTTTGAAGTTGACCTGCAGAAATCTCATAGACTCGCCGTCGACTAAGATATATCTGGTATGCGTAAACGAGATAACACCAGAGTATGTGCAGAGAATGCGACGTCAGTTGTGAATCTAGCATTTTGCTTGTTACTTTTCTGGGCAGGAGGACTAGCATTTAAGGAATTCTTCGAAGTATAGATGTTTGAACGTTGATTATTCTTTCACATATCCTGCTCTCTTCGTTATTGCAAGTCGATTCATATCCATTTTACATTATGAGTCTATTTGAAAGCCTGTTCAATTTTTTTCTTCGGATCAGCCCTGTCCTGGGTATGGTTGTTGTGAGCGGCTTCCTATATCTAATTGTTGATCATATTCACATCCCTCGGTGGTGGGACAAAAAAGCCCACCTGGTCGGACGAAAGAATCCCAAGAGAATTACTAAACTTGAATGCCCTTATGAATATCTTCGTGAAGTCTACGGCAAGCATCATTGGATAGCGTTTGTTCACAAGCTATCCCCCTCCCTTCATAATGATGATCCTCCTAAGTACCGGATGGTGTTGGAGATTATGGATGCTATACACCTCTGCCTAATGCTGGTTGATGATGTGAGTGCCTAAAGCCCTCTTCCCACTTTCTTTGATATGGCTTAAGATAAACCATCTGACAGAGATTTTCTTAGATCTCCGACGGAAGCGATTACCGCAAAGGACGACCCACTGCTCACAATATATACGGCCCATCCGAAACAGCAAACCGCGCCTACTACAGAGTCACCCAGATTCTCAACAAAACAACGAAGGACTTCCCCAATCTCGCCCCATGGCTGATGCAGGATCTCCAGGATATCCTTGAAGGTCAAGATATATCCCTAGTTTGGCGCAGGGATGGAATCCGTGCGTTCCCTACTGCCACTGCGGACAGAATTGCGGCATATCGAAGAATGGCCTCTCTCAAGACCGGTTCATTATTCCGTTTACTAGGCCACCTTGTCCTAGAGAATGATTCCATGGATGAAACTTTAACTACGGTTGCGTAAGTCGGTCCCTTCCTAGAGATACATGCTAGGATTTAGGTTTGACGTTTATATAGCTGGCATTCGCAGCTCCAAAATGACTGTAAAAATGTTTATTCTTCGGAGTATGCAAAGCTGAAAGGCTCTACAGCCGAAGACTTGCACAACCGCGAGATGACGTATCCTATCGTGCTAGCATTAGACGCACATGACGGCCATTGGGTGGCCAAGGCCCTGGAATCTCCCTCACCCCACAATGTCCGTAACGCCATGAAGGTAATTCGATGTGACTATGTGCGCAATATATGCATGAATGAGCTGGTTAGATCTGGTGCTTCGGTTAAAGAATGGTTGGAGCTATGGGGAAGAAAGGAGAAACTGGATTTGAAGGCATGAGCTTGCGCAAAATATTTTTGTCACGGCACCTCAACTAATTTAATGTGAATGTCATCACCCACAACAATAACAGCACTGATTAAATGTCAGTAGAACCAGGCAGCTACCGAGCATTGGAATATGAGTATATCGATTCAACAAATTCATAGGGGTTGAATAAAAAAACATTATCCTTGTATCCTAATGTAGTTTATCCCCGCGCTTACGCCAGCCGGGGATGATATAAAAACATGAATCTGGTAAACGGCTAAACGCGGCAATACTGTATGCTTAATTTATCAGATCAAAAGACGTCACTCGATTGTTTTCACAGTCCCCCAGCTTCAAGTTCCATTTAAAAATGGATATTGGGAAGCATTTCGAATGTTTCTCAACAAGTTCTCGATGATATCAGACCAGTCCAACAAAATATGTGCCTTCGCGCCCGCCCAAAGCGTCCCGATCATCAAAATCGCCCGAAAGTTTTGGAGGCCACGCTCGCCTAAGAGTTGTCGAGGGCCAGCCCTCCAAACATATCAAATCACCTGAGCCTGGTGAAAATTTCGATCAATAGTCTTCTGCTCACGGATTCTGGTTTCCGCATTCCACCACCTTAAATTCGCTGCTAATCACGTTGGACGTCCCCGTCCCCACACACAAATTGACAATTCACCAGAAAAAAATACCCCTCCGATCTTTTTTCAAATTGCTCCTTTTGTTTGTCTCCCATACCTCGACAGTCATATATGAAGACGCTCGAATCCGAGTGTCTGAGACAATATGCCATCGACACATCTAGATTCCGATAATGCTAGCGTCAAGAAAGGCTTTCGCGTTGAAGAAGACGAATTGGGAACTTTCAGTTCGAGTCTCACGCCAGCAACAACTCATGAGACGACCAGGCGGAGATCCGTCTCCTCTCACCCCGAGGAGTCTCAAGATGTCCCCGAATTGTACACAGTGCCTACTACGAGAACCCGAAGGGACTCGCACATGGGAGAAGCTCTGGAAAATCTATCGCGGACACTTTCCATCACTGACCGACATGGGGATGACGACTATCAACTCAATACTGTGCCCTCTACCCGCATGGAACGAATCGGAACGCGCCGTTCGTCTCGGTTGCCCGATCTACAAGAGGAAGCTGGCTCTCCATCTGAGTCAAAGTCCCAGGGTGTTCCTCCTGAACTCGGTAGCTTAACGGCAGAGGTGATTTTCGTTCTTGTTTGTTCGGCTGGCCTGCTACTGTTTTCGTTTTTCCTCGCCGATATCACAGTCACCCAAGAAGAGTTCAAAGGAGCTCTTGGAATTCGCAACAGCGAGCTTCCCTGGCTACTCGGTTCTTTCACACTTCCACTTAGTCTCTCTGTGGTCATATCCGGCTCATTGAGTGACTTGACACCTCCGAGGTCCTTAATGATCGGGGCTTTCGTTTGGCTAACTATTTGGAACATTGTGGGTGTCTTCTCAATCCACCCCAAGACGGCGATTCTGTTCTATGTTGTACGTGCAATGCAGGGGATCTCCGTGGGGGTATTGGTTTCTGGGTCCATGAGCATCCTTGGTCGCGTATACAAGCCAGGCCTTCGGAAGAATCGAGTCTTTTCTGCAATGTCAGCAACCTCGCCCTTTGGATTTTGGTTAGGTGGGATTCAGGGCGGTGCTCTGAAATCTTATCTGTACTGGATCTTCGGTTCCAATGCTATTATCTGTGCTCTATGTCTTCTTGCAGCCTGGTTTACCATGCCCTCTCTCCTTCCAGTTGCTGACATTGTCGGAGCCGATGTACCAAGCATTCGCCAATTCGATTTCCTTGGCGCTGGCTTCATTGCAATCGGCTGTATCTGTGTGCTGTTCGGGTTGACTCAAGGCGCTGTGAAAATGTGGCCGCCCTACACGTACGCCTTGATTGCAGTCGGCGTTGTTCTGATTATCGCGTTTTTCTTCATCGAACACTGGGTGGAGCGACCTCTGATTCCCAATGGGCTCTGGAAGACGAAAGGCTTTACACCATTAATGATTGCCTACTTCATCGGCTACGGTGGCTTCCAGGGTGCTTGGCAGTTCTATGCGGTTCAGTTCTGGTTACGAATCCAGCAAAATACTCCTCTCACGGTTGCACTCTACCTTCTCCCCAATGCTATTGTCGGGGTGCTCGCGACCTGGGTGGTGAGTCGAACTCTTCACGTGGTCCCGGGTCACTATATCTATTTCACTGCGATGGTTGCATTTGGCTTGGGGCCCGTTTTCTTCCTCCCACAAACCCCAAACACGTCATACTGGGCACTGTCCTTCCCTGGTGTGGCCCTCGTTACCTTCGGTCCGGATCTCTCTTTTGCAGCAGCGTCAATTTATATCACCAGCAATGTCCGTCGCTCTTATCAAGGCAGTGCTGGGAGTCTGCTAGTGACAATGCAGAACTTGAGTTCCGCAATCATGACAGCGGTCGCAGATGCCATCGGCACCCAAGTCGACCAGGGACCAGATGGCGACATCGGCTTGAAAGGAATCCGTGCCATCTGGTGGTTTGGGCTTGCATGTGAAGTGGTTGCGGCATTCATCACGTTGATTTGGGTGCGAATTCCTAAAGAGGAGGAGAAAGAACATGTTACCTAAGTACAAACTCACCCGAGGTCTCCGATATGAGGTCCCCAGCCCCCGGGGTTATGTGTGACATGACTACTATTTTCATGATCTTGACGTCTGATGTTCTCATGGGTTACTTTTGGTGTTTGGCTTCACGTCCCTTATTTTATAGACTTGCTCTTCGATACAACTTTCTGATAGATAGCCCCTAGTTTACAATAATGCAACAACCCCTCCCCTTAATATTAGTCTGCTCAGTAAATTGCTAAAGCTGGTTCCCAGTTTAAATTATGTTGATTCAAACATAGCGGAATATTAGTCTCTCCCCTCGACGGGCACGCCAACTATTTGTCGCGTTCATCAATTCGGGGCATCCTCGAATAACCCATTGCCACTTCTTCAGAAATCCCTCGGTCACCTCCCAGTTCTGCACGTTCCAAGGGTCTCCCCAAACTAGCAGCCCTGCATCCATCGTTGAATCGCCCCAGAACCCCATGATATCGTGACAGAGCTGCTCATCATCCCATTCATCCCCGGCTTCGATGAGATTATCGCGCATCTTAGGTAAGGGAAATAAGTCCAACCACGGGTGATGGTGTATCGATTTCTGGATTCGAGTGGGCTGCAGGCTGATCGGAAGGAGGCTGTTATCGTCCATGTGAGGGGGCGTTTGTGGCGAAGCTATACTGAACGGCGAAATGACATCAAGGTCGATCCAGTACTCCGACCAACCAATTAATCGCAAATTTTGCATGAATCCTCGAAAGACGTTAACCTTAGTCAAGGTCATAAGATGATCAGTGCTCGGGTCCCCGCGTATGTAACTCTCATACGCTGACTTGGCGAATTTCTCCAGAGTGTTGTGTAGAAATTCGGAGCTGCGGTTGAAGTTGACTTTCGGATTGTCTTGCGAAGAACGGTCTTGCGAGGAATGGTCTTGCGTTTGGACGTTAGAGGTCGAACTTGAGGATGAGACTAGGCTCTTCTGGTGGATGTTTTTAATTAATGACAGTCGCTTGCGCTCTCCTGGCAAATATTGGCGGCAAAGATTAACCTCTGTTGAATAGATTGCAGCGAAAGTGACGTACGGTGAGCCCTCTGGTTTATGCGATTCTGTCGCCGACGACGTTCGATCGGGTCACTCAATGCAGACCCGTTGTCCGCCTTCTGCTCGGCATCATCGGAGATGGGGATTTGGTCAACAGTCGAGCTTTCGGTCATTGTGGCTATCCGCACTAGGGTGTCGCTTTGCTTAACAGGTTTGAAGATGAGCTGCCACCACATGCCAGTTGAGGATGGCAGAATCCAATTAGGCTTGTCGATGTGGATCACGGAGTTAAGGCTGTTTAGAAGAAAGAGGACGAGGATGACTAAGCGGCTATGCTGACCTCGGAACCTCCCGAGGTCGGGATAACTATGAAGGACCCCTGATGTAGAAATTATTGCACGCAGATACCTTCAACCTCCTTTCAACTTTCCATTATTCTAGTAGCCACCCCTGGTGCTCTCCTCTCTTTTACCTTATTATTCCCAGTGAGCGACTTTGCTCTCACACCTGTTTCGCTGGCAGGGCTGTCGGTGCCCCTGTCCCCCGTGACAGGGTCCCCTCTTCACCAGATAACTATCGTCCCGAGGGGTCAACTCCCATTTATGTACTCCGTATGAAATTCTCAGTTGTGTTGGCCACTTGCTTGCGAGTTCCACTTGTATGTGTATCCACATGTGCATCTCGCTGTGCTGACTACATTGTAGTATCCCCCTGCCTATGTCTGCGAGAGCGACGGCGTGAAGGGGTAAAGCATGACTTGATTCAATCCAGCTAGGCCACCATCTATTTATAAAATCTCGAAGAAATCAGAAATAAGACTGACGAAGCACTGTACACAAGCAAAGAAGGTAAAGAAGGGTCCAGAGCCACGTGGCGACTCGGGCCGTCCGGGTGTTTCCGCAACCTTTCTTCGCTACTCCAAACTCAGTCTTCAATGTCCAGTCATTGAGACCTTGATGATCCTATCATGCCAATGTTCAACAGGGAACACGACCTTGACCCCGTTTGCCTCCAACCTTTGCTGTCCATCATTGTGCGGAATAAATGTCCCTGGCTCTTTGATTTTAACGTAGACCGTCTTGATGGCGCTCCTAAGCCTCAAGATCCTGGTCGCGCAGGTCATATTGCCGCTAAGTCTTTCGTTGCATGGCTCCATGGTCGTGTACAGCACTGTGTTAGCCGGAAGGACCTCGTGGATGCGTTCCTCGGGAAGGTTGTATTCATCGGCGATCTTGATGAAACAACACTGCTCTGCGTGCGTGGTGCCTAGATCTTCATTGTAATCTCGCGGGTATTCAAGCGAGTGCCCTGTTGATAGCATCTTGCCGTTAGCGCCGTCGACAAGTATGGCTCCGACGCAGAATTTGTTTGCAGCTGGCGGTGATTTTTGTACCTGAGAGCGAATTCTATGAAAGCCTCATGGTCCCCAACTGCGAAGGTTGGATGCATTGAACCCATAGTATATGGCTCTGAAATAATATACAATGCGTGAACAATCCCTTTTATGCGCCAAATCAGCACAGCATCCTCAAGAAATGTCAAAGTTAGAGGTGAAAGGGAGTGAGTTTCTGGGTAAATACCTACCGTTATCTTTCCCGAGTCGGCGGGGGTCGTTGACGAGCGGTTAAGACAACTGGCTGATTGGTGGTTCGAAGGAGGGGTAGGTACATATTACGTGCTTCAATTCCAAGGTGTTGGGCATTACCAAGAGTCTCTCCTGAAACAACTCCCATTGAACCATTATTCTATTATTCTCTTGATTGGCAGACCGTTCTTGAAGTCCGAGCGACCGGATTGACGCCGTACGCACTGGGATTTTTTGGTCTACAATGGTTGACTCTCACCTCCTTGGCCTCCTGGGAAACTTCCCTCTTACCAGATCGCTGACTGTACCAGTTCTTTCGAAAGCAGCGGCACGCAAAGCCCGAACTATATCCCGACAGTCCCTCAAGTAGTCGCGACTCGACTAAGAGCTCGAGGAGCCTGTTTTCTCTGTCAAAGGCCCTGCCCAGGACGTCAAACACATCGGACGGTCAAGCGGAGAGCGTAAAAGGCCCTCTTGGACTGAGTCTCCTATATTCCCCGACGGCACCGGAGATCGACTTCATCTTCGTCCATGGCCTAGGCGGTAATTCTAGAAAAACATGGACCAAATCGTCTCTGCGGTATAATTTCTGGCCAAGGGAGTGGCTCTCCAAAGATCCCGCATTCAAGAACGTCCGCATTCATAGCTATGGATACGATTCGTACTACTTGAAAGGAAAAGAGGACTGCTTGAATATACACCACATTAGCAAGTCATTCCTAGGTGCGATCAGCACTTCGCCATGCATTCTCAATTCTGGAACACACATCGTTGTCATCGGCCACAGCAAGGGTGGCTTAGTGATAAAGAAAGCATATATCCTGGCTAAACAAGACGAAGTGTACAAGGCGCTGGCTGGGCGATTCGCCGCATTCTATTTTCTCGCCACGCCGCATCGAGGTGCCGATTCGGCAAAGATTCTGAAGAACCTCCTCAAGGTTGCATACGACCGTGCTTATGTTGGCGATCTGGAACCAAATTCTGGGGCAGTCCAAGTAATCAATGACGGATTTCGACATTTTTCGGCCGGCCTTGAGCTCTGGTCGTTCTACGAAACGTAGAATATGAAAATGTTTAGCTCACTCATCGTCGATCCCGAGTCGGCCGTCCTCGGGTACCGTGAAGAGCAGCAGATACCCATGACTGCTGACCACCGCTCGATATGCAAGTTTGACACACCTGCAGACCCCAACTATGCCGTCCTCCGAAACGCGCTCGCCTCTACTGTGAACAAAATCACCGCGGCAATTCCGGAGCTGAAACTGAAGCAGAGGCGTGAGAGAATCAAAAATCTCAAGAAGTACCTGAAAGTTCCCGACATCTTAGACAATGATCTTACAAACGTCTGCGAAGCTCGGATGCATGGGACCTGCGGATGGATTTCGACCAAAGCCAGTCACGTCAAATGGAGAGATGGGGAATCCGGAAATGACAGGACACTATGGATAAAGGGCAATCCAGCAACTGGAAAATCTGTTCTCGCTGGCTATGTCATCGATCAGCTCAAGGACTCTGGCCAGACATGCAGCTACTTTTTCTTCAAACATGGAGACAAGTCGAAGTCCAACCTAGGTTGTTGTCTCCGATCTCTGGCTTTTCAGATGGCTAGCTCTAATAGCGAAGCTAGTGATGCGATTCTAGGAATACAGGCGGATGGTGTTTGCTTAGATCGTGTCGACGAACATACCCTCTGGAGAATCCTCTTCCTTTCTGGCATTTTCCAGGCCACAATGACTCGGCATTTCTGGGTCATCGACGCCCTAGACGAGTGTTTCAATCCTCCGGTCCTTTTATATGCCATTATTTCCAACATGGACGAATCTATACCCCTGAGAATTCTCATCACAAGTCGTATACGGTCGATCTGGACCAAGGTCTCTCGTTTATTGCACCCGACCTGGTCCAGTCCTTGCCAATCTCGATAACAGACACAGAGTCAGATCTCAGTCTTTTGGTTAAGAATAGAACCAAGGCCTTAGGGGTCGTCGGACCTGATGATCGAGGTACATTAGCCGAGAAGATACTAGACAAATCTATGGGGTCCTTCTTGTGGACAATTTTAGTGCTCGAAGAACTTATACGCTGCCACAGCAGGAGGGAAATTTACCAGATTCTTGAAGACGTGCCCAGAGGCATGGAGTCACTATATAAGCGGACTTTGGACTATATGTCGCAGGCTGCTCGAGGAAAAGAGCTGGCCAAAAATATTCTTATGTGGGCAGTATGCGCAATTCGACCAATGACAATCAGTGAACTAGATGGTGCTCTGACCTTAGACACCCACGACTCATTCCCAAGGTTGGAGGAGAGTATCACCACGCTTTGTGGTGAACTGGTGGTCGTGGACAAATATGGGAGAGTTAATATGGTGCATGAAACTGCCAGGCAATTCCTTGTATCCGGCGGACTTGAGTCCGAATTCTTTGTCGAAAAAACTCAAGCACACACGGATGGCTCGGGTGTGTCTCAACTACCTTGTCGGGGAAGAAATGAAGCCTCCGAGGAGCAGCCGACGCCGTCCTTCGGCACGTTTGCCAGCAGCAAGATTAGATTTCGCCGCCTATGCATACACAGCATACTCCTATCATCTCTCGAGGTCTGACCCGTTGGCGGCAGGGACATTCCAGCTTGCCGTGCAGTTCTTCAGATCCAATGTCCTCACTTGGATTGAAACGATTGCTGACTCGAAAAGTCTTAATCACCTTATCCGCGCCTCAAAACATCTCAAGATCTACGTCAATGCATGTGCCATTGAGCGTTCACCACTGGACCCTCGGTTACAAGCACTACGACAGTGGACAACGGACCTTGCTCGGATTCCTGCCATGTTTGCCAACGCGCTCACGATATCACCGTCAGCAATATATTCGTTGGTACCTCCATTCAGTCCCACCGAGTCTATGGTATACAACACTGGGCGCTCAGGCCGGAGGCTCGAAGTGCTTGGCACGCCTAACAAGCAATGGGATGACAGGCTGCTGTGCATCGATTTCCGTCAAGGTCAACCTAGGGCCTTGCGCTATGGAGACGAGTTCCTGGCCGTCGGTCTCAGTTCAGGAACTGTCATATTGTATCATGCCACATCGTACCAGGAGTACAAGGTCTTGGAGCACGGTGAAGCAGTCAAATTCATTGCTTTCAAACCCAAAACTGACCTCGTAGCAACTTGTGGTATGAAAATGGCCAAGGTCTGGGATATCAGAAGTGGGCAAGTGGTGCACAGCCTCGCGAGCCCTCCCAGTCCGGTGGGGATGGAATTCGATGGAAGTACGCTTTTAATTGTGAGTCGCAACAATTATGTCGCGGCTTGGTTTTTGGGACACGGCGCCCAGCCGGAATCGGTGCGGAGGCCATGGAGCGATACCGATACGCTAGAGACGAACCGAACGCCTCCGCGTGGGACCCCATGCGCACTGGCTCTCTCTACCACCCACGGAATGCTTGCCGTCGCTTACAGCCGCCAACCCATTGTGCTGTGGGACATGGAAGAGGACGCCTACGCTGGTAACTGTGGCAAGAAACTATCCAGCGGAGAAACCTGCACGGATGTTGTTGTCGTTGCGCTTGCTTTCAACCCCAATCCTGACATTAGTCTTCTCGCAGTAGTGTACCTCGATGGTGATCTTGCCCTCCTTGACCCCTTTGCCGATCGGCAGCTGGAATGTTTTCGTGCCAATTGCCAAACCCTCGCTCCAAGTCCCAATGGGTGTCTCCTCGCAGCGGGTGGTGCAAACGGGATTATCCACGTTTATGAATTTGATACCTTCAAGCTCCTGTATCGGGTCAAGTCATCCAACTCATTCATCAAGCAGCTTGCCTTTGCCAGGGACAGTATGCTTTTTGCCGATATACGAGGCGCCCAGTGCAATGTGTGGGAACCTGAAACTCTGTTGCGGGAGACCTTGAGCGATGACAGCAGCGGGACCACTTTCACTACAGTGGTCGAGACGGTTTCCGTGGAAGCCAAAGCGAAGATCACTGCCATGGTGGTCCATCACACGTCTGAAGTTATCTTTTGCGGAAAGGATGATGGATCTGTCGTACTGTACGAACAGAAAACAGCAACGAGCTTGAAGACTCTATACTGCCATAAGGCACCAGTCCGCCTGTTGGTCTGGATTGAACGGAGAGACGCGCTCCTTAGTGTCGATGCCTCCAACATGATCTTCCTACACAGAATGCAGAAGTCAGCAGACAAAGGCTGGCTTAGTGATTTGACGGTACTCTTCAAATCCCGCCTCGACTCCGAGAAGGCAATCATAGATGTGCTAGTAGGGGAAATGGCGGCGAAGTTCCTAGTATCGACTCGTGAGTCTGATCACCTGTTCAGCTTGGACAGCGGTAAGTGTGTGACAGAGCGAACATATCCACAAATTCCCGGAATCCGCAAATGGCTCCCCCATCCAGAATCCTCTCTACACATTGTCTGTATCGACAACACCAAAGTCTGCGCCTACTCCTGGAGTGACTGGTCTGAATTTTCATGCGTTGCATTATCGCTGAAAAATGACATGGCAGAGCTCAAAAGCGCGATCCTCTATTCGGTCGGCCAAAAACAAAGAATTATGCTAGACTTGTTACAGCCGAACAGCTCCGTCGACTCCAACAGAATTACGGTAATTGATTTAGACCACCTTGTCATCGAAAACAGAGATAGCAGCTTCTTGCTAGGGAAGCAATTAGATGCTGTACCGGCGTTCGATCCACTTGTCACGGATGAAGAGGGGGAGAAAATGGTCAAAACATTGAGTTCGGCCGCTCCGCTTCGTTCACGGATGACAGCATTCGGACTAAGCGTTGCCCATGTCATCGGAATTGACGAATCAAGGAAACTCGTATTCCTTAATCGGTCTTCTTGGGTATGCTCTGTTGATCTCAACGAGAGTGGGTTAGAGATCGCGCAACGCAAAGATCCCCTGACGATCAAGGTCTTCGAGCAGTTTTTCGTCCCATACGATTGGTTCTCTGGGAAGAGGGACGTCGTTTGTGGTTTGGCAAAGAGAGATATTATGTTAACTCGGGGTGGCGACCTGGCCGTGATTAGGGGCGGTCTTGACTATGCTGAGAGAGTACGCATAGAATAAGAAACCAAACTGAAAGGATATATCTAACCTTACAACCCAAATCGCAGGTAGTAGGCGCGATTTGCAAACCCATATAAATTGAAGACACATGCCTCGAATCTCAGTGACAACCCTGACAGAAGGAAATGCAAACTCTCACGCGACGTTGAGAAGTTCTAGATGTGAGCGTGGAATAGCAGATCTGAAGTTGAAAAGCTCAAGGGTAATATTCACATGCAGCCTAGTACACTGCCCGGGCCCCGGATGCTTCTAATACCAAGCCGACTACCATGCCTCCGAAGTAAGTTACGCGTAGCCAAATAACGGGTAGAATTGGAAAGCTGCTATATTTCGTCGGAGATCCTCCGGAATGGTGTCGACTGATCTTCTAGACCCGATGGATCCGCTCACGAACTACCTATTCTTCTTAGGTAAGGGGAAAGAAGGTAACTAACTAAGGAGAAATACAATTGCATAAACTAGCTTACGGTATTGAAAGAAGATGGAGGAGAAACAAAAGGATTATTTAACACAAAGCATCAACAATTTCCTATAGGGTTGACTTATCTGAACTCTGCGTACGCAAAATCAGCTGGGGCCAGGCATCTCTGGCGCTCTCCAAATGCATATAGACCTAGCATCATTCCAGTAAAATTAGCCCCAACCGGAGGTGCTGCCATAGCAGCACTATTAGAAACTGACCCGATCCAATGGATGTCAGATTCTGTGCTTTCGCAGTACCCAAATCGATACTCGGTGCCACAGTCAACCGTGAGAGTGACATCAGTTTTTATATCCAATCTATGTTCCACGACGTCGCCCTCTGATGGTCGAAAACGGATAAAACGGCCCTTGCTATCCTTCCTGATACCGATGCTGCTATAGGTAAAATAGTTTAACCACACCACAGTCCCAGCCTCGGTTTCGTCTATCATCGGCTGAAAGGAGAGCTTTGTTTTCCACCTGCAGAGCTGGTGGGTTTGCTTGCGAAGGAACATAGTTGGGCTGGCCGGCACTGACAGGTTATAGGGTCCGCCGTGAAGACGAAGGTGATTGGGCCGCTCAGTAAGTGAGTAGTCTTTTACAAAGGGCGTGTCTGTTTTATAGTCAGATGGGATCAGGCGGGTTCGTTCTTCGGATCTCACTTTTTCGATACCATCCAACTTGCAGTTGCGGATCTGAAAATTCATCTCTCCAGGAAACTGGGGTGTGGAATTTGTACAGACCAGGTCCGTAGGAGTCGAGACTGATTTTCTGTCCTCCATTGATCACAGGCCAATCGTCTTTCCATTCCAAAGGAACTAGAAATGTCTCTCGGCCTGGGAAGGTTAGTATGATAACTAACTGATACTTTGAGAGGTCATACCTAGCACTGACTCTTCCCACGTATCTCCCTGTCTTGAAGGACGAACACCGAGAAGGACTGCCCACCATTGCCCTTTGGTGTCCTCGACCAGATCGGCATGCCCGGTGTTTTGCACTTCGTCCTCAACGCCATTGCGCCAGAGAGGATTATTTGGCCCCAGTTCCCACGGTCCTAATGGACCGACCTCGCTGCGGTTCACCCATTCGCTATGACCGCTTTCAGTACCTCCCTCTGCTGTAAACAAATACCAATAACGACCGCGCTTGAAAATATGTGATCCCTCGGCAACACCAGAACAAGATTCCCGGATCAATTTAGGCTCAGATGTAGAATGCCCGGTGGCCAGATCAACAGTACATATATGAATCGCAAAGTCTTTCAGCTTAGCACCTGCACTTGGCTGAAGCTTTCTGTAGGTGGCCGATAAATATACGGTTTCATCGTCATCCCAGAAAAGCTGTAGTATTCAATTGTCATTCTCGTGATGTATGCATGTGGTGATACCATTGCTTCAAACTCACATCTTGGTCAAACCCAACTTGATCAAAATAGACTGGATCAGACCATGTCTTCTCATTCCATATATCGGTCGTCTTAACATAAAACCCTTGTGGCCAAACTCGGTCATCCTGTTGAGGACGATAACGCTGAAAGCTCGCAGCGATGACATAGTAAACACCTCCGTGATAACGAATTGTGGTTGCCCATACGCCTCCTCCCGGCTCTGGCGTATGAATTTGAAGCTGACTGGGCCGTGTCAACGCATGACCGATCAATGTCCATTGAATCAAGTCCTGGCTGTGGTAAATGGGAACTCCAGGGAAGTATTCAAAGGTGGAGGTGACCAAGAAAAAGTCTTTATCGACACGAATAATGGATGGGTCAGGGTTAAATCCCGGGATTATGGGATTAATGTAACTCATTGCTGTTAGAATATGTTGATTTGATCGCAGCATTGGGTTGGGTTATAAGGAAATGAACATATTCTGATTGGTGGAAAAACAACCCCCGTAGAATCCAAATACTGCGCGAGTTCGTATTGCAGAGGAGAGCGTCTTGAAGTGCTGATGGTAGAATTCGAGGGATGTTTCAACGATCCAATGCTTTTATTCTTCGTAAGGATATCAAATTTAATGCATAGAAGTTATTGAGGAAATGGACGAAGTACTCGATGGGGTCCCAAGCGACCACGGACGCTATGTGAGAGCTTCAATCTTGGGGTGTTCTTAGTACAGCACTTAGCTTTTCACAATAAGTCGTTGATGATGGAGTTGATCTATCAGAAATCATCTGCTAGTGCATGACCTCTTAACGCATACAAATAACAAGCGCAACCATTGTCGGAACGTAACCGGAAATGGTGGCTGATAACCCGTTCAGTAGCATCCTCATCCGAAGTTCTACCGAAGCAATGTGGGGTAACTACACTACGCCTCACTATCCCCTCATCTCAATCCGGCAATGCGGGTTGAACCACCGCGCCAAGGCTTTTTGCGGACTTTTATGGCTGCTTTTTTGTTCTGCTTGCCCAAAAATTCTTACAGCACTGAATTACGCGCTATGGCAACTGACTGTATGATCCAAAATCCGCGCGATGCGAGCCTTATCGCTCTCGAGGCGTTGCCTCATGGCCAGTCAAATACAGGTTCACCCGTGGGCCCTGAATTTCCGTTGTTAGAGAAATGGAACCAGCCTCGCGTGAATATTCATCGAACCTTTGCAACTTTCTGGTCATTCCTCGTGATGGGTGCGAATGACGCAGCATATGGTGTAAGTTGATATTGCCCAAAAGGAGACAGTGTGGTCTCAATTTGGTGAGCTATCTACTAACCGTTCGCAGGCTCTAATTCCATACGTAAGTTGAATTCCCTACAATTAACTAGAATCTATCTCATCCAGCATACAGCTGGAATCATACTACCATCTATCGTACACGATTGTGTCTCTCATTTTCTTGTCACCTCTAGTAGGCTATACGGCCGCCGCTTTTCTCAATCACCGCATCCACTATATGCTAGGTCAACGCGGTGTGGCCATTATCGGACCAGCGTCTCATCTCATTGCCTATATTATTAACTGCGTTCATCCACCTTATCCGGTAATAGTGGTCGCATTCGTCTTTGCAGGTTTGGGAAATGGCCTAGAGGATTCTGCGTGGAATGCATGGATTGGTAACATGGCCAATGCAAATGAGGTGTTGGGGGTGTTACATGGGATCTATGGAGCCGGGGCAGTTCTGGGGCCGTTGGTCGCAACGTCAATGATTGCCAAGGGTGGTCTGCCGTGGTATTACTTTTATTATGTCATGGTAAGTGCTGAACTTCCTCGCAGCTATTTGACCACTGTTTAATCGATTAGATCGGATGTGCGGCCATCGAACTGGTATTTTCTGGCGCATGCTTCTGGAAATCAACTGCTGCCGATTACCGTGCATTGAATGTACCATCAGCGGACGAGAACAAAAAGGGTGGCTTGAGGGATGCAATCTTCAAGCGCCCAGCTGCTCGGGTGACTTGGCTCTGTGCATTGTTCTTGCTGGGATATGTTGGAGTAGAAGTCGCGCTGGGAGGGTGGATTGTTACTTTTATGATTCGAGTCCGGCAAGGTAGCGCTTTTGCTAGCGGTATGACAGCTACTGGGTTCTGGTTGGGTATCACGATTGGGCGAGTAATGTTAGGGTTTGTGACGCCCCGGGTCGGCGAGAAAGTCGCAATTTCGGTGAGCATCGCGCTGTCTTGCGATATAACGAGACTGATTCCCACCAGGTTTACATAGTTTGCTCCATGGGATTTGCTTTGGTTCTATGGCTTGTGCCCCAATTTTATGCATCGGCCGTGGCAGTGTCTTTGCAAGGCTTCTTTCTGGGGCCCCTTTTCCCCGGAGCAGTGGTAATGATTACGAAGCTTCTTCCTCGGCATCTGCATGTTACCTCAATAGGATTTGTCGCTGCCTTCGGAGGTAGCGGGGCCGCTATTCTCCCTTTTGCTGTTGGTGTGCTTGCACAAGCCAAGGGAGTGAAAGTGCTGCAGCCATTTATCATTGCCCTATCCGGTGCGATTCTGATTACGTGGCTAGGATTGCCGCGGGTGTCCAAGGTCAGGCGCAATGAATAGACAAAAACTCTCACATGTTGGTACATTTGACATGTGAGAATGACGCGGGAACTTTTTGTTATCAGATCCGATAATTCGGACTTTTCGCTCATCCCGTACAACATCATATGTTGTACCCCGTTCCACGTGACTCTTTTCTTTTTTCCTTTTTTCCTTCGCTCAAATAAATTGACCGCATGATCCGGGGATATTTTTGGTAACACGTGAGCATAGCTGAGGCAAAACATTAGGTCATTTCCCAGAACCCGTAAGCCGTTCTAATACCCGATGATCGGGCTGATCTCGGGACTAGTTGAACCGTGAGAGCCGTCAAAAGTATGTATTCTCTCCCCGCTTCCCCATATCAAAACGAGTCCATTATGCGGGGGGAATCCTGCGGAATGAACCACCGGTAGTTAGTAATTGTGTATAATTTTGTGGCCTCCATACATAAGGGAAGTGGTAAATTAGGGAGTCGACCCTCCCGAGGTCGGGAAATGAAGTTCCCCGGGGCCATTTCCGAGCTGCGCTTCCCTGATTGGTCAGCCCTCCTAAGCCGAGGCTCTTTCCCGATTGAGATCCTCGGCCCTTCTAACCTTCTAACCTTTCTCCTTCTTTCTGGGGTTCATAACCCCATCTTTCCCCATCCTCTCTCTTTCATCTATCCCAATATATCCCGTTTTTTTCACAATGCCGTCACCTCCTCCTGATTGGGTTAAAGCCCTGAAGCCGGCAGGTCCGCAAGGATCTGAGCTCCTCCAGCAAGAGCGTGCTCAATCGAATGTCAACGTCGAAAGATTATCCGAGTTGCTACACACAAAGGAAACTTTGGAGCGACGAGCGTCCATCCTAGCTCTTTTGAAGCCCGAGAAAGTATTTGATAAGTCTCAGAACCATACTTTGGGCCGCGTAGAGCGGCTCCAGCGATCGCTGGGCAAGGCCAAGCGCCTCCAGCAGCTTGCCGAAGAGCACAAATGGTCGATGGAAGAGCTCCATGCGGCTAATGACTTGATTGGTGAACCTACCCCTTACGGTTTGCACGCTAGTATGTTCCTAGTAAGTGAATTAGACCCTTGTCAATAATCCAACTCTCCAACTAAACTAACCACTTTGGTCGTTATCTAGGTGACTCTTCGCGAGCAAGGAACTCCTGAGCAGCGCAAGCTGTTCCTTGAACGCGCAGAAAAATACGAGATTATCGGTTGCTACGCGCAAACAGAGCTGGGCCATGGATCGAACGTGCGCGGTTTGGAAACCACCGCCACCTGGAACTCCGACGATAAGACATTCACCATCAACTCTCCAACATTGACTTCTTCGAAGTGGTGGATTGGATCTCTCGGTCGCACGGCCAATCACGCTGTGGTTATGGCCCAGCTTTTTATTGATGGCAAGAACTATGGTCCTCACCCATTCATCGTGCAGGTCCGTGACCTCGAAACCCATCAACCATTGGATAATGTATATGTGGGCGATATTGGCCCCAAATTTGGCTACAAGTAAGTCGGCTCTCATTTTTTGGCCGGTATCAGCACTAATGACTACTTAGCACTATGGATAATGGTTTCCTGCTGTTCAACAACGTCAAGATACCCCATGTGAACATGCTGGCCCGCTTCTGTCAGGTCGACAAAGAGACGAACCGCTATACTAAGCCTGCTGTGCCATCTCTTGTCTTTGGTACTATGACCTGGGTGCGCGCCAACATTGTTCTAGATGCCGGTGGTGTTCTGGCTCGCGGTGTGACTATCGCGACCCGTTACTGTGCGGTTCGGAGGCAGTTCCAGGATCGCGATTCGGACCCGAACGCGGGTGAGACCCAAGTACTGAACTATAAGATGGTCCAGGTGCGCTTGCTTCCACTTTTGGCATCTATGTATGCTCTTCATTTCACTGGTCGCGGTATGATGCGTCTGTATGAGGAGAATCAAAGCCGCATGAAGGCAGCCAGTTCGCCCGACCAGGAGTCGCGGGGCGCTGGACCCGAGCAACTCCGTGCCGGTGCGAACCTCCTGGCGGATCTGCACGCCACCTCATGTGGTCTTAAGGCTCTCGCCAGTACCACTGCCGGTGAGGGTCTGGAGGTCTGCCGCCGCGCCTGTGGTGGTCACGGATACAGCAGCTACAGCGGCATTGGACCGGCTTACGCAGATTATCTGCCCACACTGACTTGGGAAGGTGATAACTATATGTTGACCCAGCAGGTTGCACAATATGTATGTCGCAGTTCTTTCTTCCATTCTATTTACTCCTAACTGACCGTATTAATAGCTTCTCAAATCTGCCCGTGCCGTCCTGGCCGGTAAGCCGGCTGATAACGACACTAGCCGCATTCTTCAGACATACCTCGACCGTCGCGACAAGGGAGCTTCATTCGATGTGCTCGATGAAGACAAGGACATTGTGGCTGCCTTTGCCTGGCGCACAGCTCATCTGACCTTCGAGGCCCTCAAGCATCGGGATGCTGAGAAGCGCTCCTGGAACAGCCTTTTGGTTGACTTCTGGCGCTTGTCTACGTCTCATTCTCAGTACCTGGTGGTGAAGAACTTCTACGAGGCGGTTTCCTCCCCTGAACTCTCAGCGGCCTTGGATCCAGAGACCAAGGGCCTCCTGCATCAATTATTCAGACTCTTCTCGCTGCACACTCTAGAGCGTGAAGCCGCCGAGTTCTTCTCTTCCGGTGCGGTTACTGTGCGACAAATTACCTTGACTCGTACTACTGCCGTATTAAAGCTACTCGACGCGATCCGCCCGCACGCTGTCCGATTGGTCGATGCTTGGGCGATTCCCGACTGGCACCTGGACAGCAGCCTGGGTCGCTATGACGGCAAGGTGTACGAGGATCTGTTCCGCCGCGCAAGCGAGGAGAACCCTGTTAACGACTTGGTGTTTGACCCTTACCCATGGAACTCGGCATTGCTCAAGAATGAGCCAGCCAAGAGCAAGCTGTAAATCCTTTTGGTCTCGCGATATACGTGTGTTTCTGATGTATTTTTTCGTCTTTTGGGTTTGATGTATAGACCATAGAGAGATCAGCTATATACCTAAATCTCATAGAATGGCCAACGATTGTGTTCAAACCCTATTTCTTTTGAATCGATAGAATCTATAACACTGGGTGTCTTAAAGCAGAACTCGAGAGCGCACCAAGTGAAGCCGTACAAGGTTCAATGGAGCTGGAGAATGGAGAAATATTATGTGCAATGTGATTTCAGGATCATGAAAGAATGAAAAACGCCCAGTCTAACGAGGGGTATTGGGGTAGATCGCGAGATGGCTACAAATGAATAACTCAGTATGGCTCAGAACAGTAAAGTCATACTAGATGTCTGGAGAAGAGAGCGGATGATCTCAAAACAACAGACCGAGATCATTTCACCTCGCTGGTGTGTTCGTCGCTGTATTGCTCTGCGTGCTGAGTGTGGCTCTGGTGGTGAACCTTACTCTCCTTGTTTAGGAAGCTGGCACGACGAACAGCATCATCCTCGACATCATCCAAAGTACGCAAGAGTTCACCATTTGAACCATACATATGGGGCTCAGTGCGAGCAAGCGAGACCACATTGAAGACGTTGGTAGTTTTGCGGAATATACGGTCCATCTCTTCCAATGAACGCATGGTAGTCTCGGGGAAGAAGAAATAGACGACGGGCACGATGGCAGCATTGCTAAGCTGGTCAGTACAAAATATAGTGATAGGGGACCAAAAAGGACTTACATCACGGCGAAAATGACATAGGTCTTGTAACCAATGCTTTCAAAAGCAACAGGGGTAATCATGACAACCATGAAGTTCCAAATCCAGTTCGAAGAAGTAGACAATGCATTAGCTGGGGCACGAATCTTCAGTGGGACAATCTCGGCTGGATACAACCAAGTCATCCCAAGCCAACCGATGGCAAAAAAGGTATTAAACACAAACAGAAATACTGTCTGTGCCACACCTGCCTTGACACCTATAGAGGTCTGTTTGTGGCTTGAGGAAATGCTGTCGGCGATAGCAAGCACCGCCATTGAAATCGACATTCCCACCGCACCGAAGAGCATGAGTGTTCGACGGCCAAACTTTTCGACTGTGAACACGGCTATCCAGGACGCGATGAAATATTCCGTTCCATTACATGCAGAGATAAGACGTGAAGTCGTGGCATCCAGTCCGACCTGTTGCTCCAGAAGAGTGGGAATATAGTAGGTGATCAAGTTGATGCCGGAAATTTGCTGGAACATTTGGTTGACATATGCCAACATAGTGCGGTGGAAATGACGGTCTTCGCCCATGGTGAACATGTCCCGGAATGATCCCGTTGCCATTTCGAGAACAGTAGCCTTGATAGCGGTGAATTCGGTGTCGATGAACAACTCATCAGCCTCGTCACCCATCAAGCATGCCAGGATCTCTTTTGCTTCTTCCTCGCGACCCTTTAGAATAAGCCAACGGGGTGACTCGGGGAGGAACATGACGAAACCCAGAATAATCGCGGCGAAGAAGATTTGGAACGCCAGCGGGAATCTCCAAGCGACTTCGTTTGGGTCTGCAAACATCAATCCGAAATCGATCCAGTAACTGATGGTTATACCGCATGTGATCATGGCACCCTCGATCATGACCATCTGACCTCGTCGGTGGGATTTGCAGCATTCTACTCGATGTTAGATAATTTTCATTATTTACTGCCACTCTCGCCAATCCATCGCTCGCAATAATCAAGATATAGCGGCGAGGCGAATCGGAACAATACAGTGAGGCGGGATTGTCTTCATTTTGCTTACCTGACTGCCAAGTCGGGACCGTAGAGGTGTTGATTCCGTTGCCTGCAGTTCATGTTAATGGATTGCTACTCCATGTGTTTCGCCATACTAACCGAACCCAGTGACCAATCGACCGATAACAAGCTGAGCAAGTCCGTAGGATGTGCACTGAAGGATGGCACCGATACACATAATAAAAGAACCGACAAAGATAGCCTTCCGACGACCCAAAATGTTACCGATCCAGATTGTAGGAATCGAGCCAGCGAAACATCCCAGGTTGTACGCTGCGACCGTGATACCTTGTCGGGTTGACTGGTTGCTCTTTGCTGCTGAGCTCCAGTTCTCGGTATATGAATCTAGAGTGTTGATTTCGGGGAAATATTTGACGAAAGAGTCCAGTGTCAGCAAACCACCAGTCACGCCTTGATCATAACCAAACAGCAGGAAGTCCATGCCAGCCAAGAAGCCGATGGCGATCTGAAGCTTGGTGCCGTTGAGGCCCAAGAACCGCCTGGTCTGCATAGTGGCGTCGTTCAATGATAATCCTCTATATGCTTTTAATCTGCCAATATATAGACCGAAACGCCAGAAGATATAAAATGAGGAATATATATAACACGGAAAAAAAGAATGATCATCGCGGGGTATTCGGCTGGTTTTAAAAAGCTTCTAGGAGCCTTGACCTCTCTAGACCAGGGGGCCTGGATAATTTCTTGCCCTCCGCTTCAATATACTTTGTACACCAGACCAAACACATAATTTGATTTGAAGCTACTGCTCGGGGTCCACTATTATCCTTGAATCCAACTATGCGAGCAAGCAGGCTCCATGTGGATTGGCTGTTCCCACCACCTCCAGGTTTACAACAATTTGCATGGACATTGGAGGCCAACCCGATACGGAGTACATTTCCACGACTTTTGGAATCTGAGTGCCCACCCGATCCAATCAATACCTGTCTCACCCAGGTAGTACATAAATACAAATTCATTAAGCAATCTCTCGGCTTCTCCAGACTCAGTTAGCGGGTGTTTTGGGCTTGTGCACGATCAGAGCCCGCCGATCACTTTTCCGCCTATCAGATTTCAGCCAAGTGGAAACTCTTAGGAAATTCAATGCCAATGTACGCCACTAAGTGCCAATAATAGCTTGTTATTTGTTTAACCTTCCTCTCTGATCAGCAGCCCGGGCACAGGGTCACTTGGGCAGTGTTCATATGAGCGAGAGTCTCATATGTCTTTCTATTCCCCAATGCGGTCTGTACTCCGTACACCGGAAAATATGAACTTGCATTAGCAAGCGTGAAGGAGAAATAAAATATTCTATAGTGTATATCTTTGCGCCTATAGATCTCTTTCAGTCTCTTGTTCCTATAAAGACTCCCGCATGGGGTCTCTCTTTTTTAGCCCTAGATTGCCTTGTATTGTTTTGTCGGGTGCTTTCTCCGAGATCAACTTTGGAGGGGAAAAAGGGGAGAAACGGAGAAAAAGGGAAAAAACCTTGGCCGTGATATACACCATGCCACCAATCCCCACATGTTGCGCGTCACCTCTCCACTACTCCATACTCTATAAAACCCGGGGCCGAATCCTGGGGAGCAATGCAACTTGCCTAATCAGGCAGTTCCGGCTGAAATCCACTTCTACAATATATACAGCCCTATTTCATATCTACCGGATAAAGGTCTATGGGTTAATCGTTGGAGCAGTGGGCTCCGTATCTCAAGTTTCAACGAAACAATAAGTACAAATCATACAAACCCTGCAAAATCCTAATGCGCGGGCTTAGCTTCCCTGCGCAATAGGAAGGAACGTTTCCTTCCTCAACGGGTAGGAGCGCAACGGGTAGGAGCGAGCCACCGATCCTCCAGATCGTGACAGTACCAATTTAATCGCCTCTTGAGTGTTTCATTCAATATAGCCTAAATCGCGGAATGCTCGTCCTAGGATCTTATGGATCGTTTCGTCTTTCCGTAGGGTATAATCCATCATCGAATCGCCAGCTATAGCCGCTTGTTCAGCCGCTTCGCGCTTCACTTTGGCATATAGTTCTAGATCCGATGGCGTTTTGAGCAACCAGTCACGAAAGATACGATGTCGCGTAGCTTCGGGCGAGTCGGGACCCCACACATGGACATTGACGTGGTAGGCTTCGGGCCAGTTCTCCACAAAGAACCGGTGTTGGTGCCAAAGCGGCTCGCGCAAGATGAACCGAAAACCTGCCTCTTCCAGAGGCTTCACATAGGATAGTTCATTCATGGCATCTTTCAGTGTCACATCAACATCAATAATGTCTTTCGCTGGTAAGCCGGGAACACTGGTAGAGCCGGAATGAGTAATTTCCGAGACCAAGGGCCCAAGGGCTTTTTGAATCCGCGCTTTGACTTCTTCGAACCGTTGCGGCCATTCTGGGTTGGGCTCAACTATGGTAATGGGAGGTTGTACCGTGCGGGAGGCTACCCGCTCCACTTGCTCTGGTTTATACTCGTAGGGCGCGAGAATTTGCGCAACTGTAACGGGCATTGCAGGAATGATGGGAAGTTGACTCTAAGCTGACGGTGGGGAAAGGAAAGTAAATAGACCAAAGCGGTAGATACTGATTGGTCAGCAATGTATTTTTGTGCTGATTGTTGATAAGGAATATTGATATTCCGGGTCTATTCCTAATAGAGACTAGGGAGTTTTTGCCTGAAGGAGTGTTGATGGCGGCACCAGTTCAAGACATGGAGCACATCGATATACAAATTTTCTCAACTATGATTTTCTAGAATGATGCCCTTGCATCAGCCACTTAAGTCATTTGGCCCGACTGATAGAGTTCTAGGACAAGGCGTGCAGATCGCGGTCTATGACGTTTCGGGGCGCTCCAGCGCGTGTTTCTGTATCTCGCATTTTCATAAACTTGGAGATCACTACTGAATACCGTCGGGTTTCCATTCTGGTGCGTCATAACTGTGGTCTGAAGTGCCCCGGATATGGATCAAAAGAACTATTGGGCCTTGTTGATTTTGTGGGGGACACGTTTTATCGATAGAGATCCGAATTGTTCAAGATTTGCTCGGTATTTACATATGTACTCTATGTATCGGAGGGGTTGCCCCTCCAAATAGTGATTACGTAGCTCAAACAGCTCTTCTACCCTCATTCCAATCCGACTTCATGCTTTACATCCTGTTTCGCTGCCGTTCTCGGAAAATTATGAGTCCCGGAGCTGGTCAACCACCACGGAGTATCCTCCCTCTCGAATACTCACTGTCAAGTCTCCCACGGCACAATGCTCCTCATAGCACGCCGCTAGGTGTCGGAACATATACTTTCATGCCATCTAGTCTTAAGAATTTAAGTATCGGTGCACAAATCACATACAATCCATCGAATCTAGGCTTACTGCACTTCCGCTACATTATCACTGACAAATCGTTCGAGCTCGTCATAATATCTTCTATCCGTGGACCAATCCGCACAAAAAGAAAGAAAAGCTTTATACCTAGGCCTCAAATCGGCGAGCGAAGATTATGTGATCAATAGGTTGGAAATAATATAAACAGCTCAAGAAGCTTCCTAGTATGAGCTCCCGATTCTCGTTGGTAAGAATAGAGCTCATAGAAGAATAAAGTTGGGAATCAGCTCACATGCATTCCTCGGAATAATATTCACTCCTCTACTTACATCGTTAATGGATCAGAATTCCTAAAAAATCTGACGGGGCTAGAAACCTGTTAGCCGGGTGCCCCTTCTATCCATCCCTTCGAAATGAGGCCTGAGATACTTGCGATTGCTGAGTCTCCTCGGGCAATCTTATGTTTTCTTCGCACTACAATAAGATCACTAGAGTCTTTCGAATTAGTCCTCCCAATATTGGATATCTAGTATACAATTTTATATTATACAAGGGTAGTTGGTGAGGCTTGCTCAAGCTGCTACCACGGTACTTTAATGAGTGATGTTGTGGCCTTGTGGCTACCACGTTTATTCCGGCTCCAACGATCAATTTGCACTTTGTATATATATTATCTCGTCAATTAACAGTGGTCCGGCCACGATAACCCTTGGTGGTCTGTATGAGAAAATCAGTGTATTTTGACAATGATAAAACGCACACAAGCTTTGTGCGAGTTAGTTGGTTATACAGAGGTGGCACATTGATTGGAAGACCATCGGAATATTGCACAGGCTTCGAAGCTATTCATTACTAAAAGTATCTAGCCATCATAGGTTCTGTGTTTAGTGAGGTTACAGTCTCACTGGAATGAAGGGTCTCGAGATTCATCACGTCGGAAGTGATCAACCTCGAGTGACTAACGATGTCAAATGATACAGCCTTATTTGTTATTAGACTGATTATTCAATTGGGCAAGTGATATTTTCAGAGCATGATCCATATAATTTGATCAAATAAGTATATGCTGCTTGGGTCTAGCAAGCGTCTTGTCGGGGAAGAAGTGGTGCATACCAATCAAGCCAGTAAGAATGTGACCAGGACAAAGTGAAAAACCCCGAGAAATCAAGATATAACCCCCTTGCTTTATCGGGTTACATCCGGCAGTAGTAATGTAGGTACATGATGTACTACAAGGCAAGTTCTGTACATCCACACTTGGATTTAATGTGGCAGCTTCTACCTTGCCTATTTCAAACACTCCTCAGGCTTCAGCACGGATGATTCGATCAAACAGATTTCTATGAGTTCTCACAGTTGCAATAACAACTGGGGGATTTAACTTGCAGTTTAATGGCACACAGTTCAGGCATGAAAGATTTCGGGGATGAAGTCTATACAAATCGAGATGACATCCCATTGAAAGAGGCTCGAACTGGGGACAGTGATGATGAAGAAGAAAAGCAAGTCTATCCATCAAGCTCAAAGCTTGCTCCGATTTTGATAGGACTTTGCTTTCAATCCTTTTGTATCGCCTTGGTAAGCTTGACGATTATGGTTACTATTTCATGAGCTAATGCGGACGACTTACCAGGACAACACAATCCTCTCAACCGCCGTTCCCAAAATCACTGAACAATTCAACTCACTGGGCGACTTGTCGTGGTATGCCAGTGCTTATCTTTTAACCACATGTGCCGTCACCCTACCATTTGGCAAGGTATACACATATTACTCGACGAAATGGACATACATGATTGCTCTCGGCTTGTTTGAACTTGGCTCTCTGATATGTGCAGTGACACCAACATCGAAGGGATTGATTCTTGGGCGAGCAATTGCCGGCATCGGATCTGGAGGATTGTCCCCGGGTGCTCTACTCGTACTTGCGAATAGTGTGCCCCTTCACCGGCGTGCCCTCTATTTCGGAATCATCGGTAGCACTAGTGGGATTGCGACAATTACGGGACCACTGTAAGTCTCGTTATTCCAATATCGTAGATGGCGGCTAATTTAACCATAGACTGGGGGGACTCTTAACTGATCATGTCAGTTGGAGATGGTGCTTTTGGATAAATATACCTTTTGGTGTCCTCACCGGCCTTGTCATTTTATTCTTCTTCAAGGACTCTACATCACCAAAACCCAAAATAAGCCGCCTTGGACAACTACAGCGAATGGATCCTCTTGGTATACTTGCATTCATCCCCGCCGTCGTCTCCCTTCTGTTATGCCTGCAATGGGGCGGCACCAAATACAGCTGGAACAACGCTCGAATAATTGCCCTATTTGTTCTATTCGGCGTATTCGGTTTTGCGTGGTGTGCTATCCAGGTCTGGAAGCAGGACG
This sequence comes from Penicillium roqueforti, assembly GCF_015533775.1. NCBI lineage: Eukaryota > Fungi > Ascomycota > Eurotiomycetes > Eurotiales > Aspergillaceae > Penicillium > Penicillium roqueforti. The sequence continues at coordinate 642,464 of NW_024067566.1, read as the reverse complement.
ACGCTACAGTACCGCCTCGTTTACTCAAGAATCGAAATGTGCTTGGGGCAGTGATTCACGCAACATTTTTAGGTGGATCTTTTTTTGTCTTCGGATACTATGTGGGTTCTCAATACAGTCCTATCAGCTTCATTGCTAACATTTTTCAAGCTCCCTATCTGGTTTCAAGCAGTCAAGGAAGATTCAGCCTCACAATCTGGAATCAACAATCTTCCGATGGTGGTGGCTATGATTGTGTTCTCTGCTTTGGCAGGGTTATTGGTAAATATTGTTGGATACTACACGCCACTCATGTTCGTTGGAAGCGCATTTCTCACGGTTGGTTCTGGACTGTGTACGACGTTCAGAGTAAACAGCGGATATCCGGAGTGGATTGGATACCAAGTCATTCTTGGAATTGGAGCAGGAATTGGCTTTCAGCAATGCATCAACGCACTTCAGACTGTACTGCCATTACAGGACATACCAATCGGAATCGCCATTATTACATTTGCACAGAGTCTCAGCGGCGCAATGTTTATTTCAATTGCTCAAACCGTTTTTGAGAATCGCCTTGTTGCAAGCATAACGGCTTATGCTCCAAATATCAACTCAGACGCGTTAATAAAAGCCGGCGCTGCAAATTTATCGCAGCGCGTGCCCAAAAATATGCTGCCCTCCGTCCTACACGCCTATAACATTGCTGTCATTCAGACATTCTACGTGTCTGTTGCTGCCGCACTCCTATCTTTTATTGGTGCTGGACTTGTTCAATGGAAGTCTATGAAGAGACGACAGAAATATGATGGTGCAGCTTGATCCGGTGAATACCAGGAGTTGGTGGCTTTTCTGATTGATTGATATATGTATTCTATATTGTTTTTTTTGGTTGTTCATGGCATTTCCCGTCGAGGGCCTTGTAAATAAACACGTTCAGATTGTCAGAACCGTGAATAAGTACCCTATATAACATGTGAATTTACACAGTGATCTCAATTTTCGAAAATACAGCCAGTTGAGTTGAGCTACATGGGGGACTAGGATGGTTTAATGGTTTGCCAAGCCTGAAGCCGAATACGCATGCTTGGCAAGCCTCGTATAAACGAGCCAATCAGAAGACAGCCCAGCTGAGCACAGTCCACATCAGCATCTTAGCGCCTAAAGAAGCCTTTTAAGTCGGTAACGTTGTTCTCATACCCTAATTTTTCTATTCTCAAAAATGTCTATGTGAAAATCTCACCAACCGCCATAATTTAAGCATACCCTAACGAGGTATTGTCTCAATTTCGTGTATTGCATCTGCACTTGCCATATCTATAAACGTTCTAATACTAGTGGGAATATAATACATGCTGACTATTAAAACCTCTCTCCATCTATGCTGATCACCATTTACTCCCGAACCAGAACACCGCGGTATCTCATCTTTCCACCACGCAGAGTCTGCATAGCAGTCTCGATACCTTCGGTGGTCAAGGGGAAGATCATGCTAGTCGGGGTAATCTTCTTAGCGGCAACAAACTCAAGCAATGAACGCAGACTGCGGCGCGATGCAACAAGCGAACCCTGGATACGGATGCCCTTGAGATTCATGAACACAAGGGGAACGGGCGAGGGAACCATGTCGACAGTCAAGGGGTAGATTGAGCCATGTACATCCATAATTGGGATGAGGCTGGAGTAGTCGACACTGCCGCTGCCGCAAAGCAGTAGGTGGTTCACAGGCTTGAAGTCCTCGAGTTCTTCACCCTTGCGGAAGACGTGGTATTCGGACGCGCCGAACTCGAAAGCCTCCTTGCGCTTCGCGTCTGAGCTGGACAAAACAACCACATGGCAGCCCATCGCCGAAGCGAGCTTGATGGCTAGGTGGCCCAGACCACCGACACCCATGACAGCAACCCGGTCGATCGGCTTGACGCCGTACTCCATCAGACAGGTCCAGACGGTGGCGCCGGCACACATCATGGGCGCGGCGTCGGCGGACTCATAGCCGTCCGGGATGGGGACGACGCATCGAGCGTCCCAAACGGTGCCGCCGCTGAACGAGCCTAGGTCGTGGTCGTGTGAGCCGTACTCCTTCTTATTCTCGCAGTATTGGTCCCAGCCTGATTTTGGTTTACTATTAGCAAGTTGTCGGTCTTGGTTTGGGGGTTGGAACTCGTACCAGATAAGCACTTCTCGCAGTTTCCACACACGTAGTGTGTGTATCCAAATCCAACACGCGCTCCAACCTTTACACTGGTGACGTCCCGGCCCAGCTGGCGAACGATACCGACACCCTCATGGCCGAGAGCTATGCCGGAAGTGAGGTAGTGTTCATCTGTGCCACACAGACCGGAGTGTGTTGTCTCGATGTAGACCTCGTTGGGCTCCAGGACACGAGTGGTCTTGTCGGCCACGATCTTGCCCTCGTTGGAGCCGCGGAAAACCTCAAAAGTGATACTCATTATGATGTTGTGTAAATGTAATTTTGCAGGAAAATGAAGGATGGTAGCGCTAAGAGGAAAAGGCAGACGGCACTCCTTTTAAACCAAATAGCTTCTACAACTGACAAGTTTTACATGTCTTTGATTGATCGGCATCTAGCCCCTAAGCCGCGCCATTTTCTACCAGTTCCTACACATCACTGCCAATGAAATCTCTGATAGGTGTGGATCAAACCATAAACGGATTAAAGATCCGTCTAGGAGTTCTGTGGAATTTGATGTCAAGCTAAACCATAGAGGGCGATTCTCCGAGCAAAGTCTCCACAAATCAGATGTTTGATATGGCGTACGACCATGGAATTCCTCCGGAGTCCAAGCTTGTCGGAGACTTTTGGCCTTCGGTCAAATTAAACTCGGAATAGATATTATCATCTATACTAGTTAGTTAATATGTAATGCTTAAGTTATGCTGATCAATGCCTGAATTCATACTGGGTTACGCCCATCTAATTGTTCTTCAAGGAAGATTACTCCACAATTCTTCAGTGACATCATATGCAGGTAGTTGCACTGGGAACGTTCATTATACGGATTATTAGGGCATAGGAGCCTTATGAATATGCTTAAAGGCAGGTATACGTGGGTACTGGAATTCCTCTATCTAATACCTAGATTGAGACTCGTCTGTCGACAGATGCAAAACACTAGTCACGTTGATGGGCGATCTATGAGAGGGTTGCACGTGATGGGATCAGCGTGTCGCATTTATAGTTATTCATGAAACTTACTCCGTAATCCGTCCTCAGACCGCTCATTTCTACACTCAGGAGTACACTCAGGAGTACACTCAGTGAGCACTCGGTGAGCAACTCAGAGTGCTTAGAGGATGATCAGTGGGTGGATCAGGATGCTCAGGGGCTCATAATCTGTGAGCAAATCATTCAGATTATGTAATGGACCGTCAGTGAGAAAAAAGCGGCAAAGCCTGAGCACTGTTTTTCAGGCAGAAAGGATTTTCGGTTTACCATGTCTGGTAGAGACTCAGAGTGAAGGAGATTTTGCAAGGTGCTACTTTTCTAGGAAGATCGAATGATAACTGAGGCTCCATGATCCCCTATACTTGCTAGCTGGCCTACTTGGAAGGTTGGTGTTGTTGGTTGCTCTCGTCTTGTCTGCTATGCCAGACTGCCTATCGTTCTTTCCTTGAATATATACTCAGGAAATATGATTGCGAGTTCGCACTGCGAGCTTCCTCTATTATGACAAGCCCATTTGAAGATCAATTTGACCAAGAATAAGATATATATGTTTTTGAATGGAAAAAGAGAATGAAAAAGGCAGAGAAGACGGAGTATATGTAGGCTACATAATATAAGCACTATGGCACGACATCACTGCTTTCACTGGAAATGTAGGTTAAAACACACCGGAAAAAAAAGATTTTGTACGGGATATTGGTTGATAGTTTGCCATGCTATGGTCTAAAATCAGGCAGCAATATCAGGCGCGAATCAGGCATTCAGGCATGCCATCCAGGCTTGAGCGCTATACGCGCCATACACAGTCGTACCCCTGCACCTGGTCGCCTCCCCGCCTTTGACAGAATATTCCCTCATTGTAGACCTAGACTGAATGCCGCCTACCTACTTACTTGATTTCCTCAGCCACTTCTCAACTTCCTTCCGTCATATTTGGAGGGCTGGGTGACCTGTTGTTCTCACCGGATTCCTTGAATGGTCTCTTTCATCTCTCATACCGTGAGACAAAGCAGCTTTCGCGACCATGACGACCGTGACCACAACAGCCGGCGTTGGCGGAATCGTACGATAAAAGACGCGACAAGGAGGTCGTGGAAACGGAAAGAGAGCCGCCAAAGCCAGATGGGAACGTTCTATCCGAGGAGTCATTGGAAAAGAATGGCAAGTCGGCATTGGAGTCGCTCTGGATTATAAACATAATAACTGGTGTCACTTTTATCAGTGTCCCGGGAACTGAAATTCTGACCACCGCACTTCCTCGTATCTCAACCGATATCAACCTCGACCACAATCTGATCTTCTAGCTGGCATCGGTATATGCTTTATCTGCAGGATGCACCTTGCTAGCATTCGGCTCCGTTGCAGATGTGGTTGGCTCTAGGAGAATGTGGCTGATCGGGAGCGGCTTCTCGTGGACTTGCCCGCACTGGTAACCAATTCATCATTTTCCGTGCGCTTCTAGGGCTCTTTGCGGCTATGTGTCTCCCGACATCCACGTCGCTAGTCACTGCGTTCTTTCCACCTGGGCGCTAGAGGTACATTGCTTTTGCAGCGACATAAGGGACAGCCACTAGGCTACGTGTTGGGACTCATTCTTGGTGGTGTTTTCACCAATACCATTAGCTGGTGATGAAGGTTTTACATCACCGGCATTATCGATGCCGTATTGTTGATCGGATCCATCTTGATCCTTCCATCGGACCCGGATTCGATGAAGCTATGCCGGGAAACAGGGTATAAGCTTGCTTACAATATTGATTGGATTGGCGTAACAACTCTCGCCTTAGCATTTGGATTGCTATCCTATGTACTTGCGTGGATCATCCTTGATCTTTTTATTTAATTCCTTATCCAATGTTGCTGACATTTCTATAGGATGGTCACATATACCTACAGGAATATGTATGAGCCCCAATACATCGTGCTACCCGTTATCTCTTTATCACTCCTCCCTGTCTTCTCGCTTTTGGTGAAATGGTAGGTAAAGCACAACAGGCCAGCCTTGATTCTAAATGCTTTATGGCGAAATCTGCCGTCTTATCTGTGTGGCCATTTTCTTCACATGGGCCGGGTTCAACTCTTTTTAGTACATATCAACTTTGTTCTTCCAGGACGTCCAGGACATCTCGGCCCTCCAAGCTTCCATTCGCTTCTTGCCTATGGCTGTAGTTGGCGTGGCCACCAACATAGTTACTGCTCATCTGATGTCGAAGGTGAATGTCAACCTGCTGCTGGGGATGAGTGCACTGATGACTGCGATTTCACCTATTTTAATGGCGGCCGCCTCCCCCAACTGGAAATATTGAGCTGCAGCCTTTGTTGCTATAACTTTAAAACCAATCAATGGTGAGTAACTTCCTCAACTTGTGTATCTGATATGAAAGATGCAAATACCGACTTATCGTTTGGCTAGTGCTATAGACTGTGTCTAGTCTGATCATTTCTCGGGCATTCCCTGATGACTCGATGGCTCTAGCTGGGAGTGTCTTCAATACCATCTCCCAACTGGGTAACTGTGTTGGACTGGTTGTCACTGCCGTCATAGCCGCTTCCTCCACCGCCCAAGATGATGGCTCGGCAAACGATACAAGTACATCTTCTCAAACGGGCGGTCAGCTTCTCGAGGGGTATCGTGCTGCGTATTGGATTATATTTGCTGGCATGGTAGTTGTCTTCCTGGTGAGCTCTCTGGGGCTTCGTCATATGGGAAAAGTCGGTAACAAGCAAGACCAAGAGCTTGCAATGGTCGAAAGAGATAGCATTTGGTACGAATGCCTTTCTTTGCCTTGGAAGCATATGAAAGCGGCGGCAGCTAGGATAGGAAAGCCCCACGAGGCAATATAGTAGGTACGTATAGCCACGTATATAAGCCATAGATCAAGATGTCTACTCCATACGGAGTAGATGGAGTAGTCTGGCGGCCATTACAACTTCATTCTAAGAGGTATGAAACGGTTGAAAACTGACTCCCAGAAAGCTACAACTACACCCTTGAGCCTTAGTTTTCACCTAATCTCTTTGCGCTGATGACATCCTATTGCACGTCATATTGCAGTCAGACGCTGGGGTAGTATGGAATATTCGCGCATTCTTTTGACTAGGCAGGAGGTGTAGCCTAGACATCTTTTGTTTGAATTCAGGCTGGCACGCATGGTGACCTCCAACTTTAGGCAACCACCTCCCTTCCAGGGTTGTTTGTGGTTTATGGCCTCACCGTCTCCCCTCCCTCCTCCTACTTAACTATCCTCCTTCTCCTTTTCCCATTCCTCCCTACTGTTTCCCATCTTAGCCCACCATGGCTTCTTCGAGCAAGAAGAGGTCTAAGTCCGCGGTTCCATCATTGACTGGCCTCGCGTTCAAGAAGATCTGTAAACAGCTGGAGGCTTTCGTTGTCGGAAAAAAGGCATCTGCAACCTTTGTCTGTGGAGGTCTTGTCCCCATTGGTACAAATGTCGCAGCTAATTCGAAGTCCTCCAAACCCATCTCTGTGTCTCCGCCAGTGAGAATCTGCTGGCGTACAGATGGTGATAATATCGCGCGAGAATTGGCTCTACCTCTTGATGCGAACGCCAACCCCCAATCTGCATCCGATGATTTGCGTCAGTTGGTGGCAGTTTGCGATCCTGCTAGCTTTGGCAGAGGACAGCAAGATGTTATCGACCCTGAATATCGAAAGGCTGGAAAGCTTGACCCTGAACATTTCTTCACCAGCTTCCATCCAGCGGAATTCGGAATTCTCCCCAATGTGGAGCAAGTTCTCCTTCCGAACTTCAACACAGAGGCGCAGGACTCTTTGCCCTTCCGGAAACTGAGTGCCGAGTTATACAAGCTGAATGTATGCTAATCCAATACCTCTTCTGCAACGAATACTAATGTGCCTGCTAACCATAGGTTTACTCGGGACCATCTGGGCTTTTCCGGCAGCATGTGGACACGCCGCGATCCAAGACCCAAATCGGCTCGCTGGTCGTTTGTTTACCCTCTCAGTTCAAAGGGGGCGACTTGGTCGTTAATCACGAGGGAAGACAGGTTGTGTTTGACTGGGATCAGCAGAGCGCGTCTGCCAGTCAGTGGGCAGCATTCTATAGTGACTGCGAGCACGAGATCAAAACAATCACGGAAGGCGAGCGGATCACCTTGACGTACAACCTTTACATAACCGAGCCAGTGGGAGGATCGATTCCACCAAGCATGATTGTTGATCCCAAGAGCTTTCCGCTATATGGTTACTTGCAAGAACTTATCATGGAGCCTGGCTTCATGCAAAAGGGTGTGTTTGCGATATGCCGTTATTTGGACGAAGAATACCAAGTTAACTCTCCCTAGGTGGCGCTCTCGGGTTCTATTGCTCTCACGCTTATCCTCATGCATCCGATGAGGCTCCAATGCTACTTCCGAGGGCACTCAAGGGTGCTGACCTTGTGTTGTACTCCGTTTTCAAATCCCTCGGGATCAAGGTTGAGGTTGTTCCAGTGATTCAAGAAGACGACTTTAGGAAGGGGGATTACGACATGGATGAGGAGTATGAATCCCTGGAGTATGACTCCAACCCTAAGGACTCCAAGGGAAAAAAGGAGGATGACGTGAATGACAAACGTGAGCAACCCCAACCCGAAATGGAGTACTCAGAGTTTACTTTCCCTATGAATATTGATCGCTACTGGAGAAAAGCACTTCTTTCATGCCGATTGAAGGGCCCCTTGCAAGGATTTTAGCATGCAATCTCAGTCTGCTAACAAGTCCCAGTACTCGTTGGAGACAAGCTACATCCATACATTACCACCGACATGACTGAAGAGTTTGGTGAAGTAAGAATAGAATATCAAAGTGATCAGTGGGAGCATCAGATAGCTAACATAGGACATTTACTCCAGACACTCAATCTCAACAACAACAACAGGTGGAAGTGCAAACACAGGCGAGGAGTCATATGGATCGGCTCTCCGGCACACGGACAGTCGGCCCTAAGCTATCTGGCTTACGGAAACGAGGCTTCTATCAGCACAATCTACTCGTATGCAGCGATGATAGCCAAAATCCCACCATTCCTAAAGCGAAAGGGTCTTGTTGATGCGTGAGCTTTGTCGATGTTTGCTGATCCTTTGTGGTTGGCTGATGTGGAAAGATTGCTTTCTTCGATCTGGGACTTCAATCAGCTTGCTTCGGCTTTGACGGGACTTGGTCTTTGCGTTGTATCTCGTCGCTTTCGTTTACGAGACAAGGCAGATATTCTAGCTCATACCTAGGTTGGCTTAGTTGATGACTGAGAATTCTTATTTTTCCAGCCACATGAATACATCGATATGGATAGAAGGATCCCTCGCATCAGTACCGGAGGATTGATGTCCGGATAATCAACTCAACTGATAGATTAACTAGAATCACTCTAGCCATATTTCCTTGCTACTCCGTACTCCATACCATACTACGAATTCTATCTAACATCGCATGATATGAATATGAATGCACTCAGTCTCCCACCCAAGTGCTAGAAAATCCCATAAAAATCTCTTACTCGTTTAGCCCATTCCCAATCTCTGTTCCTAGCCTTGGCAGTGGCGAGCGCCAGAAAACTCCTGCTCACGTCCGATTCGCCGCCCACAGATGTACGAACCAGAACCCGAACCAGAACCAGCAACTACCTATTTCAGGAAAAGGGTCTCGTGCTGATTCGCCGGCGCGTGGGTCCTGTCTCCCTATCAATCTCCTCAGGGCTGTGCGATCGACACCCACCATCCATCGCCTCCTGTTATGTATTGTACGAAGCGGGTCTTCGAAGGCGCCTCCACCCGCCAACCGCCGTTATGGTTTGGCGATGGAAGTGCAAGCGGGACCGTATTCTGAAACACGCCAGATACGGAATCATAAGCCCGTACGACGTATCCGTAGTAAGCTCGTATTAATGATTATGGATTATGGCTCGGGGGGTTGCATTGCAATATATTACTCAGCACAGACCGCACAGAGTCAGATTCGGATTCGGAATCTGGGGCCATGCACCTAGGAGGCAAGAGGTAAGAGCCTAGAGGGTTTATCGATGGCCTATGGGGATCCGCCAACAAATCAGCCCTGTTATCTTGTCAGGGTTGTCAGGGACTTGGTGGGGATTTTGGCTTGCGTCACCTACCCTGACTAGGGCCGGGGCCATGGCGGATTCGGAGTAGCGTTGTCTTAATTTGGAACTTTCTGAAAATGGAAGGTCTGGTAGGGAGGAGTACGGAGTACATGGAATTGGATATCCGATGTCGACGGTATTTGCTTATGGTGGCACAATGGGAAAGTAATCAACGCCTCTTCCGGGGTTGGGAAGTCTATTCTAACGAAATAGGGATGTAGAGAGATGGGGAGGCGAGGATGTTGTAAGTCAACAAGGCATTGTAAATGACAGGCAAAGTCATAGCTAGAACGTTCATTATATCAGATTTATATGTGGAGCCCATAGGCGTGCTATACAGGTTAAAACACTAAGTCTTCGGTTTGGGCCAGCCATCGATGTCGCCGAACCATCGCGACCGATAGATTTCATTCCCTTTCATGATCTGGGTACGCACACCATCGACCACGAGACTGGTATAATTCCCCCGGTATAGTCGCCATAGAGACTGGGTGTATATGAAGCTTCCATCGGGAGCGAGACTGAACCCCTTGAGGTCCGACTGCGGCAACTCGACGTATTCGCCCTGGCGATTGATGCCGTGCCGGTCGTTGGTGGTGACCTCGAAGCCGGGCATATATTTCTCGACGACCTCGTCGTATGCGGCGGTGAATTCCATCTTATCGATATCGAAGGCATGGAGACCGATATCGTTGGAGACGAGGAATACCCGTTCGTTGGGAACAGGGACCAGGTCATGGGGCCCGGCCCACCAGCTGTATCCATGGCCCCATTCGACGTCGATATCCCAGTACTCGGGGAATCGGAATCGATAGGCTTCGTCGATGCTGAGTAGGCCCGTCTCGGCATCGAAGGGGTATCCCTGAATGACACCGTAAGCCGGAACGGGGTCGGAGCCATCAGCGGCGGCGTCGGTGCCGGTCGCCCACAGCATCTGCCCCTGCTCGTCCCAGATCATGGCGTGGATCGCGCGCAGACCTTCGATCTTTTGCAATACGGGCGGTTCGTCGACGAGGGGGAGGTCCGAGCTCATGTTGTAGACCAAAATGCCATCCCAGGGTCGCTGTCCGGTGGTTCCCACGGCGAGACGGTCACCGGGCAGGGGCTCGATAGTATGGGCATTGTGTAGGACATCGTTTGCTCGGTTAAGGGCGAAGGTGATTTTCTTATCGGTGGAGGGTTGGTCGGGGGTGTGGTTGATGACCACGACGAGGGCACTGTAGACGGCAGCGATGCTTCTCCCACCCCGCATCCATTTCATATCGGTCGCATCGTTGAACCCGCTATATAAACCGCTATGAATCAAAGGAGGCAGGGGTTGGGTGACATCTTCTCGTTGCCAGCTCCATTTGACCACACTGTTTCGGTCATGGATTTTCAATACGGGGGGAACCGCATAATGGCCGGTGATGATCTCCTGCCAGGGGCCCTCTGCTGGAACGGCTATACCATTCTCTGCTTTGAGTCTGGGTTGAGGTTCGATCAGAGGAACCTGAAAGGCTAATGGCTCGAAAAGGAGCGCAATCCAACCGAATAAGCTCCCTACCATGATGAACACAATAAGCCCCGAGGAGGAAAAAGGAGGAGAAACCGGATTTTTTATTTTTTTATTTCAATTCCGGAGAGCGGGGCCTCATTTGTCTTGGCTTTTCGGGGCTTTCGGGGCTTGGGGGGGCCTTGGGGGGGGGAAGCGGAGGGTAATTGACAGAATATAGGTATTAAGATGGGATATAGAAGAGTCAAGCGGAGGAGGATACGTGTCTAATACACATTTAATCCATCGTAGCTCATGATTAACACCATAATCACCTATTAACCCCCAAATATAATCACGTCTCACGTCTCTCGTATGTCGTACCTAAAATGGTCCCAGTCATCGTCTCCACTAAATCCCACCTGGGCACTCGGCTTGTCAAGACCCTTGGCTTCCTTCTCCCTTACTTCTTACTTCCGACTTCTTCTTCTTTTCTTTTCTTAAATGTCGGGGGTGTGAAGTATATATATACACATTTCATTCATTCATATGACCATGAAAGTCGTTCACGCTGTTCATGCTTATTTAAGCCACGGCATCCGGCGTGTTCGTCTCTCGCCTGGTGAGACCCTGGATGCCGTCTGGGACTTTGCCCGTCGCTACTTTTTCACCCTGGCCGTTCTCTCGTTATTCAGTGCCAAATTGCTCCATCTCTACGCTCATATATATTCTCTACCCCTGCCGCGACTATTCCTATGGGGTCTCACCTTCTTTTTCCAGGATGTGATGCTGCTATTGCTGTTTCGCATTCTGGCCCAGAAGGTCGCGTGGCGACCGGGAGCCGCTCTGCTCGCTATCTTGGTTATCCCGTCTAGGTAAGTGTCCACGTGCCCCTTTTTCCACTGCATTGCTACATTCTTTCGGGTCTTTTTCAATAGATTTAGACTTGATCTGAATACAATTAATTAATCTCGTCACTAACAATATGCAGTCTCATCGTCTCCTTCATGGCCGCCGCCAATACCTCCTTCTACGTTTTCACAGGTGCCGAGATCCACTGGCGCCAAGCCAAATCCTTCAATGGTGATGCCGCTGCCATTCACACCCTCCTGACCGGTCTGACCGGATTTCTGATCGTCGAGGCCATCCTCCTCACAATCTCATTGTTCGCTGCCCATTCCATCCATGCCATCTCGGGCGGCATCCTGCATGTCTGGGCCTGGCCCGTTCGGTGGCTGTTTGGTCGTCTGCGCCCACACGTGGAGCCCCTGGTGCAGCGCTTCTGGCCCCGATCTAAATCGTCAGTCGCCGACCTGCCCGATCCTCGAATCTACGAACAAATCGCCATGGATGACAACGATGATCTCAGCGATAACGAAGAAGGGGATCATCTGTTGAACACCGCTCGCCTACCCAACCGTCTCCCCGCCTCCAAGCGAGTCACCGACGGTGTACCTCAACGGGCCCTCGTCCTGGGATTGTTCAGTCTCTTCCTCTTACTCCGCTTTATGCGACCGTGGGACCCGGTCTATATGTACATGTCCACCACCTTGCCTTTGACCACCATCATTGAGGGTGCGGAGCGTCAATCCCCCGTCGATACCGCTGGCACACCCTTCCGCTTTGAGTATCTGGATAGGATCACTGCATTGGGCCCCGCACCTCAATGGACCTGGATGTCCAAGGAACCGCTCGAAGGTTTCGAGGACTGGGATCAATCCGACCCCTTGGCGCTGCACTACGACCCGCATGGGGACCCATTGCACATCTCCAACCTCGACAAGCCGGTGCTGCAGGAGATTCACAACGCACTAGCCAGCGGCGATGTGAAGATCAAGCATGTCGTATTCTTGAAACTCGAGAGTGCACGTGCCGATATCTTCCCTCTGCAAAAGGACAGCTTCATGTACAAACGCATTGCGGAAACCTGGAAGAACAAGACCATTCCCCAAGAGGTTGTGGAACGCCTTGCCAACCTCACCCGGACTGCCGAGTTCTTGACCAACTTCCCCACCGGCTTTGAGCACGACGATACCCGTTTCGGCCGCAAGGCGTATGGTGGTATCAGTGCCAAGGATGCCATCACTTCCTCCACCTATACTCTCAAGAGTTTGACGGGAAGTTTCTGTGGTGTGACCCCACTGGTCGCCGATTTCAACCGCGAATTCGAACACCATATCTACCAGCCATGTCTGCCCCAGGTCTTCGACACGTTGAGTCAGCAACCGGATATCAACAGTGAGACCGACGACTTCACCAAGTGGCCGTGGCATTCGACCTTTATGATGTCGGTCACCGAAATGTACGACAATCAGTTCAAGTTGACTCCGCACTTGGGATTCCGCGATAAACAGACAAAAGAGACGATCATCAAGCCCGATGCCAAGCATTTCCCGGTTAAAAGTGCCGAGGTGAACTACTATGGCTATCCGGAGACTGAGCTTCGAGAGTACATCCGTGATGCTATTGATGATGCGGAACGTGACCACCAGCGTCTCTTCCTCACCCACCTCACGAGTACCACCCATCATCCTTGGGGAATTCCGAACGACGCCTTTGAAGAAATGATGGGCGCCAAATCCGGTGCGAACGGCGATATGAATCGATACCTGAACTCCGTCGGTTATGTCGATGATTGGCTCTCGGAGCTCATCGATATCCTGGAGGAGAAGGGAGTCGCTAATGAGACCTTGTTCGTCATGGCTGGCGATCACGGCCTTTCCCTCCCCAACGACGGCGGTATCACTCCCTATGACAACCCCCACGTCGGCAGCTTCAAGGTGCCGATCGTGATTGCACACCCGCTCCTTCCTCCCGTCCAGATCGACACCCCAGTCATCAGCACCCAGATCGTCCCCACCATCATCGACTTGTTGATCGAGTCGGCATCCCTCAGCCAGGACAGCACGCGTGCCGCACGCGACATTCGCTCGCTGTACGAAGGTCAATCTATGATCCGACCGCAGGTCGTCAAGCAGGACGGACGCGAAGCCTGGCACTTCACAGTCATGAACACTGGTGGTTCATGGCTCTCTGTTCGGTCGGCCGCCCGTCCCGAGTTCCGCCTAGTGATCCCGCTAGTCAACGACGTGGAATGGCGCTTCACTGATGTGTCCAAGGACCCGAACGAGCTGAGCCCGATCGAGCGCTTCAGCCTTGCCGATCTCGCGTCCGCGGTCCAGGACGAGTATGAGGATGAAGAAATCATGAACTGGCTCTACCATGCAGCCTACGTCACCAACTGGTGGGTGCTGGAGAACTGGGACCGATGGAGATTCTCCCCAAAAGCCAAAGACGAGGCGAAAGAAGAGCCTCCTAAAGAAGAGCCCAAAGAGGAGCCCAAGGAAGACAAAACCTAAGCATTCTCATGAACCGACTTGGGCGCGAATCTTGATTTACATTTCATCTATCTTAATACTTGCATGCCTCATCTACCAAGTGTCTGCTTGGGATGGGCACTCTGCGTTTACGACACTGCCGTCAGCCAGTATTGGTAGTCCCGAGCCTGGGAGTCGGGGGCGAGCCGAGCACAGCTTCGCCGGGTCCATCGTGAAGCCTCGTGTTGGTCATTTGGTCCGGCAGTCAATCTCACAGCCTGTCTCGTGAGCCCCCGACTTATTTGTCGTCCGGAGTAGAAGCGATTCTTCTTCATGTACTTGTTTATATATCCATCTTATCTACGCGAACAACTGTACTTGATCATATGTCAAATTTTTTTTGCTATCTTCCTGCAAATATCACCCTTGCTTCTTTGATCTTTTCGATATCTAAACTAATAAACCCTAACCTGATCTGGGCTAGCGGCTGCACGTTTAAAAAGAATTGATTTAAGCTTCTATTGACTCCAATTCCAGCATTCTACAAGATCGTTCGAGGTTATCTGCCTACGTAGCTAAACTGTAAATAGTGAGCAGAGCACGAAATCAAAATTGAGATCTTAAAGCAGTGAAAATAGAGCTATATTGCAGAAAGGTGCGGATACATCGTCAATGACTCCCTCCACGATGAAGTCCGGGGCGCATAAAGCAATTGATCTACAATGTACCTAATGTATAGCAGTGGGGTAACTATCTACTGCGAACCTCACACTAAACCCTACGCTTATGCTCAACTACATGTAACTACGTACGTTGTACTCCGTTTTCGGATATATACTTTCACGACCAAAATGTCATGATCGCTACACTACACTACAACTCTAAACGAACAATATTCCCCGGAACCCAGGCGAAGCATTTATTTACTCTAAAATACCTACTTCAATTGTAAATTCCCCGGTCGAAGTGCACTCACTCACTACGTAGTGTGACTACGTAGTTAAAGCCAAACGAACGTCTTGGGATTGAACAACCGGAAGGAGCGAAGTTTTTTATTTTTTTTCGATTACTACTACACTCTGATTTCATGACGTGTTAACAATGTCTATCTTTGTCTTTGGTGTTGTTGGCGTCATTGCTCTTTGAATGTTTGTTTCTTGTATCGATGGTATAAAATGTATGAATGCTATACGTAGATGGTGAAAAGTATAGACTGTACAGAGAGAGGACTTCGAGGTTTCTATGCATGTCCAGAGACCTGTTGTTCTCTGATTTTGTACTGCTCTCTAGATTCTGTGCCGTTCTCTAGAATACAGCTATGAATGTCATTGATAACTAGTCTCACATGGGTTCATAAAAGCTAGTTCTTTGGTTGGGCAAAGAAGGTTAAAGAACAACAGCGGACTTAGGAGCCAATGGCATTATCAATCTGAGGATATCTTCCCAATTATGTCTTGCCAAGTCAGAAGATATGGAATCAAGTTAAAGGTCATACGGAAAGTGTGTCAACAGTTATTCATGCACATTAGAGTACTGCACCATGATCAAGGTACGTCCACAAGTAATATGTACAGAGGGACCCAACATGAGACCCGAAAGTAAACAAACAGGAATAGGAGAAGCAAGAACCAAGTTGGTCCTGGTTTCCGCCACGCCAATTAAATGCTGTAGGTTGATCAAAGAAAGCATCCGGCGTGCCGGCTTGCAAGGAAGACTGGAGAGCCTCATTGCTCATGTCTCGTCGCTTCATGCAAACAAAGGAGATGAAAAAAGGAACAAAGGAAAATCGTGGAAACGCCATCCACAACCAATAGAGAAGCCTCTAGAATCAAGGGATATCCAACTCCAACTCATGAACAGAAATCAAAAATTACTAGACGACGACGACATCGCCTTCGGCATCTGCGGGATCGGACACCATCATATCACCGTATTTACCAACTGCTAGCAGCATAGTATCATCCTCAAGGTCAATTGCGCTGTCGTCATTGTTATGTCCTTGGAAGCCCTCTTGAAGAGAGAGTCGCTTCTCGCTGGGAGGGTGTTTGAAATCCGAGTGCTGACTGGGAGGCTGGCTTTGATGACCACTGTGAGCCATAGGAGGACTTGGGTGAGGTTTTGAATCGTTCTCAAAAGGGGATGCCTCGGGAACAGACGCTTGTCTCATCTGAAAATGGCCGAGTGGTTCAGGGCCAAACGTCGCACTTTGCAGTGATCCAGGAGTGTTGCACATGAACCCACCCTTCTCTGCTTGCCAGACCATCATCTCGTGGAAGAAGACTTTTGTCATCCACCACGCGCTAAAACTTGGTGCTCCGGCCAGGGTAAGCCGGTGCAACACGCTATCCCACAAGGCATCAACTTTTTCAATGACACACTGTGTGCGGTGGTTGGAAAAGGCAGCGGGGATGTTGAGGATGAACTGAACCCATTTGTCGGGGAAGTTGTACTCGTCTCCCGGAGCACTTTCTACAGGGAACTTGTGCGCCTCAACAGAATCGGGGCTATCTGGTTGCGTGAAGAAAAGCAAGCTTGCCGAGGGGTCGGCATCATTCAATGGAGTCAAGAGCGCACGAACGTCATGCTTGAGAATTTGCTCCGTCGCTAGCTCCGCACACGTTGGGATGTTTGCCTTGGTCATCATATCTCTAGGATTTACCATAGTCTTAAAGTCCGTCCACATTTGGTTTCGGTTATCCGGGTGGCAAAGCCAGGCAGCAGCGGCATTGGCAGCCTGGTTCACATCAAGCATATGCTTGAGGAGATTGCAGAAGATATGCGCGGGAATCAAGCGTGCTAAGGAGACATGGGTTGGTTGGGTCTTAAAGGTTTCAGCGATGTGCCCGCAAAGCCGTTGTGAGATGGAGTTAAAAGCGTCTAGGACTGGCTTAGGGACCACCTGGGTTGTGAGGGGTGCCACAAACGCAATCATCTTCTGGTACATCATCCAATCGCATTCCTTGATCCATGGAGCAAGGTTAGGATGGGTCAATAACTTTTGAACGGGAACAGTCAATGTTCCATGGAAAGCGGAGAAATATTTCATAAGATTTCGTTCCTTGCAATACCGAAAGCTGTCGATGACCGAAATGCAATGGGAGCGATACAGGGCAGCAAGAGCTGCAGCAACTTTCAAGTCGGTGTTTGCAGGTAAGTATGCACGGATATCGGGAAGTTGAAGGGTATCGTTATCAACGACGGTGTTCTCATCCATCGGGAACTGAAGCATCTGATGTATCATTTTCCCAGCCTGCTGGGCTACATTATCGCGGGTGATTGTGGCATCTGGCCCAGATGGCGTGTGGCCTTGGCAATTGCAGTCGGCAGAAGATGAATTATTCGGGAATCGAGGAGCGAAGGAAGTTGTGGGAGATGGGAACACGGCAGTATCGGCAGTCGGTTGTTGTACGCTAGCACTAGTCATTTGTCAGTGAGAGCAAATAAAGATTGATGTCAGTTATATCTCACCTTCTCGAGCGCATCGCACTGGCAGCTCTGGAGGGCAAAGAAGCAGGGCCGTTTGCATGATGGGCAATCTGTGGGTTAAGAGGCGCAAGCTTTTGTTGCTTTTCCTCAATGACCGACAAATCGACGTAGTGATACTTGGACTCGCCTCGGACCCCAAGACGCCGGGTCTGTACATTCGGGAAGATGATGCGAACCAACTTTCCGAATGATGCAGGGTTTAGTACTGAGACGCGTTCCGTTCCACAGTTCTCTGCATAGCAGCAATAGACCCGGTCACGACGTACGGAGCCACTGCTCTTCCGGCAATTTTCTCTCAGCCTGTGTATACTGTTAGACAAATGTTGCAGTTAATTTGCGGCAATGTGCCTTACCAGATCATCGCGAAGACCTGCTTCACTTTCTCAGCCTTGCCCCCTCCACCCTCATTCTTCATGACTTCAGCCGCCATTTGTTTGAGACTCCATCCCTCATACTGACGAAGCAGCTTTCGCAGCTCGTTGTCATTAGCTACTGTCGAGCTCGCACCTCTTTTTTTTTTAGCCCCTAGCTCCGAGATTTCTTGATCCTCGACGATGTGATCAGGGAGGTGGTTCTCAACACCACTATCATACATCGGCTGGTATTGGGGAACGGGTACATTGGGCAAACCGTTTGCAAGTTCGGGCTGTATAGGGTGATGGGAAAGCGGGTGGCCCTGCATCGAGTGATTTGGAAAGTCTTCGGCTCGAGACATCCCGGCGTGGGTGTCTTGCATCGATTGATCCAGCGGTGCACCGTTATGATGTGAAAGCTGGTGCCCAAACCGTATTAGCATGTCCTCCGGATTGTTGAACATGTGCTGGCCTGATCCGACTTGCGATGGCATGAACTGCGGGAACCCGTCGAGGTGCTGGTCTTGGGTTTGCTGGGTGGTACTTGAGTGGATACTCGCTGTTGATCCTCTAGACCGAGGACGACGGCTAGCCCGTGAGAGGGCCTCGGAGCGTGCTCGCACAGGGTCTGCCGTACCTGGCCGGCTTTGGTTGGCAATCTGTGTTGTCTGGGACACCACACTGCCCTGCGAGTGAGCTCGGGCTTGGAAACACGTTAGTATGGGGAACCAAATGACCTGCAGCAGAGTTTTTTTAGTCTTGCATTGCACTTACCTAATTCTGGCGGCATCATGATCTGCTTGCTTCCTTTGCGTTAGTAAGTGGAGGAGCCGGTAACCAGGGCGATGGCTAGTCGTGTGTCTCGTTTCGCAACGTTTATAAATCCAAAAATAGGTAGGTGCACCCGGCAAACAAAATATACGATCCAAACCGATGCTAGCACATTAACCAAAAATGTCGACTAATCGCGAGCCTGGGGCTCTGAAAGGCTGGCCGCGTTGTGTGAGTCGAGAGAGGATAAACAGAAAATGGCCCGTTCCTCTGACAACGTTGTTTTTCCCATCCAGTCACGTGGTGGCGGTCAGCATTCCCGCCAAACAATAACATCTGAACAATGAGCTGAGCAATGATTCACGTTCTAACATAGACTTATGGTTTATTGGAAACGGGGGAAGATACTATCACAAATATATTTCATGTTGTAGATAATCTATAGTCCTAAATGTGGTTGTTTTGAAATTGAGCTCCAAGGCGGTTCATATCACGTGAACCATGTCAACAATGACTTATAGCCTAGGTAGAAGACTAGAACAATAATAGCTTGGACAGCATCTGTAGGGCCTTTCTCCCTCTCACCTCTAATACAAATAAACAATCTCAAAGTGGGTGTACAGTATGGCGCGAATAGGAACTCTAGGGCTCCAGTTTAGATCCAATTACGTCATTGGTTCCAACCTGGGTCAACCTACTAGTTACTTAACTCCGTACACCGCACGCCTCTATAACTAACTATAGTTACGGAGTAAATATTAATATTATGTAGTTGGCTTGGGATAATATTAGAGGCATTGCCCTTATGTAACTACGATGTCTCTTAAAATGCTCCCTTAGCCTTTAGGTGACATTATATTTATATTTTTTTTTTCTCACTTTTATAGCCATAATACTGGTTGTCAGACTGTACCTAGGTAGACTAGTGAGAAGCAGAATCAAGGAATTTCCATGTTTATTGTCTTTTATTATCTCCAAAATTCACTAGTCACTTTGTTTCTTTTTTCTTATGGATGCTGCCACGTAGTATCGTGGATATATCTCCACCAAATACACCGCTAAACATTCTATACGATCGACTCTATAACTAACTAGTCAGAGATCTCTGCTGTTTGTAGTTAGTCATTTTGTTCCTGTTATATGTTGTACATAACTAATTCAACCAATTTCTAAGGCCACACTTTGCCAAGAAAGAAGCGAGTGGTCCGATATTAGGAACCGCGGAAACACCACCACGCGGCCCAACCCTAAATAGGCAATAACAAGAATAGCACAGGTGGAGGATTTCGATCGGCGTTGCTGTATTTCCCTTGGCATTGGTAGGGAGACAAATCAGATCAATGCATGTTTACCCAGTAGGGCTGTGATGTCACGAATTAAGGAACCAGTATTATCTCCAGATCTTCCCCCCCTCCCCCTCTTCTAACTATTTTCTCCACTAAAGGCCTCAATGATGCAAAGATTCAAGGACAAGTTGGGACAAGGAATTGATCATCTGGAGGGGTCTCTCAAAGGTCGGCAGATTGACATTTTATAACATAAGAAAAACTGACCTGATTTGTCTTAAGACACCCATATCCACGAGGTCAAAGCCGAGGCTACACATTTTAAGGCCAAAGTCGGCAAGTTTTTTAATATCATAAACCCGAATCATCGTCATGACGAGGAGCACGAACAAGCGACAGATCGCAAGCGCGCTGAGATCGCAGAGTCACACCGCTTCCAGTCTTTTGCACCCGTCCACGACGGGAATCGCATCAAGTGGTATGTCGATGCTAAGGATTACATGTGGGCAGTCTCCGAAGCTCTGGAGAAAGCCACCGAGACTATCTACATTGCCGACTGGTGGCTCTCTCCGGAACTCTTCTTGCGCCGTCCCCCTGTCGAGCACCAGGAATGGCGATTGGATCAGATCTTGAAGCGACGCGCCGAAGCAGGTGTCAAGATTTATATCATTGTCTACAAAGAGGTTGGTATTTTCCTCCAATCAAGAAAAAGAAATATACTGATTGTCTATAGGTTAACCAAGCCCTGACATGTAATTCCGCACACACTAAACATGCCTTGCGGAGCCTCTGCCCCGAGGGAGCTCCTGGCTACGGCAATATCCGAGTTATGCGCCACCCCGACCACAATGTCTTTGAGAACGCAGCTGATATGACTCTTTACTGGGTATGTGCGTCACATGTACTGATTGGGACATAATTAACAATAATCAAGGCGCACCACGAGAAATTCCTTGTCATTGATTACAATGTGGCCTTTATCGGAGGCATTGATCTATGCTTCGGACGATGGGACGCAAACCAGCACCCATTGGCCGATGTCCACCCAACAGGCTTGTGGGGCGACATTTTCCCAGGACAGGACTTCAACAACAACCGGATCATGGACTTCCAGAGCGTAGAAGACTGGCAGAGCAACGAAGTCAGCAAAGTCGACTTTGGTCGCATGCCCTGGCACGACGTGGCCATGGGCTTGCAGGGCGACTGTGTGTACGACATTGCCGAACACTTTGTTCTGCGTTGGAACTTCATCAAGCGCGACAAATACAAGCGCAGCCACGATGTCGATTGGCTACTCATGGAGGGTCTCGTAGGCGAAGAAGAAGATATCATCGCCGTGCAGCGACCCAAGTACCCCTGCGGACAATACGTCCAGCACCCGCTGACGCCCCTGTCGTCCAAGCCTCGTGGTAACGTGGGCACTGTGCGCGCTCAAATCGTGCGCAGCAGTGACGACTGGAGCAGCGGGATTCTGAACGAGCACAGTATTCAAAACGCGTACTGCGAGACCATCCGCAATGCCCAGCACTATGTGTATATTGAGAACCAGTTCTTCAGTATGTCTGCATTCTCTTCTAGCAGTGTGCTTTGCTAACCTTCATAGTCACTGCCACTGGCGACCAACAGCGTCCGATCTTCAACACGATCGGCCGTGCGATCGTCGAGGCTTGCGTGCGCGCAGGCAAAGAGGGTCGCAAGTTCCGCGTGATCATTGTCATCCCTGCGATTCCTGGATTCGCTGGTGATTTGCGTGACAATGCTGCGTTGGGTACTCGGGCGATCATGGACTACCAGTACAAGTCGATTTGTCGCGGCGAGCACTCGATCTTTGGGCAGATCGAGAAAGAGGGTATTGACCCAAGAGGTAAGTGTTCTGTTCTGTTCGGTTTCGGTTGCATGTCTAACCAGCTCATTCAGAACACGTCTTCGTGTTCGCGCTGCGTGCTTATGATCGAATCAACAAAACGCCTGACCTCGAAGATCTCGAGAAGCAAGCCGGTGTCACATACCAGGATATCCAACGCGGTATCGCAGAGACCATCATGAGTGAAAGTGTACACCCAGCGGTGGGCAAAGACGGCGACGAGAACGAGAAGGACTACGCAGCCGACCAAAATGCCAAGAAGGAAACCCTGCGCAAGCTCCAGAATTTCCAAGATACGGTCGAGAAGAGAAAGGCCGAGGGAAAGATCGACGGTGGATTCCACAGCAAGGATTCAGTATCGCATTGCAGCATGTTGAACGGGGGTAAGATGTCCAACGAGGTCTGGGAGGGCGACCCAGAGGCCGAAAAGGCGAACTTTGTCCAGGAGGAGCTGTACGTGCACGGCAAGGTGTGTATCGTCGACGATCGCACGATCATCTGCGGCAGCGCCAACATCAACGACCGGGTAGGTTACACACACCAGCACCGCATCCCTCTCACATCTGACGCATTCCATTCCTTTTATTTCCCGGTCTGTATCATCAGCTAATATCCACTCCCCACAGTCCCAGCTTGGCTCACACGACAGCGAACTGGCCATCGTAATGGAAGACCAAGACCTCATCGACAGCCGCATGAACGGACAGCCATACCAGGCCTCCCGATTGGCCGCCACGCTCCGCCGACAACTGTGGCGCGAGCACCTAGGCCTACTGCCGGCACAAGAATTCGACGCCTCGGGCGACCCGAACGCGCAACCTCCCGATGTGTCACTCAACCGGATCGATGAGGGCCCGGAGAACGAGTTCGTGATCGATCCGCTCGGCGATGCGGTCTGGAACACCTGGACGTCGCAAGCGACCGGGAACACCGAGGCGTATCGGATGTTGTTCCGGGCGGACCCTGATGATCATATCAAGACTTTCGAGGACTACGACAATTTCCGGCCTCGGGGCACGCACAAGGAGGGACATCTGTTCGATCCGTATATGCCAGCCAAGGATGTGCGGGAGAAGCTGGATCTCATCAAGGGTCATCTTGTTTGGTTGCCGTTGGAGTTCCTGCGCGACGCTGAAATGGCAGAGCCTGGGTTGGCTGTCAATCAGATTACAGAGGTAGGTTTGATTGGTTGTTCTTATTCTTATGATTGCGTGGTTGCTAATTGTTCGACAGAGTATCTACACCTAAGTCCGCCGAAGGAGGAGATCTGCATTCATTTTCACATATATCGATCTGTTCTCATTGTTAAAGATAATGCGAATTATATCCATCTTTGCAATAAAAGAAGAGTACGGAGTACATATTCAGTACATCCCACACCCAACCCTATAGAAGCCCTAAGCAGTACTTTTGTAAATGCAAATCTCCCAAAAGGCCCGTCGCGGGTGGAGAAGTAATAGAGTTGTCCCACCTCCCTGGGAACCCTTGGTCTCTCTATTTTGACTCTATTTGTTCCTATTTGTTCCTATCTACTCCATAGTATCTTTGCTTTTGCGCGGATTCACTGAACCGTAATTCCGCCAAAAAAGAGATACATCTCATTAGCTCTTGAATGGCTGGAAAAATATTCCTTCGAATAGCAATGGACTCTTTTTTCGGGGCAATGAATATCAGGGTACTTTTGTACTTATCCCTAGTACTTTTTAGTGTAATATTTTTATGGTAAACACTATTGGCTATTTCTTTTATTTCCACAGGTGCGAAACCGAAAGCGAAACCCTGAACTCTGCTTTTTATAGTACGATGGGGATACCAGGACCCTACATTCAGATAGACAGGGATCACGAGGTGCTATAAAGTACATCCTATGACTGGCCCAACACACTCCCCATCGAGGTGTTAGAGTAGCCGTGTTAGGTTGCATAATTGTAGTATAAACGACATGATATAAAATCCATAAAATAATGTCACACTTTCCCTGAGGAAATCAAAATCCAAGTAGAATACAAATTGGCCAGAAGAAGAGAAAACAGAGAAACAAAAGAAAAAAAAAGAAGAGAAAAGCTCTAAGTATAACTCCTGTGGATGCAAGATGCAGTGCATCAAAAACTTTTGGGGACTTTTTGGAACACATCAAAATGCATAAACACACGCCAACCGAGCCACGAAGAAAGTGGATTGAATCAAAACCCAACACCAGGGATTATGGTGGTAAAACTACCCTTGCACAGGGTTCATGCAGAGTGGGAGATCAATGGCAGATCAGTCCTGTAAATGCTAGAAGGGAAATGCAGACGTCTCTTTAAGGAAGTAAGCCTCTTGCAAGGAGCTAAGAATGTCAAATCATAGAATTTGTAACAAGGATCTTACCGTAGATTCCGCCTATCCCTTATTGGTGTGACAAGCATTGCAGCGGCAATGACCACAGATTTTGCAACGCCAAATAGCCACAAATGGTCCAGAATTGCAGTCGGAACAGCGCCAGGTCAAGATGTTGCCATTGGTAGCCTGGACAATGGCAAAGACGTGGCCGGAACATTGGTTGGCCATGTTGATATAGACTTGGAGAAGCTGTCATAGTTAGCTTGTGGTTCCCTTTTGCTTGTCAAAATCTGCGACTCACAGACTAAGCACAACCCGGGGGACTGGGAACTGCGTCGATCACTGAAAAAGCGGAGAAAGGTTCCAGGCACTTGGATTGAACACCAATGGAATATAGTAAGAGGAGAATGGGCTTAGCAGAGTTCCGACAGAGTTCAGCGGGGAAGAGGAGGTCGATGGGTCAAGGGATGAAGAAGATGAGACTCGAAATCCAGGACAAATCAATCATTATATACTTCTGTCCAGAGATCACGGTGAGAGGATCCCAGATGCAACCAGTCGACAACTAAAGAGCCGAAATACGCACAAAGCCGATGACGCATGTAACCGGGATCAATTGAGTTCCTCAGAAAAAAAGGAAAGAAAAAGCAAATTTAATAGAATGGGTAAAGAAATAAGCAGACAGAAGGGTGTTTATTTACGGAGTATATGAGAGAGAAATCCAAATGGATACAAATGGATAGATATATTGGAATCTCTTACATAGAAACTTAGGCGAAGCGAGGTAGATCCTAGTTTAGCAAATAGATGCAGCCTTCGATCCTCCAGATGGGGAGGGATCGGGGAGACATGATTGGAAGAATCGTGATGCAAAGGGTGATTCCGAGAAAGCTGGGGGGACGGAAGAGACCCGACTGACTTGTTAGTTTGAATTATTTTTAAGAGTTGGGACTAGTGTGGCGTTTTCAGAATATAGAATAAAGGGGAATTAACCTAATTGGAAGTCAATAAATATGATAGAGATGACTAGTATCGTCGTCCACTCCGACTATGATCCGAAGTGGAGCTGAATTGTATAGACCCGAGATATGTTCTGTCCCGACGAGCTGGATTGAACTGACAACGGAGGTTTCTATGTTGGTTAATTGGCAAGTCTAGTGGTTTTTCTTTTTTCTTCTCTTCGATCGGATCTTTGCATCCCAGCAATCCGGTTCCGATCGAGAATGCATATTCTAGTTAGCGTATATACGGAGTACATTAGGGCACATTAGCATACATAGATGGTTATTTGGCTATAATCCACATCATAGAGTATGATCTTCCTATGATCTCCTATTATCTCTTCCTATTGTATTTACTATGCCCTTTTGACATATCTACCTTATTATCCTTGAGATCCCCCCCTGAAAGTCCTAATCTTCAACTGTTGATACATCAACTTCGCTTAACAGAGATCCACATGGATTTCCCTCTTGTCATTGGTATTTCAATTTTAGCTTCAGTTTCAATCTCAGTTTCAGAACGATTCCATCCAATTCGACCATTTGCCTTCGAGCTGATCACATCAAGTGACAGGGATATACCCCCCGGCGGCATTAGTGTGCCGGTTTGGCGCCTGCCTTAGCCCAATTGCTTATCGAATAGCCGCAAAGCCCTGGAAGAAAATTAAAATTAAAATTAAAAAAACAAAGAAAAGAAAATGGAATTGTTGAGTCTCTCGTATAGGATTGTGATCTCTGTCACATCCGTGAGTCCACATATTTGTTTGGGGAATTCTACCACAGTCTAGCCAAGATCTTCTCCAGCGACTAGATGGGGCAGTTCCAGTTCTTTTTCTCATTGTACAAGTGTACAAGAGCATGAAATGAGCACAGAATACCAAAACGACCGAGAGGAGCCCAATTGGGGTGACACAACGGTAGGTTTCTAGGGTCGAGTCCTCTCTGCAACTACCAACTTAAAGGGGTACTCAACTATACAAAGGGACATGGGCAGGGTCTCAACAGACAAAGGCTGCACTTCCGATGGGTTTGCAAGGAATGCTTGAGTGATCTTAGGTCCATCTGTCACACCTGAGATTGCAAATTAGGCCAGCCATGACCGTTCAAGATCTGCTCGGGAGATGAGAATCGACCCTGGACTAATCGATCACGCCAAGTGGCCTGGAATGCCTGGAAAGTGAGAACTAAGCTCTATCCAACTGTCCCACGGTCGATCAATGGAAACGTGCACACCGACAATCCCTTATTGAAAGCCGTGTACCATCCGTAGATACCGACACTCCCGTAGTGGACACCCTCTGGGCTCGGCGATCACCAGACCACGACCGAATCACCAACCGGCTTCCAGAATCACGGCCAACCGCATCGGTGCGACGGAAATGAAGTCAACATGACAAGAAAATCGGGAAGAATCGCTGGAAAGCAAATCCTCGGCACTGCCAGAGGTCTACCGTCTCAACCGGGAAGTTTTGAAAATGTCAACGTGTCCAATGACCCAATGTGAAAAATGTGTGAATTGTTTGCTATCGAATTACATTATGTTCGAGATCGCCTCTTGCACCACTTCCACAACCGCGAGGTCAATCGTTCCGAAGAACTGAGAAAGGGGTGACTTCTCCATGCTGTAGACTCCGAAGAGCACACAACATGAAGTAAGAAAACAAGATCCGGTTTAATCTGCCAACGCTCCGTTAAGAACACCTTGTGGAAAACGAGATGCTCCTGCAGAACCCAGAGTGGACTGCATCGCTGGTTTGAGGGGTGTGATATGATCACATTACGAGGTCGGGAACGGTAGGGGGCAACGGGGAGGACAGTCCGGGAACGAGGAAGGGGGAGAGGTTCAGAACGGGTCGTTCATTTGATAGGAAATAGGTATCATGTCATCAACGGTTGCAGGGGAACCTGCATATCAGTACGCAAAGACGACGCCCTAGAGAAAGTATCTAGGTCTCTCTTTGCTTGGTTTCGTTATTTTTCCTCGTTACTGCCATATGCCTCATCAGTCGTTAAGGTGGAAGAGAGCCGAGACGCTGCTAGTTGTTAGTGGATGGTCACACGACACCAGGGTCGGTGAAAACAAACCTTTCGCCATAATGGTGTCTCCGGATGCTCTCTGCCAATAGACTCGAGACATCAATAACAATCAACTTTTTTGATCTCCGCAACATCAACGGTGAGATCGGGAACGTGTTGGTCACGACAATGTGGTCGATTGAGCGACAAGCTTCCATCTGATCTAAGGAGTTCTCCCCGAACAGACCGTGGGTGGCAATACAGTAAACCTTGTTGGCTCCACCGCGCTTGACGACGGTCTCTGCAGCCGCGATCCACGATCCGCTCTTGTCAATCATGTCATCGACAAGGAAGACAGCTCGGTCGCGCACCTCACCCACCAGCGTGATGGTCCTTTCATCGACCTGGCCCTCGCAGACACTAGCTTCGTCGTCAGACTCAACTGCGTCAAAGGAGCCACCGAGGGCATGATCAGGAGGCTGCGACGAGATGTTGGAGATTATGGAGTTAACCATAGCATCAGGAATAGCCTCTAAGTTGTCATTGGTACTGCTGCCAGCTCCCGGTGTGGTGCCGCCAGACTGTAATTCTTCGCTGATACGATAATCATCATCAACCAAATGGCCCTGCACCAGACGACCGGTGATAACATCCCGCACACGGACGTCCGTGTACTCGTATGCTGCTTCCAGCTCCGATAGACGGCGAGCCGCAGGTGGGGTTTCCGGGCGCAGAAAATATGGCACAGGAGGAGGAGTGATTGGCTCCGGCTCTTCCGGAATGGGAGGTGTGGCAGGTGCTCTGTTAGAACCTTGCATATGAAGCTCGAAAGGCTGTACGTCCTTGCTCGAGATGGGATCATCATCCACGGCATCGAAGAAGACTGTGCTGTCAGTCATAGTGGCCACGGGGACCTTCGTGCGTCGACGATCTGTCGTCACGATACCGAAGTTGAGCTTCAGAGTATCAGCCAGCGATGTGACTCGCTTGGTTCCGCCAGCATTCTTGCTAACCACCACAGCGTCTTTCCAGGAGGGAACATTCATGCGGAGCCAGCGGGCAATGAAGGGTTCGGCAAAGAGGTTGTCGACTGGCTTTCCGAAGAATCCTTGCATCTGGGATGCCTAGGAGCCCATCAATATCCATATTACAAAACTCAACATCGCATAGAAACATACGTGCAGGTCCATGGTGATCACATGGTCCACGCCGGCGATCGTGAGGAGATTGGCGAGCATGCGGGCCGTGATAGCACCACGATGACTCTTCTTCTTAGATTGGCGCGAGTATGGGAAATATCTCATTTGAGAGTCAGCATTGTCTGTGATTGGAATCAAACAGGACGGGCAGCATACGGCATGACCGCTAGAGAAACGAGTTAGTGGGGTAAGCTTTTGTATCTGGAGGCGTCGGCAACATACCTGTAATGGACTTCGCTGAGCCACCCTTGCACGCTGAGATCATAATCAGGAGCTCCATAACACTATCGTTAATCTTCTCGCTGCCACTTTGAATGATGTAAACATCCTGGTTCCGAACTGAGGTACCGATCTCGACACTGGTCTCGCCATTGGCAAATTTTCCTAGGTTAGCTTTGGCGGGCACAGTGCCTAAGCGCTCGCAGATAGTCTCTGCGAGACGGGGGTGAGAATTCCCCGAAAATATCTGGACGCCCCGCATAATTTAAGAAAAAGACACGAGTGACGTGAAAGGAGGATGAAAAAAAAAAAGAAGAAAAAAGTTCAGAAGGGAAAAGCTCGGGAATAATGCGGGGATGGTGTGTACCGCCCACCGTACGCGGTTTTTCTTTATCGGAGCCGATAAACGGGACAGTTGCATCATTATTCCCACATCCCACCATGTCAAAGTTCCCAGAAGTGCAAGGTGGTGGTTCATTGATACTCGCTTGGCAAATTAAAAACAAGCATGTACTAGTCGTAGGAGGTGGAGAGGTACGTGGTCAAACATGATAGCAAGTATCTATCGTTTAAAGGATGAGGACTGATCTACATATCTCCGCTAGGTTGCTGCAGGGCGCATTCTCAACGTTCTCAATGCCGATGCCCGAGTCACTGTGGTTTGTCCAGCCGCTGGACTAAATGAAGAAGTGGCTTTCAGGGTGGCAGAAAAGCAAGTCACACACGTTGATCGAAATTTTGAGCCATCCGACCTCGATAATGTGGACATGGTGCTCTGTGCCATTGACGACCCAGAGGCTTCGACACAAGTCTGGAAACTTTGCAAGGAGAGGCGAATTGCCGCCAATATCGCTGATGTCCCGCCCGAATGCGATTTCTATTTTGGGAGTATTCACCGCGATGGGCCATTGCAGATCATGGTCAGCACAAATGGCAACGGGCCCAAATTAGCCAGTATTGTGCGCAAGAAGATCGCGGAGACATTGCCGGCGAACACGGGCGCAGCCATTGAGAATGTGGGAAAGCTACGGAGGAAGCTCCGTGAGATTGCGCCGAATCCTGACCAAGGCCCTAAGAGAATGAAATGGTGAGTTGCAATCCTCTTCAAAAAGAAGTGTGAGCTAATAATTATAGGATGTCTGGAGTCTGCGAAACATGGAGCCTTGATGAGCTTGTAGGGATGACTGAAAAGGACATGGACGGTGTATTATCCTTTTACGAGCCGGGTAAGATCCCAACTC
This sequence comes from Penicillium roqueforti, assembly GCF_015533775.1. Lineage (NCBI taxonomy): Eukaryota > Fungi > Ascomycota > Eurotiomycetes > Eurotiales > Aspergillaceae > Penicillium > Penicillium roqueforti. The sequence continues at coordinate 612,637 of NW_024067566.1, read as the reverse complement.
TAGAGGAAGTACAGAATAAATAAGAAAACAAGTCAAGAAATATTTTATCTTATCAATACAGCAGCAGGTATGCATCTAAAGTAGAACAAAATGCTCGTGTGACAACACAAGACCCCGAAGAGTCGGGTTATAGAACGCCGAAAATCAAGCCCGCGGCGAGGATATCCAAAAAAATCATGCAGTAAGTCAGACCTGGCTATCGCGGCGCGAGGCTTTCTGGGAGACGGAGCTGCGCGGGCTGATGGGGACGTCTAGGGGATTGGGCGGAGCAATGCCTAGTCGGACCTCGCCGGTCCGGCGCAGTAGAGACTGGAGGGCAACGCGAATCTCCGGATTGAGATCACGGCTCAGAAGCTCAACTCCGAGAGGGTAAAAGGCCTCAATATGCTTATTAAAGTCATCTTGCGGGAAGTTAGTATATCCATCAATGACATCGACCACAACCGGACGCCAAGCGACGATGTTGCGGTGCTGGGTGTCCTCTTCAAGGCGAACGAAACTGCGAATAATATCCGCGCAGAGTCTAGTGAAATTAGCAATGAACAAGGAGAGAATATTAGATAATGAACTTACGGAATGAGTGCAGCCTCGGTCTCTGCGCGACTGCTCTGTCTTTCCTCTCGCTCGTCGTGATACATTCGGAAGAGGATATGCACGTAGGTAGAGGCACTACCGCTCTCCTGCTTCAATAGATTAGGAGGTTGCTTCATGAATCCCTGGCGCCAGAGTTGCATTCGCAAGTCCTTATCCTCGTTGAACTTCTTCGCGAACTGATAACTCTTTTTCAGCAGCCCCATGAGCCGCAGGAGCTCTCCACTGGGAATCTGTGCATAGACATTTTCGTTCGAGAAAAGTTCGTGGACCGTTTCAATCATGAGCAGCTGGAGAACGCAGTTCGTGATGATGCGGTTGAAGTAACGGCGCCGAGCTGCAGTGACAGCCGCAGGTTGCTGCTGGTCTGAGTGAGGGCGATAGTCTTCCAATTCGGCGCGGGCTTCACTTTGGACAGGAGGATCATGGAGAGAAGATGCGCTTTGGGATCCGTTAGGCTGCAATGCATCAGGCATCTCTTTTGTTGCTACAGCAGCATCTGGAGATTGGGTGAGGTCCCCATTAACTGCCTCTGTCGGCTTAGATATCGATGCAGCAGCCGTGAAAAGTTCGTAGGCGGTCGTTTTGCTGAAAAGCTCCACGAATGCCCCAACAATCTGGGACCAGTGCTCCGGCTTGAACTTTGCAACATTCTGCAAAATCAGCTGTTGCAGGCAATTGCTGCCAATTCGTGCAATCGTGTCATTTTCTTGACAAATGCATAATATCAGCAGTTCCAAGAAGCGGCTCAGCATGTACTCCAGTGCATCGAAATAGTGCGTGAACAAAGTGATCATGTTCCGTAGCGCCTGGATCATTGTCGTGGACAGCCAGACTGAAAGATCCTCGTGGTTCGGAACCTTGGACATTTCGGACTTAGACTGCAGGACAACAAAGATCGGGTAGAGGAGCTGTCTCCAAAGGACATCCCAAAAGTCCCTGGGGAAATCGCCACCATGACGGATTAGCGTATCAAAGAGGTATGTGAGTGCCCGTGAGCGGACCTCGAGATCATCCCCCGTCATGAGTACATCCTGGAATGCGATGAGAATCGGATACCAGAACTGCTCCTCTTGTGATTGACGGGTAAGTTGTTTAGCAAGATTGGTTCCATTGTCCTGGAAGATGGCCGCCGAAGCACCACGGTGTGACAAGGGACATTCTGGAGTCCGTAGCATTTTGGTGACGGTAGACCTGAGGGTCTCAATTGCCTGCAGTGATTTCTTTTGGAACTTGGAGTTCTTTGAGAATTCAGTCAGGCATACGATGAGATCTGCAAAGGCACCTTGGGTGATTACTACGCCAAATCTGGTATTGTATACTTGGGTGACATGGTCAAAAGCCATGTTCACGATTCCCTCTGTTTGATACATTAGCGAGGGACGGATTAATTTGAGCAGCGAGGCTTACCATAGGGTTCCCGTGCTGCGACCGTAAAGACACCAAACATAGTCTTCCATCCCGAACGAATATTGTCGCCACGGGCCTGGATCATCTGGATCAGACACCGCAGAATCATATCCTTAACAGCAGCAGTGGTGCTGTTTGCCATCACATGCTCAAAAGGCTTAAGGAAGTCCTTTTGGAACTTGAAACCAGGCAACTCCTCAATCTCCAAGAAGCGCATCGAAAGTTGCCGGAGCGAATCCAAGGCAAAGAAGACAACCATGGTATTAGAGTGGCAGCCAACTTGATTAAAGTGCTGGCCCAAAACATCCCAAATCTTAGACCACTCAATCCTGACCCGAGTCATGTTGTAGTAGCTGATCTCGACGAGCTTCTGCAGACTGTAGGTTCGGGGCGAATCGGTGTGACCGGAAGATTGGATTTCTTGCCAGCTGACCTCGCTCAAGGCCCGAACGAAGTCAATAATTGCCTCATGCGACAGATTAGCAGTGTTGGTAAAGATACGGTCCACGCCACGAATCATATCTGCCGAACGGCTCTCCATGGCAATTTCTGGGCGGAAAGCGGTTGGCCCATTCACAGAGCGAGGGCGAGGGCGTCGTGTACTTTGCGTAGATCTGCGGGAGGTATCTGCTGATGAAGGCGTCCTAGAAAGTGCTGAAGGTGCCCTTGAAACATCAGGCAGCGACCCCTCATCGACTCCATCACTCAAGAGTTGGAGCCGATCAAGTTGACTGACACATGTCAAAACATCCCTCCACGAGCCCTGGAGGTGGTTGCCCTCGGTGAAGGCGATGTCGAGCAAAGCTCTCAGTGCCTCCACATTTTTGGCCATCATCTCCCTCACGTTTCCGAGGTTAGTGAACTTCGCCAAGGCAGTCACAAAGGCCACGCGAGGAGTCTCTAGGTCGAAGGCACAGCTAATCCGGATGGACAGTTTAAGTCCCTCCATGCAGAGCCGGATGGTTTCCAGGTTGGACGTGTCTTGCATCGGTGCAGACAGACCAGATAGGAAAGACATCCATGTGACGTTGAACATTGACCCGACATGACGATCTGATGTCGCGGGAATGAAGTGCGAAAGCGCATCTTTAACTGCTGTCTTGCGCTGGGCTCGAATAAGGGAACGATAGAGCTGTTCTGTCTTGTTCGCCATTTCCTCAGAAGCCTGTGCGTATTTCTCACCCTGGATGTCTCGTCCAACAGTCGCAAACACCTGTCCAGCCCTGGTTGCAAGGCCAGTGGGAGCCGGGGGTGGAGGGTTGAAGTTGGCGGCATGTTCCTGCTCGGTGTATAGCACGATTTCATTACTTCCAATCTCCTCATAAATGGTCCCAAGATATTCGGCCGGTAGATCCTGGTTGTCATTGATCCCGCGGTTGTTCTTGATAAAGTCCTCCTTGGTCATACGGCGGCCCTTCATTTTCGAACTGTGTTGATCTGTGTTGAGGAGAATCACCGAGTACGCAAGCACATATGCAGTGTCAGCGTTAGCGAAGGCATTGGGGTTTTGAGTTGTATACCGTTCGGCAAACTTCAGCATAAACCGATCGATCTTTTGGGCTTCACCAGGGAGGCGGAAATGCTGCAAAAACGAGCGCAGGGATTCAACGAAGCGTCGCTTCGTGAATTCCATCAAATCAACAAAAGCATGCATGATAGCAATGTTTTGCTGGTCTCCCTCACCAAGATACTCTCCCAGCATGGCCTTGTCAATACGGTCTGTGCGAAGTAGGAAGCTGGCAATTTCTTCGGGAGACTCGGATTTGATGAAACCTTCTTTCAGGAAGGCCTTGATGCCACGCTTGGGCTTGAAATTAAATTGTTGGACGGCATTTGTGAGAGCGATTTTTCGTTGCTTGACTTTTTCAATCTGGTTTGGGTCGTCTTCGGGCATAGGTGTGGACCGGCCAGTCCCACTCTCGAAGGACTCCAGATGCGGTGAAACAAGCACGCTTGTGTCCAAGGACTCACGGGAGTTATCTATCGATTTAGAGGGAATGGCCGCCTCGGGCAGTTCATCGATGCGATGTGTGGCCCAGTTGTCCAGTGAGCGCAGTATCTCCACAAGACACTCCAAACCCTGCTGTTTCAATCCGTACTCCGGTGGAATATGAGGCATCGAGGACGGCGGAGTAGGGGCAATGTGTGCACTTGTCAAGGAAGGAGGAAGATTTCCTCGATGGTGCCATTCAGAACCAATGGCTGACATTTTAGTGTGTTGTTCTTGGTACTGATGCTGCTGTGAAGGTGTTGTTACAACCGGCACGCTTGAGTACCGGGACAATTGCTCAATGATACTAAGAAGGTTAGTCCATGCCAAAGAAAATCAAGAATTGAGTAGAGCATACTTTTGGAATATATTCTCCAAAGCGGTTCTGTCACAGTCGTAGTTGAGATAGATTTCAACCAGAGCCCGTGGATCACCACCTAGCCTCTCCAGAATCTCCATGAAGTACTGCTTTTGGAACGTAGGAGCCCCGCGCTTCTCGAGAATGGCGAGATAAATTTCTTTCAAGAACACCTCGAGTTCCTTTTTCATCATGACTCTCATGTCCTTCAACATCAGCCAGAAGATTTCACAACAGACTTTGAAGACATGAGGCACAGCGCTAGAACCATTGCGACTTAAACTTAGACACAAATGAGGTCGTACAGCTAGCAGGAGATTCATTCCATCCACGCTGGATGAGCTGTTCTTGATTGCTGCCAGAGGGGATAGAAAGGTTGCGGTGTGGTTGTTGATGAGGTAGTGAATCAAGTGCAGTGAAAGTAGCTTCGACCTCATGTTCTGGGATTTGACATCTTGTTGCTGCTCGTGAGTCAGAACCTTGTGGCTCAATTTGCAGAGCGCTCGGAAGACCAAAAAAGCATCCTTGACGTAAATCTCGTCCACATCGTCCTCGGCCGAGCTATCATCATCTTTTTCCTCGGGGATACCCGACATTGACCTCGTCGTTGACCGCTTAGCACGCGTGACTGTAGTCGGCGCATTATCGTTGACAGTGGTAACCTCGTTAGGCGACTCAAAACTCTGTAGGGTGAGCTTCTCAGCAGTGGGCTCTTTAATGACGGGCTGATCAGCCGTCTCCGAGTTTTGGCCCACGTCACTCGCCGATGTATCAAGGGTCGAGGATGGATTTTCTAGCTCTCGCACTCGGAGCTCTTTAAGATCCATCCGTGTCCGCACGCGATCAAAGACCGTGCTGACCATTTGTGTGAGCGACCCCTGAGCGATCTGCTGGTTTTGACTGGATTTGGAGTAGATAAAGATGTTATAGATTTGGCGGACGGCTTTCAGGAGACCAGCTCCATGCACCACGATCTTGTCGTTCAAGACCGCTGCCAATAGCGATTTGATGATCTGCTGTTGGATCTCAACGGCCGTTGCTTCATTCTCGAAGCATTCGCAGATCGCATCAATAGCACGCTCAATAAGAGGAGGTTGTTCGCGCGTGGCATTGTTGTCTGTCGCGGCAGATGGAAACGCGAAATAGGAGTATGTGATCAGCTTTCCAATGCAGTCCAATGCAGTCACTTGTAGAGGAATGCTCAGGGCTTTGCTTGCCAGGTGTAGAGGACGGAAGATAAGCTCCGGATCAATGGCTTGCCCATCAGGTTGTCTGATATTGGCCAGGGCCACCTGTGTGGCATCCTCCAGCTTTTTGTCCCTCCGGGCGTCCCGCGAAGCAGCGATATTGTCCAGAGCCGTCACAATAAAGACCGTCGAGCTGACTGGGCTAGATCGCTGCGTCATAAACGTAGCCGTTGTTGACCGCGAATCCGATCGCCATCTGCTTTCTGTCGCAGTGTTGTCCTCGTGGGGGGGTTCCTGGATCGTAGGCGGACCGTCTGTTTGCGGTTCTTGTTCAGTTTGTTCAGGCTCGTGCTTAGACGGGACCTCTGATTTTTCTTCATCTTCCTGGACCTCGGCTACTCCCTCGTCGCTCTCCTGGTTTGGTTCTTCCGATTCGGTCTGCTCGGGCAGTGTTGGCTCGTCGGAGTTTGGTACTGTAGAAGATGTGTCGGGGGTCTCGACGGATTTCTCAGGCATTGCAATGGATTGGGTCGGCTCTGAGCCGACTTCGGTGTCCGCCATAGTCAGGGTGACTCCGGGCGGAGTGATCTAATTAGATCAAAAACATCGAACGAGTAAACGTGGCGAAGCTTGAAACAATTGCGATGACCATGTAAGGACGGGGGCTGCGTGTCTTCTCCGAATCGGGACTAATGCATGCTTACCTCATCTAAGGATTGGCTGGAGCCGGAGATTCCAAAGGTCCTCACCGGCCTTTTTTGCCTGGCAGAATGTTGATCGTCTGGTTCTGTACGGAGTACGGGGTAAACACTATATGTATGTAACTAAGTACTGTACTACATAGGCATGTACCCTGTACGATAGTACATCTATATTGCTAGTAAAAATGATAACTATCACAAGAACTACCTCCAGCTTGGTAATTCCTCGATCTCACATGCTTTTGAATGTTTTCCAACATTCTTCTTACAACATAGGTGTATACCTAATGCGGTAGGAAAGGCATTGGCCCCCAAAAAAACAATCCGTGGATAACCAATACGGTGACTAAGCAAAAGTGTTGACCCTTGTTTATACCGCCTTCTGAGAGGGGTTTACCGCTTGTTTATAATCAATTATAACTGGCGTAGAGCTATATTGCTGGCAGAATATTATGTACATAGCCAGAGCTTGAGACTGTAAATTACAGCACGTGACTATATCGGAAGAGGCCGCTGCCGCTCCTCTCACCGGGAGCCATAGGTAGCTCAACAGAAAAGTTCGTGATTTAGAGGCATCTCCTTCTACCCCAACCTCATCCATTCTTGGCCCTTCACGTTTCTCTGTACCGGGCTCTTTCAATTTCTTCATATCAGCGTCAAGGGCCTTTAATCCTTTCTTTTTATAATCGCAACAAGTCTCAGGCACCATGGTTGCGTCAGCTATTCGGATGCGCACCCCGGGCGCCATGTTCATGTCCAGAGGTGCCGTTGCTATGCGCCGGCCCCAGGTCTCCTCCAAGCTCCAGGAGGCGATTCGGTATGTTCCACTAATTAATAATTATGATTGTGGGTTGATACTAATGATGTTTCCACCAGGACCCAAGTGCCTGCGCTCTCTGGCCTTTCCCGCTTCTATGCCTCCAAGTGTATGACAATTGACTTATCTCTTTCTCCAACACACCAATTCTAATATGTCTGTCTATAGCTTTCCCTCCCCACACAATCATCACCATGCCGGCACTTTCGCCAACAATGACCGCTGGAAACATCGGCGTGTGGCAGAAGAAGGCCGGAGATGCCCTCCAGCCCGGTGATGTCCTGGTAGAGATTGAAACAGACAAGGCACAGATGGATTTTGAGTTCCAGGATGAGGGTATCCTAGCCAAGGTCCTGAAGGAGAGCGGCGAGAAGGATGTCGCTGTTGGCTCGGTAAGAAATTACCCAGTTTCTCTGAGGGTCGTTTCATCAATCTAACTTGTCTTCCCTATAGCCTATTGCCGTCCTTGTTGAGGAGGGTGCCGACATCTCCGCCTTCGAGTCTTTTACCACAGCCGATGCCGGTGGTGACAAGCCTGATCTCGGTGAGCAGCACAAGGAGCAGCCCAAGAGCGCTGAGCCCTCAGCCCCGTCCCCAGCTCAGGAGGCACCCGCCGCACTAGAGCCCGAGACTTCAGATGAGAAGCTCCAGCCCAGCATTGATCGTGAGCCCTCTCTCAGCCCTGCCGCTAAGGCCTTGGCCCTCGAGAAGGGCATATCCATCAAGGGCCTTAAGGGTACCGGTCGTGGTGGTGTCATCACCAAGGAGGATGTTGAGAAGGCCAAACCCAGCACCACTAGTGCTTCCAGCGAGGCCTCCTTCGAGGATATCCCCGTCAGCTCGATGCGCAAGACCATTGCCAACCGTCTGAAGCAGTCCGTGGCCGAGAACCCTCACTACTTCGTCTCCACCACTCTCTCCGTTACTAAGCTCCTGAAGCTTCGCCAGGCTCTGAACGCTTCCGCTGAGGGTCAGTACAAGCTTTCTGTCAACGACTTCTTGGTCAAGGCATGCGCTGCTGCCCTTCTGAAGGTCCCGCAGGTTAACTCCAGCTGGCGCGAGGAGAACGGCCAGGCCATCATCCGTCAGCACAACACCGTTGACATCAGCGTCGCTGTGTCTACCCCCTCTGGTTTGATTACCCCCGTTGTCAAGAACGTTCAGGGTCTCGGACTCTCCAGCATCTCCAAGCAGATCAAGGATCTTGGCAAGCGTGCCCGCGATAACAAGCTCAAGCCCGAGGAGTACCAGGGCGGCACTTTCACCATCTCCAACATGGGCATGAACCCCGCTGTCGAGCGCTTCACCGCAGTCATCAACCCCCCACAGGCCGGTATCCTGGCTGTTGGCACCACCCGCAAGGTCGCTATCCCCGTCGAGACCGAGGAGGGCACCGTTACCGAGTGGGACGACCAGATCGTCGTGACCGGTAGCTTCGACCACAAGGTGGTTGACGGCGCCGTTGGTGGTGAATGGATCAAGGAGCTGAAGAAGGTCGTCGAGAACCCTCTGGAGCTTCTTCTGTAGACAGCGAAGCTCTCTTGTTCTGACTTATATGTAATCTGTATTAAAACACCTTGCCTCCCTCATTAGACCATTACATAGGTCCCATTTGTCTTTGATCTCTTTAGCAGCTTTAAATTCTCCCAATGAAATTTTTCTCGACTTCTTCTGCATCATCTTTGTGTTTTGGTGAAGTTGTTGTGCCTGATAACGCCTTCCGAGGTCAAGTCAAGATTCTAATGACCGTAATATCTAATCGAGTTATTATTTGAATTAAGCCTTCATTAGAAGAGTGGACGTAAATTATCTTCAGGTTCATTTGTGTACTGCTAGTACTACTAGTGTATAGCTATTATGAGATCAACAGCCCACGGAACCTTGGTAGTGGGCCCAGGTCAATGACGTGATGTCATCACCCCCCAGCTTCCTGGGTATAAATCCTTCCTTTCCCCCTCGGACTCCTCCCTTCCCATATCACGTTTTCCAGTAAGTTTACATTTTCGTTCTAGACCTTGAGGTGTTTTAGTTGTTGACTAGAATTTCCACAGAACCATTACCTACCATCACGAACAACATCATGTCTTACGCCGACGCAGCCGCCAAGGGCCCCAAGCAGTCCCCCGAAGATGTAAGTATTCAAACTCATATCTAAATTCAAAAACTTCAAAAATTACAGTGCTAACAAATAACAGGCGTAAGTTATTCACGATATCAATTCTCCATGCACAAAACTAACATATACTCCAGCCGTGCTCCCCCGGTGGGCGGAGTCTACCACGATGAATCCGAGAGCACAGCTTCGTTGATCGACGTTGATAGCCCCCATGTGCAGACTGTGGAGTCCGACTTCCTTGAGCAAGATGTTCAAACCACCACCCAGGCGGAGCGGATAGAGCGGGAAGCCGATGAGAAGAAGCGCGAGGACGAGGAAAAGAAGAAGGCCAAGACCCACAAGGTGAAGAGCAGTAGCCTCTGTGGAAACACCAGCAACCCTGTCTTCATTGCCAATGCCGCTATCGCAACCCTGGTCGGTGCAGGCCTCGGCTTCGGTGCCTACAAGCAACACGCGCGCGGCAACCTCTCCTGGGAGCTGGTTGGTCTCTCTGCCGGTGCTGTTGGAATCTTTGGTACCGTGGACTACTTCGTCAGCAAGTAAGTACAGCATATATTTTCGGACTGATGGGTGTGGCATGATGCTAATCTATGGTCTAGATGGTTCTTGCAGAACAAGTTCCCTCCCAAATAGATGTATGGCGTTCGTCTTTTTGGTGTTGCCTAATTGCTTTTATCTTGATATACCATCCCAGCTCTTCTGTGGTCTTGCATTCTCATTTGGCGAAAGGAGTCGGATCGGATTGACTGTACCAGTACCTTAACAACGATATCATTTTCCTTTCAAGTTCTAGCAGTTGTAGAATATGACAAAATGTAGTGTCTTCCTAGCAAGTACGACGTGTAGATATTCGAAGTTGAGCTACTCGCAGAGTCTACCTAGTGGTGGGGGATTCCAGTGTAGGATGACTAATCGACCATGTGATCCATAGATAATGGATACTATGGCACAGTGTGCCACAGTAGCTGGAGGTGTTAAGAGATAAAACCCTTAATGCCTTCCAATACAAGAATTGTCCGCAGTGGGGCAATAACTAGGAGAGCAGATATCACCTGGACGCCATACTTTCCGCCAGCTGGAAGATCCGCCAAGTAGCCAACATTTGTCGGCAAAGTCGCGTGCTCTCAAACGTGTTAAAGCCTCAGCCATCGAATTTTGGTTCAAAGACTCTAACGGTCAAATTAAGACCGCGATTACAATTCACATTCTTAGTCGAGGCCGAATTACTGTCGAACCGTGGGCAACAAACCTACTGCCTGGTAGCAGCATGGACCTTCGGTTCTCAGCAGCGCACAAAAGAGTGAGATTGAACGGAACCCAGGGCCAAACTCTCCTGGAGTCATGTGACAGTTAACGCTACCATTCCACGACATCTTTCTTCGCGATAAAAAGGGCAGGGAGGCTGATTTTGTTCTCACTGAAAACGATATGGAAGATATTGCGGAGAAGGTATAGGCTCGAGCCAGCGATCTCTACCCGATTCTTTTTGCCAAATTTGTTTCTATTTCTCTACAGTTGGGACTTGTTATCCCCCTGCTTGGAAATCTAAAACGAGGCGTTATGGTGACCTTTGCAAGACTTCTTCAATTTAAACCTCAACAACTTAGCTAATAGAAATCCTCGAATTTGAGAATAAATGAGATAAAATGCAATCTCCCCCTTAGTTGCCGGTCAAGTCATTAAACCCAGTCATAACTAGGCGACATCTTCCTCAATCAAGTACGTTGTGATTCAAAAATCGCCTGGTTTATGCATCTAAAAATATCCCAATATATTGTACCTGAAGGCGGTGAACCACGTCAGAATGGGCCCAAACAAGACCATCTGGCCTCCGGTGGGATCAGATGATGACCTTGGTGTTTGAGCTCGGGAGCTTATCATCTCTTAATTAGCTTACTAGCAGTCCTAATACTCCTCTTTCCACGACTTACTGGGTATTGAAGCAATCTGAAAGTCTAATCTATACGGCGCATTGACAACATGGTATGTATATTGCAGTTCCTCGCGATAGGTTTACACAGCTAACATGAACAGAACTCGCTATTCAACTCTGCTTTAAAGCAATCATCGTCGATCCGCCGTGATCTGGATACATTTTCACAGTCGCCAACCACCTCCTCACCCGCGCTACAAGGTGCGCTCCTACCACCGACTCTTCGCAACCTAAGATATTGACTTCTAGCTTCTAGGCCAGCTTGCTGCTTCCTTGGCATCGCTTTCCCGCACCGTCGATGACTACTCCGCACTCTCCAAGAAGGAACTAATTCCGGAGAAACAACAAAAGGCGTTCGACCGCGTCAAGAACTTCCGAAGTGAGCTCGCGGACTATCGGGTACAATTCGATCGACTCCGCAAAGAACGCGAAGATGCAGTATGTATACATCAATCCTGTCATGAGATACTCCAATACTGACCTCATACCAGCAATCGGTCACCAACCACAATGAACTTCTAGGCCGTCGTCCACACCACGCCGCAACACCAGAGAACCCTTATGCGCAATCTTCACTCCCGCAGAGCACCTCAGCCTTCGCACCCTCATCATCCGGTCTCGGCTTTGGCGCTGGCCCCGCCGACTACGACCGCGAAACCCACGCGCTACGCGAGCAGTCCTTCTTCTCCAACACACACAATCAACTCGATGATTTCCTAGACCGCGGAAGAGCGGTCCTCGCTGATCTAGGACAGCAGCGCGAAGTACTCAAGGGAACTCAGCGGCGACTATACAGCGTTGCGAACACGCTTGGTGTTAGCGGCGATACGATCCGGATGGTGGAGCGGCGGGCGCGCCAGGATAAGTGGATTTTCTGGGGTGGTGTGGTAATTTTCTTTTTGTTCTGCTGGGCAGTGCTACACTTCTTGCGGTAGGGTTATATCACTATGTAGTCTTGGTCTCTGTCTGGGTATAGTTGGGAGCTGGCGAAGGTTCTCGGGGTTTACCTGGGTAGGACATGATCTTGTATCTTGTATTGGGCTTATTGGGTTCATCAGCGCCGGCGTTTGGTCTTTGTAATTGAGGTCCTTGTTGCCGACAAGTGTTAGTTATGTTTCGGAGTGTGGGTTGTAATGTATATATATGCTACGGAGTAGGTTGCGCTAGGTTCAACTTCACTATGGACCATCACCAGCTATTTCCGAGTATGCGATTATACCTATAGGACTTGCTATTTAGTAAAGTAATCCATTATATTCCTTCTAGTACACAAGGTATTGATTATTTCAGTGTACTTCCGCATTGGGTCGAACGGGAACTTCTGGGCCTATGACGTCGTGACAGTATACCACTCACCCGTGGACACCTGGACCTTCAATTGCATAACTATACAACTAACTATAGGCTAGTCTCTTCTCTAGGGTTCTAAGGCATTGTAGCTCCTTAAGACTCACTGGATATATATCTCTAAGCTAAATATATCGATTGGAAACAATTCTTCCTACGTTAAGCACACGAAATTAATTACCTCGCTTGACAGGATGATGCGATTACCACATGCAGAGCTGACATCCATTGCTCCGAGAATGGGACATAAGCCTTTTAGCATGGAAATGAGGTATTATTTTGATCCTAGAGAGATTTTAAGCCCAGCTAGCCAATAATAAACCCCAGAACGTCACAATTGCTGTTAGGAAATCCCAAAATAGCAGATTAGTCGAAGTAAGAGAAGCAGAGCTCAGCCGAGCCATCGGGAGCTCGGAACCTGTTGTGGAGCCAAGCCAATCCCATCTCTTTCACCGGAATCTCCTCCTTCCCTCAACTTCTTCCCTTCTCACATCCACATCCCTCAATCATCCATCATGTTTGCTGCTCGTCGTACTGTCAACCTCTTCCAGAAGCGTGCCTTCTCGGCCTCCGCTTTCAATGTGCGTTTCTATTCATCTGTCTTCCCCAGAATTAAACCTAACTCTTCGCGCAGGCCTCCAAGGTCGCCGTTCTCGGCGCTGCCGGTGGTATTGGCCAGCCTCTCTCGCTGCTGCTGAAGCTCAACCCCCGTGTTTCCCAGCTCGCTCTCTACGATATCCGCGGTGCTCCCGGTATGAATGATCCAATTCGTTCAGCAAAAGCAATTACTGACTTTATTTAGGTGTCGCTGCTGATTTGAGCCACATCAACACCAACAGCACTGTTACCGGCTACAAGCCCGAGGGTACCGGTCTCAAGGACTGCCTCGAGGGATCCGAGATCATCCTCATCCCCGCTGGTGTTCCCCGCAAGCCCGGCATGACCCGTGATGATCTCTTCAACACCAACGCCTCCATTGTCCGCGACCTCGCCAAGGCCGCCGCTGAGGCCGCCCCCAAGGCCCTGGTCCTTGTCATCGCCAACCCCGTAAGTCGCAATTATCGCTCCACAATTCGAGGCCCCACTAACCACGCGTCATTAAAAAGGTCAACTCCACCGTCCCCATCGTTGCCGAGGTCTACAAGGCCCGCAACGTCTACGACCCCAAGCGTCTGTTCGGTATCACCACCCTTGATGTCGTCCGTTCTTCGCGCTTCATCTCCCAGGTTGAGAAGACCAACCCCGCCAATGAGGCCGTCACCGTCGTTGGTGGCCACTCCGGTGTGACCATCGTCCCCCTGCTTTCGCAGTCTAGCCACCCCTCCATCTCCGGCGAGGTCCGCGACGCCCTTGTCAAGCGCATCCAGTTCGGTGGTGACGAGGTTGTCCAGGCTAAGGACGGTGCCGGTTCCGCCACCCTCTCCATGGCCATGGCCGGTGCCCGCTTCGCCGAGTCTCTCCTCCGCGCCGCTCAGGGCGAGAAGGGTGTCATCGAGCCCACCTTCGTCGACTCCCCTCTGTACAAGGACCAGGGTGTTGACTTCTTCGCTTCCCGCGTTGAGCTCGGCCCCAACGGTGTTGAGCAGATCCTCCCCGTTGGCAAGGTCAACGAGTACGAGCAGGGTCTCCTCGATGCCTCCCTGGTTGACTTGAAGAAGAACATCAAGAAGGGTGTTGACTTCGTCAAGGCTAACCCTTGAAAAATTCCATGTACCACTAGCCATGTCCCGTCGTGACTTTTGTTTTTGTAATAATGAAAGTGTATGACAACGTTCTTCACTAGATTGATAATCCATTATAATCTATAGATCGGTGTATCCTACGATCCCGACTTGTACCGAAACCCATTTTTGACCGATGTTGTATTCAAGCTACCTAAACTCATTCGCCCCATGTCCATGCCAGAAGAAGCGACGTCGTACCTGAATACTCTGTACCCGAGATGAACCGAAACCAGCAAGCAGATACGAAAAGCAACAAAAGCAAAAGCAACCAGCGAGCTGAATACTAGATCCGCAACGATATTCATAGTAAGCATCCAAATTGCCCAAGATATTCGGAAATAATCAAATCAAATCAAGTATAGCTCCGCATGGCGTCTAGGTATCCCGTTCCGCCGCGCAGGTCTTGATCGAATGTCTCGGCCACTTCGAGCACACTCTTGATATGATCCATGGACAGAGGCGCTTGCTCGTTGACGGCCAGGGCTTGTGCGGTGCGGACGGAGTTTTTAATCTGATGGAATAGTTTGGTTAGTTTGTATTTGTATAGAGAGAAGAAATAGAACAGTAAAACATACCTGTCGCCCATTCAGCGTGTGCCTGGAAAGCATGTCGTAGTCCTCTTCGGAGAAAGAAGCAATATGCACGCCATCGATAGCGCGGACCCGCTCTATGAACATCTTCCAGATACTCCTCTTCGCCTTGACAGTTAGATCGCCATAGCGCAAGGCGACATGGATGCGCGACTGGAAGGCATCGTCAAAGGTCTCGACGCGGTTGGTGGTCAAGAACAGAATGCCCTGGAAGTACTCTAGCAGACGGAGGAAGATGCTGACAAGGGCATTGCGGTGGATATCGTGGATCGTGCGCTTCTCGAGGAAAACATCTGCCTCGTCGAGGAGGAGCACCGCGCCCCAGGAGTGCGCGATATCCAGGATCTTGTTCAGCTCCGCCTCAAGCGTCCGCGGGTCAGTACCCAGTTCGCCGGCGCTGACCATATACAGCGGGCGACGGAGTAGCTCGGCGATGCCCTCTGCCGTCAGGGTCTTACCCGTGCCGGGCGGACCATGCAGCACGGCAACGAGACCCTTGCCCTTGCCCTGGATGACGTCGTCGATGTTCTGCGCGGCGTGGAAGGCATGCGACTCGACGAGGGCCTTGACGATGGATTTTTGGTTCGACGGGAGGACAAGCGAGCCGAAGGCTTCCTTATCCCACTCGATATCGCTGATACCGGAGATGGTGAATTCAAGCCAGAGCTTCTCGCTGAAGGCGAAGCCCAGAACCACAGGAGAGGCAATAAGAAGCTCCTCTTCGGTGAACTCGCGCTCCTTGGTATCTGTGGCACCTTCAATGCGGTCCATCTTCTCCTTCTGGACCTCAGTGCCGTTCTCGTCGACTTCGACCTCAACGACACGTGCACATCCATCTTTATCCTCAACGACCTTGTACATCATCCGTGGAGCATCAGAGTTACCGCCATGCTCAGAGTCCGAGTCTGATCCGCCACAGCAGCAGCCGTCGCTATAATCACCCTCGTCGTCGCTGACTCCAAGTTCTTTAGGATCTATTAGATCCGGATCTTTGGGACGGACAGTGGAGATGGTATAGTTAGGGTTGATGCGACGGTGGATAGCCGGGTCGATCATGACACGGCCATTGATATTGACCTTGATGATGAGAGAGCGCTTTTTCTTGTAGAAGGCCATGCCTTTGTGGAAGCGGTAGTTCATGCCACGGAGGGAGACGAAGCGTTTGCCGCGTTCGACGAGACGGGCACGCAGAGCCTCAGCGTCGCGGTGGTACTTCAGTGGATAGCAGCTGAGACTGGTGATCTTGCGGGCGCCTTTGAAGGCGTCGACTTCAGCGGACATAGTGCCGAAGCCGTAGTCCTTGCCGTCGTACTCGAGGTAACGACCATCGACACTGTACCACTGACCCTTCACGAAAGAGGACTCTTTGACAGCGTACTCGATTTTGAAAGCACGTGGCTCATCTGTGCTGCCGTAGGTCGGGGTGTAAGCGATGGTGTTGGGCTTGTACAGGGCCCACAGCAGATCGAAGGTGATCGTGTTGGCCTCGAGCAGTGGGTATAGGGTCTTCTTGATGTCTGCGTAGTCGGTGTCGAGGTATTTGACGAGAACCTTCAGATGCGCAGCTTTGACGGCGGCAGCTTTTCTGGTTTTCTTCTTCTTCTCGCTGCGCGACTGCTTCTTCAAGCTCTTCATGTACTGCCTTGTTTCTTCCAGATACAGGAACAACATGTTGGGATCGACGACGGCGGGCTCCTGCACAAGACTGACGCCCTTGACACCATCCATGATCTTGGAAAGGGCATCGCGAAGGGGTTTGCTTTTGATATCGACGACAGTCTCGAGATACTTGTTCTCCCAGTTGAACTTGCGACGGATGTTGAAAATATACTGGTCCCACTCGTCGGCATCGGGGTCATCCACAGTTTCAGTGAGCTTGTACTGGTAAATGGTGTTGTCCCATACTGTAACAAGTCAGCAACGAAAATTCCAAGCATGAGAGACAAGCAAGACGAAGAAAGAAGAAGAGAAACTCACATTGATCTACACGCTTGTAGGCCACCTTGGAAGCGGGCTTCTTCTTCTTAGACCGCTTCTCGCGGCGAGCTTCGCCCACAGAATCGCTCGCGGCTAACTCTTCAGAAGCCAGTTCCCGCAGCTTCTTAGCTCGCTTTTTGCTAAGCTTGAGCTTGGCGACCAATTTTCGCAACGCCTTGTCATCTATCTCATCATCGGAGTCCGTAGAAGACTCCGAGTCTGCCTCCGAGGAAGAGTCAGATTCCGAATCCGATGCCTCAGCCTTGCGCGACCGTTGTTGCTTCTTCTTCTTGCGACGTTTCTTATCCTTGGTCGCACGTCGCGCACGCGCCTTTCGTAGTCGATGCCGCTTGCGCTTCTCGGTATCGGCGTCGCTCTCAGTGGAGTCGGATTCAGAATCGGCATCGCTGTCGGATTCAGACGAAGAAGAAGACTCAGAGGAGCTGTCACTCTCTTCCTTTTGCTTATTCTTCTTTTTGTGTTTTTTATTTTTGCACACTTTGGGGGTGGACGCAGGGGCTGTCTCGGGTGCGGGGGCGGCAGCAGCGTCTTTGACTTCTTTGGTTTCTGTAGACTGGGCAGAGCCGTTCACGTTCTCTGATGGAACAACTTCATCTTTGGCCTCAGCTGGGGTAGAAGATGTATCCATGACAGCCCAGTCCGGTAGGCTGGAAGCTGGAAGCTGTGAGCTGTGGGCCGTAAGCCGGGGAGTTGGAGATAGAGAGTTGGAGAGTTGGAGATTTAACCCAAGTTGGACAATATAAAGGGAAAATAGATGGATTAAATAGCAAAAATACGGAAAAACGAAGAAGAAAAGAGAAAGACAAAAATGCAGAGAAGAAAGAGAATGGCGCTGTGGGTGAGACGCATTTTATGTGAAAGGAACGCATCACGACGCATCACGATGCGCAGGCTGTGCAGCCTGCAGCCCTGAAGCCAATCAGTCGGCCCCACGAATTTCTGTCGGTCTATTCTTGTCAATATACGGTGTACTTATTATTCAACTGCCCAGTTTGGAGGCCTAACTGTCTTGCAATCTGTTTTACTTTTTCTTTAGCCCTAAACCCTGGCGAATCCGCTGTTGATATTAAGCGCCAAGGCTGAACAGCTGTATAATGGGGGTCATTACTAGATATGACTCAGAAGTAGAATAGTCCTAGAGCTATGGGAGACATTATTGCATGGCTCTAGACAAAGGCATCACTGACTTGGTGAATATCCCTGTGTCACCCTAAAGCACTAAGTTAATGGTCTTAGTATTAGCAAGGTATGAATATCAATCCGATCTTCAGAGCAAAGTGATCCAATCAAATCGAAGTATCAAATATGATAGGTCAATATGGTATAGTGTATCCACTATAAAGTCGAGATATATATAAAGATCGAGCATGTCGAGGTAGGCTACTTGGACGTCACACTAAGAGGTTGACGGGGAATATAAATTCAATGTTTACCCTGTTCTTCAACTACCAACACCTTCGACACGGCGATAGACACGGAGACTTGCTAGACAGCTTACTAGTAAAGTAACTGTAGTAACTTCTAGGGAAGCTAGAAGCTATAGGGCTGATCAGAGCCTCTATAAGCCTAATTAGGAAAGTGACCATTGGTTGATCATTTACATCGAATGCTCCTGATGGCATGAATAGTTCTCTGGTGCTGAACTTCGAGACGACCTCATCTCTCTTAAGATTGACACAATGGACAGAACTAGAAGATATCTTTCCCCTGTGCTAGTGGTCTAGTTGGCTAGGAAACAAGAGGCACACCATCGATTGAATCAGACACCTCAGGTGGCCCAATCACTCAAACAGAGTCCTGCTGTTTGCACTTAATACGTCGAGGTTGTGCTTAATACGTCGATTAGCCCCCTCGTCTAATTGTTTACATTGTCTCTTTCGCACCACTCATCTTTCTCCTCGCACCAACTCTGACTCTGTTAACATTCTCAATCTGCACTTGATCAACCTTGCTCCTGTCCAATTCGAAGGAGAACACTTCTCTCTATCTGCTTCATATCAAGAGACCTCCCAAGTTCATCACTGAGGACAGTTGTGTCTTCTCGCGATATCTCTCGTGAGATTCTGCCAACGCGTTCAGGACGCGACTCCCACTGCCACTTCTAAAGTAAGATTCATTTTCAAAACAACAGGCCTCGTGAGGACTCCCAAGAGTCCACTTCTTCTTGTGCTTTCCAACACCCCATTCCTTCTTGTCCTTTGCAACACTCCACTTCTTCTTTTGCTTCCCAAGACTCTGACATTGTACAAGGACACTCTCAGGACCTGAGTCTTGCCTCTCTTTCTGTCGAGGCACCTTCAATCACAGTCCTCGTTAGTCCATCTTGGACCCCACTCACTCGACTGTTCCATCCAACTCCATCAACAGTGATTATCTTTCATCCTCTATCAAACCAAACCAAGCATCCAATATTGACTTTGATCAGCTGAAACCTACTTACCACATTACCTTTCATCCTTGAGTCCATCATGGATCTTCCTGAATCTGGTGATGAGGGCACATCTCATGAGTCGACTGGCATCGATCCTACTGGCATCGATCCCACTGGCATCGAGCTTACTTTGGATGATATCCCCGATTCACCATTGCCTCCTACCAACTATGAGGATCCTTCCTACTACACTGGCTACCTCGATTTCGTGCCCTCGCCACCCCGGGACGATGCAAATCCTTACTTGGATCCTTCCATTGACATGGATGACCCCATGGCTCCATTCTTTGATCCTTACTTGAATGATTATCAGCCTTACCGTCCAGTAGAATATGGAGTTGACAGATTCGAACGTCCACCAGCATATGATGGCCTATTCGAAGATCCAAATGTGCTCCCGTCCCACTACACTTACCCCCAAAGGACTCCCGATAACAGCTGGACCACTGACCCCATGGGCATCTTATCTACTGAACAGTACGAACGCGTTCTCGCGGATGAGCAGGAGCTCCTGAACTTAGATGCTGGTGGAGATCCCAGATGGAAAAAGGATAAGAATGAAATCTACCAAGACATCCTGGACAATGAGCACCTCCAACAAGAGCGCATACAAGAAGAGCTGGAAAAGCTGAACAATCAGGATACTGACAGTCTCTTTGCT
The DNA here is from genome assembly GCF_015533775.1 of Penicillium roqueforti. Lineage (NCBI taxonomy): Eukaryota > Fungi > Ascomycota > Eurotiomycetes > Eurotiales > Aspergillaceae > Penicillium > Penicillium roqueforti. Next base: position 592,783 of record NW_024067566.1, on the reverse strand, counting down.
GATCTGAAGTCTGCCACTGCAAACCTAGACTTCGATTTCTTACACACTACAGATCGGGCTACCAGTGACCGCGATCGGGCTGCCATTGACCGCGATCTGGTTGACATGGCCCGCGAACAGATTGCCATGGACCGCGATCTGCCTGGGTCTGCCATTGACCGCGAGCTGGCTGACATGGCCCGCGAACAGGCTGCCAGGGACCGCAACATGGCCCGCGAACGGGCTACCATGGACCGCAACATGGCCCGCGAACGGGATGCCATGGAGGCCATGGCGGCTTGGGATGCCAATGAGCGCGAGCTAGCTGGCATGGCCCGCGATCTGCCTGGTGCTACCATTGACCACGAACCAGCTGACATAGCCCGCGAACGAGCTGCCCTGGACCGCATTATGGCTGACATGGACCTCTCTCTGGCTGAAATGGCCCGCGATCTGCCTGAAGCGACCCGCCAACGGGCTGCCATGGCCCCCGATCTGCCCGCCGTAGACCTGACTCTGGCTGACATGGACCGCGTTCTGGCTGGCATGGACCGCCAACGAGCTGCTACGGCCCGCGATATGGCTGACATGACCCGCGATCATCTGCCTGAAATAACCCGCCAACGGGCTGCCATGGCCCTCAATCCGCCTTTCATGACCCGCGAACGGGCTGCCATGGAGGCCATGTCGGCTTGGGATGCCAATGAGCGCGAGCTAGCTGACATGGACCGCGAACGAGCTGCGATGGACCTCAAATGGGCTGCCATGGACCGCGAGCTGGCTGACAAGGCCCGCGATCTGCCTGGCCCATCTCAAGCTGATACACCTAAGTCTGAAAAACGTGCTAAATCTGCTGAAGAGACATTGCCGTCAGTGGAGGAAGCATCCCCAACATCAAACAGACCCGCAAAGCGTGCCCGACGCCGTGCAACCAAAAAGAAGAGCTCGACTCCGGTGCCCTCAACCTCCGTCTCAGCCCGAACCTCCGCTTCGGTACAGCAACCCAGCGCCTCGCCGAAGACGACTGCCGAGATTGATACCGAGACCCCCCAGCCTGCGTCTATCAAAACACGCCACGCCTCGCTCAAGGCCACGGTCAAGCCTGAGATTGAGATGCCCCCACCTGCGTCGACCGCAACACGCCGCACTTCGATTAGGAACAAGACTGAGACTAAGACCAAGACTGAGTCTGGTCCTTCCACGTCGGCTTCGACAAGTCGCCGTCCCGCGAATAAGTCAAAGCTTTCGTATGCATCAGGATCATCCAATCCTCATTCTAGTACTAACTCTCAGACCGAAACAGCAGTTCCCGGGCCCCCTCAACCCTCCGGCGCCCAGCAACCCGCCTCCAAACGAAGAAGGCGGGGCAACAAGCCGCCGGCGTCATGGGAGGAAGCATCGAAAGGGGACAAGATGATGTCCCAGATGAAGCAGGGGAATCCTGCGGTAAGGTGGAGCGAGGTCGCGGAGGCGTGGAACGCGAATCGATTTGAATGGGAGGACGAGATGACATGGCGGGCAGTGACCAGGCGCTGGGGACGGATCGTGGATAAGCTTGGTCCCTGGCCTGGTTTCGACGTAAGTATTCACTTTACCCTTTCTCTGACCTCAATCTCAGTTGATCTGGTTGCTAACTATTCTATTCAATAGGCGGCTATTCTGGAGGCCTTGCAGCAATTTGGCTCGCAGCTGCTGAATGATGGGCACTTTGTGCTCATCGCTCAGCATGTTTCGGAGCAGATTGGCTGGAAGGTTCTCTCCACTGCCTGCCGGTACCGTTACCAGGACCTCAAGGAGGCTGGTAAGGTCGATGTCAAGGGAAAGGGGAGGGCTCGGGAGTAAGCCCTCTCTCTTGATTGTTTGAGGGGATGGCGTGGTGAGACGCCATCCCCTCTGTTGAATTGTGAATGTTACCCAGTGGCTAGTTGGCCGAGCCCTGGGTACGTATCGACAACTGACTTGTCGGAGTACTGTTGGATTCAAAAAAAAAAAAAAAACCCAAAAAAAAAACCCCAAAAAAAAAACCAAAAAAAAAAGAAAAATTGTACGATTCACACAATTCCCTACAGAGTAGAATAGTATCGTAGTTTATATCTAGGTCGACTACGTAGTAGAGGATCGATTCTCCGATCTTATTGGCCTCTGCATCTCCTATCATAAAGGTAGGGCCCAATGGCCCTTCTTGTATCTTACTATCATCCTCCGGGGCGGTACTTGCCGGTTGGCATATGCTTAGTATATGATTCGTAGATGAAATTGCTGGGCAATGCCCGAGGATATCAATTCCTTTATAAAACAGAAACGCCCCTTGCCAAAAGGTACCCACCCGCCGTCATACATACAATCGTAACGAGTAGCTAGAAGAAAACACACAAAGCTATAGAACACTCAATTCTCGTCTAACACCACCACGCACACTCATGGCGGGCCCTGGGACATTGGAACTCCATTCTGAGGAGGACGAGTCACCTCGGCCCCGGGATCCCCCTGTACTAGTACTCGCACCGATGCTAATGCCAGCCGTCGTGAGGGAATCTCCATCATCAATAACAGGAGGACCGCCGACCATTACAGGCCGGATCTTGGCACCGACAAAGCCACGACGATCACGGCCTGTGCGGCCGCGACCAAGCCAGTTGTGTTTGAGAGATTTGCTCAGAATCTCGATCCGCTCCTGGGCAGCGTCGCCCGTTTGCACACTGGCAAGGACGCTGATGCATTGCAGCATGCGGCCGACGGTCTCTGTGATGACGTGGGAGGAGTCAGTGGGGCCGCGGTGGATGATGGTAGGCCGTTTGTTAGAGGTTGGAGGTGATGCGATGGACTGGAAGAAGAGGGGATCTGCGTTGGAAGATGTGTTTGAGGCGGCGCGACTGCGAGAGTCACTGCTCGTTGGACGTGGGTGGCTGGTCATGGCGCTAATGCCGTCGGAGGAGTAACTGTCGACGGTGCTGAGAAGCGTGGATGACTGCGAGTTGTAACTACCGAAGCCGGCATCGAGCGAGGCTGCAGTACCAGGGCGGCCTCCAGTGCCGGTACTCTTAGTTGTGACGCTGAGTGTCGGGAATCCGGTGTTGATGGAGTCCAGGCTGAGCCGGGAGAAGGTTGCTTTAAGGGCATCGTAGCGATTCAGGATCATGCAGTCACGGAAGGCAATCAAGACCAGACTTCGCACATCGAGTGTTCCGCCGAAAGGCAGTGCACCCCAGAATTCACCGGCTTCTCGGCTAGTCATCAAGGGTCCACAGCCCTTGAACTCGAGATCCAAGGGAAGAAACACAGCCTGAATGAATGGCAGAATTGTGCCAAACACCAGCAGCCACACCTGGACCAGATGCGGGATCAACCTTTCATCTGGGAGGCCAATCAGCGAACTGTGATTCAAAGTCGCAAATCCAGTCTGCAAGAGTTCTTGCAAGTCCGTTACAATAGACGCAGGAGCCCTCTTAACCACGCAACGCTGCAAATGAACGAGCACTAGCTTGTTGAGATCTTCAATGGCAATGCGCACGTCTTCGCCATCGAAGATGACCAGCAGCTTCGCCTTAAGGAAGTCCCACGCATCCTCTGGGGTCATATTATTCAACCCAAACCCTTGCAAGGTCTCCCGAAGAATAGACTCAGGGAATGTCCCCGAACTACCAACTGAAGACGGACCTGGGAAGCCGCCAGGTGGCGTAGGACCGCCAGTATTATTGGCCAGCCATTCCATCTGCTCCGACTCGGCGAGCGCCTTTTCCTCCTTTTTCTTCTCACGCAGCGCTCGACCACCATGCAGGAGATCTAACCCACTGACCGACTTGCCAAATGTCGCACCAGGAGCTGGAGACGCAGGAGTAAAGGAATATAAAGATTGTGGGGCATTTGGGTCTGCCGGACGGGAATTACTCGAAGCCGATGATAGAGGGAGGTTGAAGTGGTCTTCGACGCGATCTTTTAGTTTGAGTTTCTGCCTCGATAGGAAATGATGCTTATGCTTGTCTTTATCCTTTTCCTTCTCTGGAAGCGGCGGACGATCTGCGGGGACCACAGTGTTCACGGAGGCATTGGATAGATTATACATCGAGTTGTTCGAGGACAGGTCGGTCAAATTCGTAGCCGAGCCGCTGACCATGCGCGATAACCCGCTGATCTTGCTCGGAGAGGGAAGACCACGGTCTTTGCTCACATCTTTATGACTGCTGATTCCGATATGTTTTGGTTTTGAGAAGAGTTTCTTCTTCTTCTGTTTCTCGGGCTGTGGTTCTACCGGCGCAGCACCGGCTCGCGGGAAGACCACATTCGCAGCTGCCGTGGCCACATTCCCTAGTGGCGGAGGGGGTTGCGGGGAGGGTTGGTTGACACGCAACGGAGCGGGTATGAGAGGAGGCGAGCCGCTTCCACTGCGCCTGGGACGAGAACCATCCTCTATCGGGGGCATCACATTTTGTTGCCTTTTTGTCTGCTGCATTGCTGCCTGGGCGGCGATACGGGATGCTGACACGGTAGGGAGCTGGTCGGAGGAGGCGGTCGGCAGGGAAGGCTCGAAGAACCCCTGTGAGTGGTGCCGTGATCGGTGCCGAGGTAGCTCGACGGAGGGACCCCGGCCGGAGGGCCGTCGAGCTGTTGGGTTTGGCATAGGGTGATGAGGTGAAGTGGCCGATCGTGGTTGTGGGGGGAAGTAACCCCCGGACTGTTGAGTATTGATCGGCGTGAGAGGAGCGGCGGAAACGGTTGTCACATTGGAAGAAGCGTCACTACCGGAGGATCCGGGGTGAACCAATTCGTCCTCATCGGAGTCGTCTTCCTCTTCGTCATCAGATGGAGGTCGGGGGTAGCGAGGGGCAGGAGGTACTTGACGCCCAGGCGAGTTCGGGGATCGGAAGGTAGGATTCATAATGAATATCCCATGCTCTCTCTGTCTTTGTCTCTTTCAGGCAGGTTATCTTTCAGCGAAGTTTTTTGTTTACAACGTTACAAAAGCCACATCTGGGCAGTCGCCGATCCCTTCCTCTACCTTTATCTGGCAGAATCTCAGATCGACGAAAGATGCGGAGACTTGGCTAAGCTTTGATCTAGATTCAACGGAGTTTATAGCCTTGCGATTTATATTTGTAGACCAGTTAACTGCTTGATGTCATCCCTTGCACTTGTATTCCTTTTTCCAATTTCCACAACTTTCTTACTAGTATGCATCCAGGCCGGATACAGACTAGGGATTACTGCCTGAACAGAACCCAACAGATATTAGCCTCGGCAATGCTACCGTATGGTCCACGAAGTACCTCGAGTAATACATAACTTCGTATTCAGCCGTACCTGAAGGACTGGGACCCTGAGACCCTGGGGAAGCAGTGCCAAGTCCCGAGGTCGGGCTTAGATCAGCGAAAAGGCGGTAAGAAAGGCGGTAGGATAGCTTGGGACATTATTCTCTGCCATCTCCCCCTCCAGGGCCAACAATTTCCCCAACTTCCCTGTTAAATTTCAAATGGCCTCCAACACGAGCTTGACTGCAGTCTACACCGCCCCTCATGCCACTGAGACCTTTGAGCATGTGATATCAACCACAACCGGCACATTAGCGGCTAAGCAAGCCCACCTCTCAGCGCTGCAGTCGCTCGTGCCCAAGCTGCAGGAGCAGATCAACGTCTTCCTTACGGAGCGCATGGAAGAGGACAAAGTGCAGGGCCAGATCTCAGCACAGGAAGCTCAGGAGGAGGAAAATTACGGAGAGGAGGTTGTTGAGGACGATGCATGATTTGCATGACCGGATGTATCTTGAAATGGGCAGATGCTATGGGTATCAAAGTCGCTGGGATAGTCTCCATCGACCAAACAAACCAAATGAACAGAGAAGCTTGATCTGGAGAACAAAAAATAAAAATAAAATAACGGACATGACATGACGACCATGAACAAGAACGAGCACAACACCGACCTCGCGAATGCAGATGCAGAGAGCAAACATACTACCCAACTCGAACACTGGGTCTTCGATTGGCACACCCCAAGTGAACCACCGTATCACTGGAAAACAAGTTAGCGACGAACAAACCAAAAGCAAATGACTGAAAACGACTTACTCGGGGAAAACATTGATCACACTCCCACCCAAACGCTTATGGCAGACGCCGCAAATTCGCTCCTCGGTGACAGTGACGTGGCGAGCCCGCGTGCCTCCACCACGAATTCCCTCACCGAGAGCGAGCTGGGCTTGGATCTGCATATCCCGTGCCTTGCGCAGGTTTGCCACGATGCGCGCTTCATTGAAAATTGAGTTTGCGGCGCGCATGCGGCCCTTGAAATAGAATTCAAGTTTCTCCACGGCCTGTTTGTCCGGGATGAGTTTCAATGCGGCGTCGGCTGGGAGGCGTGAGCCGTGTTTGGCTAGCAGTTCAATCGCGGGGTCGTTTTGGGGCTCATAGCCGTGGGGTGGGGTGAGATAGAGGGAAAGGAGGGTGAGATAGATGGAATTCTCTTCTTCGGCCTTTTCGGCGAGATGGACCTGGTTGCAGTATCTTTCTGGTGTTAGCAATTGTTGCTCTTGGTGAAGTCACATATCACTCACTCTTCCGCTTTCTCGTGGTCCGCAAGTTTGAAGACGTAGATCTCAAGCGCCTGTCGGTGCTGACCCATCTTGCTAAACAAAATAGCTCGGGCTTCGTAGAAGTTGGCATCTGGGATATGTCAGTGATGGCTTGTTTCACAGGAGTAGCGCGCAATGTACCCTCTCGATCGAGCCGATCTAACATCTTCGCTGGCGAGTATTGCTCGCTCTCTTTCAACATCGTCAAGAACTTCTCCTTCCATTCCCCTTGCTCGTTGGATGTAATTTGATCTAAGTATAAGATGAGCAGCCGCTGGTGTATGTCCGGCGTCATGTCGTTCCATTCATCAATGACATGCTCGAGGTATTGAATGGCAAGCGCGGTGTCTATGTTTTCAAGGAATGCGAGGACCCGTGGACGAGGCAATGTCTCAGCATTTTCAGTGTCGGTCAGGAATATCTCCATTCCCAACTTGCGGTTGGCACGAAGTGGCCATTCTCCGAACTCGAGTACCAGGCCAATTTGATCCGGAGGTAGGTTTTGAAGATACGCGACTGTGCGTGTCGGGCCGCTCAGAGGTCCGTTATTTGTCTGTCCAAAGCGCTGAAGTAATTCGAGTGCTTGGCGATGCAATTTCTTGCCGTAAAGGAAATCAATTAGGTCGTTATATCTGCCAGTGCCCTCGAGTCTCTCCATGACTACTTCTGGATCGCAGAAGTTGGCAATGCGGAAGAGGGATCCAGCTAGTGATGGCGTCGCGAACATGTGTGCACGGAACAAAGTGGTGTCAACCAACCGTGCCTTGGCACAAATTCGTGAGGCAAACTCATCGGGAGATGGGAAATCTAGTAACTTAAGAACCGAGTCACTTGCCTCATCTGTGGCTTCGACTGGTATAGCAGCTTTGAGAGATCCGTCGGGGTTGAGGAAGCGCTGGAAGCGTCGGCGAACATCTGCTAGGTATCCTTGTAGCTCGCGGACAGCGATTCGAAGACCTATGATTAATTAGCATATATTCAAAAAAAAGGGGAGCTTGTCGTACCTTTGTCGTCTCCACGGATACTGCTAGCCTCGCTTCCTTCATCAGGCTTTGGCACAGATGATATAATAGAGGCTGCGTGTGTTGATGTCTGCCCAGCAGCAACATCATCACCCGACCCATCACTCGATCCGTTCGTCTTTCCATTCAGAGTTTCAGACTCCGGGACTATAGAGAGATCGCCCGCGATCAAGCGAGGGTAGAGGCGAATGACACTCTCGGGAGGTGCAGACACCTCGGTAAAAAGATCTAGAGACTCCCGGTACTTGTTCAAGGCAAACAAGCTCTGCGCTTTTTCAAGTCTTATCGCGCGCAGTCGACCAGGCTTATCCCGTAAGAGAGCATCCTCCAGCATGCCGAGTAAGCTGATAGCCTCATCTAGATAACCACCCTCAACCAAAGCATCAATCTGGGTATCATAGCTCAGGGCTTCCATACGCCATATTGTGCGATCACTCGCCACGAGGAACCCTTTACCGGCATGGGCGAGGCTGATATTCGGCTGCGGAATGTGCAAAATACTAGCCGACGGCAGCGGGATGGACTGCAGTAGCGACAAGGTCTCCGGGTTTCGTACCTCCAACACACCTTTGGATGAGTCATGTAAAGCCAACAGAAACGGGTACGAGTATCCAAGCTCCACCGGGGCATGGCTCCAAGGCACCTGCTTCCGACCAAGAGGTTGGCCGTCAATATCGATGAAACTCGTGTTGATATCCTTAGCCAGAAGAATCTGACCTTCACGCAGTCTCGTCACAAGTGGCCGCGGCACCATGCCTCCCATACCAATATAACTCATGCTCGCGGCGCCAACACCCGTGAACCGGCCTGCTTCCTCAATGCTGCCCGGCCCAGCCAGGTCCGTGGACTGTCCATTCTCGATATTGACCATGACAAAGCTCGAGTTTAGTCCAACAACTAGTCGCGTAGCCGCAACCCAGGTGAGAGTCTTGACCCCACTAACCAAGCTCAGCTCAGCCGTATCCCGCTCCAGTTCCATGTCGCGCCACGCCCGCATGAGAATTTTCCGCTTGACAGCGACTGCCAAGCGGGAAACAATAGCAGGCACATTTGTATCGGGATCATTGACAACATTCGACGTGATGGCAAATACAGAAGCACCCTTCGTTTGGGTTAGCTGTTCAACAAGCTGGTACGACTGCGCATCGTGGAGCCAGACATAACCACCAGAAAGAGAGACTAGTACGTTAGCCTCCTTAATCAAGGCAAGCTGTTCAATCTTGTATCGGGAGAATTTCTCTAGTTCTCGAAGGAGCTCGGTCTTGCCGTCGTCAGTGACGCGGTAGACGCGAAGGTTGCCATTGTTCAAACCAGTGAGGAGGCGGTCACCGTAGGCTAGGACTGATTCAATGCGAGACTTGTCGCGCGGCTTGAGCTCCACGAGCGGCCGCGCGGTGAATGCTGACAACATGGGCGTGCTGTCTTCAATTCCTTCCACTGGAGGTTCGAGGAGCGCCGCTGCTGGAGCTCTCCGCATGACGTCCGAGCTGAGTCAGTTCTGAGTCAGCATAACTATATCCCGAGATCTGGCCGCGCGGGCCCTATTCTCTAGTCGTTTGTTCATACAAGTTTTCTCTGATAGAAACAAATTAGAATGTAACGCGCGTTAGAAGTGAGCGGTAACTGAGAGTCAGGCGTCGCTTAGTCGTCGCTCAGCCGTCGCTCAGTCGTCGCTTAATCGTCGCTCAGTCGTCGCTCAGTCGTCGCTCAAGTGTCGAAAACTTCAACTTTCCGATAACGCGTGAATATTACAATGAACCCGCGGTAAAAAGTGATTTGTAAGAATAATATTGTTCAGTTAAAGTAGGCTAACTAACGCATAATGAAAGGAAAAGCATGTTTGTGGTATCTGAATATCTCATGCAATCCGAATTCCCCCCACATCCAGGTGACGCCGCGCCGATGCAGATCAACACTCCCCTAGTGCTTGGTCTCAGTGTCCTCTTTCTTTCCTCCCTCAGCGGGGAATTCCTGGTGCTTTGCCGAAGTGCCCTTTCCACGCCAGGTCGAGACAGCGGGGATATCAGCCTTGAAGCGCTGCTCTTCGGTGCCGTAAGCGCGGGGGGTGAGTTTGATGAGAGTGTGCAAAGGCACCTCCATCCAGGGACTCTGCTCCTGGGGCACGTTCATGAAGTAGGCGTAGATGCAGCGGAGGACAGCTTGGTGGGTAACGATGATGACATTCTCACTGCGCTCCAGTTCCATGATGATGGGCTCAAGGCGGATGACGACGTCGCGGTAGGACTCACCGCCACGGTAGCGGTAGTTGTACTTGTCTTCATCACGGGCAGCGAAATCCTCGGGGTATTTCTCAGCGATTTCTTCGTAGGTCAGGCCGTCGCAAACGCCCGAGTCAAGTTCGTCCAGGGCTTTCCACTCCAGCTTCTCATAGCCAGTCGCAGCCTTGAGGTGACGGGCACTCTGAATAGTACGACGCAAAGTCGAAGTCCAGATTACGATCTTGGTGTTGTCAGGGACACCAGACTTGCGCAGCAGCTCGGGAAGTGCGCGGGCGTAGGCTTCGCCGCGCTCGGAGATGTTCGAGTCGCCTCCAATACGGCCAGTCAGGTTGAACTCGGATTCACCGTGCTATTTTCGTCAGTAAGGCTTCACATAATGGTTGGAAACTGTATTGTTTTGACTTACTCGGGAGAGCCAGATGGAACGAGGCTTGATGTGAATATTCTGGATGTAGTAGACCAGACGGCTGGACAGGTAATCTTTGATCTGGTTGATGATGACGGTCGATCCCACGTTGATGAGCTTGACGTAGGTGTACTTCTTCTCATCTTCGTCGATGGTTTCGTACACCTTCTCGTAGTTGCGAATGCGGTTGCGGAAATCAAGGGCAGCGACCTCAGGATCTTGACCCTTGTAGTCCGGGGAGGTCGTCTTGACTTCCTTGATGTTAGTCATGATGAGATCTTCGTCATCACAGATGGACTCCACAAAGAGAGCCTCAATGCCAGCTTCAGTGCACTTCTGATAGATCCACTTGCGGCGCTCCTTGGTGGAGTTGGTGGCATCCAAGATGGCGACAATACCCTTGCCGGTCTTGAACCACTGAAGCATGTCCGACATGGCAGCCTCTGCGGCAGCTCGGCGCATGCGTTCACCCTCTTCATTGTGGGGGTCAAAGAAGGCGGCTCCTGGCTGCGGGTTGCTGAAGCGGCGATAGCTACCAACGTTGAAGACACGGGCAGGGATACCGACCCAACCCAGATAGCGCATGGCTAGTCGCGGAGTTAGTCTCACATTCATTTACGGATGGCAGGTTCACTTACCCTTGCCGGCGATGAGACTCTTGCCACGGGCCGGAAGGCCCACCATGACAACACATATCTTTGAGTCGTCGGACTGCGGAAGGAAGTTAACGGCGAACATTCTGAGTTGTGCCTTTCACGAAGAAAAGCCAGATGAATATTGAAAGAATGTCCGATTGTGGGAGTTGTGAGAAAGAGAAGAGACAGAAGGTAAACAAGACAGAAGATATAGTAGTCCCAAACGCAGTAACGCGCGATCAGAGTAACGCAGTATCGCGCGGACGATGCGATTTAGGCATCTTATATTTCTTATACTTCATGTAACATATGAGGTCAAACAATCCCCAATCAACCTAACCCACATACACATAATGCAAGCCTCGGCAACGTAACAATGTACCGACCCCGTGCATATCAGACAAAAACAGAGATCTAGCGGAATTGCACTCACCCTTGCAACGAATGCCTTATTCTGGACATTTTTTGGTAACATTTTGAGGTTGAGGTTATATGAAGAATGGCAAATACGAGAATTTCGGGAAGATTAGGGGCAATTCCGACCCGAAGCCGAAGGACCAAGGAGCAGAACTTAACCCAACATGGGGGTCTGGCCGAGTAAGATATGGAGAATATAGTCTGTAGGAATGGATTATAGTATGAATTCACAAAGAAAAGAATTAAAAAAAGATAAAAAACCAGAAGAAACAGAACAGAAGAAACAGAAGAAACAGAATTCAAGGAGGCGCATAATGCGGTGAGTCTGGATTCCCCACTAACGTCATGAATCAATCCACTTTGACATCTTTGATAGATTCACGGAGTATTAATATTTATGTATGACAATGCCTTGTTCTCTGATATGCGGGGATTTCTTCATGTAGTGATATCTCTAATCTAAATTGCGAAAGCTAAGCCAAGCGCTATACTACATACATATGCAGTTCTTCATACTTCATACCTACTCACCTTTCAGGGATCATGTCTCCCTGCGGCTGTTTTTATACGGGCGCTTATACCCCGGACATACGACAGGTAGGCAATCCAAAGAGAATTGACTAGTATACATAAAAGTTCGATATTCAGTGCGCAAATGGATTGACCACCTTGTGTAATACATACTTGTCTTCCGGCACACACCGGTATCCTTCATTGAGCTAGTGTAGATGTTGCCATAGTATATAGTTACTAGACTCTTGACCTGAGTACTCAGTACTCTCACCGGCTTCAAATATGAATACCTCGAGGTGGCCTCATCTTCGGGTGTGCGGATGAGCTAATTATAAAAGAAAAGTGGCCCGCCAGTCCGGCCATCCGTCATGTGTCATATATAACAACTTCAATATTGTCTCTAGCCAAGTTATTCAAATCACTCACGTGCTACGTTGTCAGCCCACTGATATTAACAGCACTAAAGAACAAAAAGGGAATAGATCCAGATAATTATGCATAGAAACGGCGGACCTGTGAACTACTGTATGTGGTTAGTTTTGCCTATTTGGGTTCAGCTCCTCAATACGTCCTGTATGTTGTAACCTCCTCTCTCTCTGTCCCAACATAAAACTAGGAAGCTAGTATAGCTCTTAATACTGTGCCAACCGTGTTTATCCTCTTAATATCCTTTCGAATATAGTCTATTTAACTAACTAGTTAACAGTTTAGGCCTTGAGAAATCCCACAGCACTGGTGCCGCAGCACTAGTCCCGCTGCAGTACTGGACCCTTGGTTCGGTAGTGCAGTGCTGCGGGGGTGCTGCAGCACTGTAAATAGTGCAAACACGGCCTGATCTCGTAACATGTAGAAAAGCTTTGTATTCTGTTTGTATGAAATATTCCAATGATCTATCAACGACATGAAGCTAATTCGGTGTAAGGCTAGAAGCTCTGGGGAATATAATGATGGTTCATTCTCTAGGGACTGATGTATTTATTCTGCCGGTTGGGTTATTCTGCCAAAGTTAGCCGATAACACTTCACGTGACATAATTTCAATGATTTTGGGACCTATAGGTGACAAGACCTGGTGATATGACATGCACACGAGGCTATGACTTAATTACTGTACTTCGCTTCGCTCTACAATCACTTATGGCAAGTTAAATGGGCTTGCACGAGTTTGTTAAACAATTAGTATTTAGACCGCCTTTGGACTGTTTTGTGTTATCATATTGGCTCATTGCTTCCTACCGCCTAAGGGTTCTGCCCGCCATAATAAACATCAATGTTTCTCTAGGTTACGTCACATCTGCTGGTTCTTCATTGTTTCCTTTGTCAATTTGCCACTTCAGATTAGGCCCTATCCTCACAAAGTTGCAGTAATGCTTAGTGCCACGACTAACTCGACAGTTTATCTCGCCTCACATAACAAATAACACATATATCCACAAGGGTAATGCTCTTTCTAAGTATAATATGATGGGTGCCAAAATATCCGCACAAGATCTAATCACAGTCCAGCGTGCCTACGAAGAGATTCATATCCATCCTGCACAACTTTTGCTGCCTGCAAATCATCTTTGTAAGGTGGGTAGAGATCGAAAAGGTGCTCTGCACCATCGAGAATGCGGAGGTCTGCAATGACGTTGCGTTGTCGCAGTGCTTCAAAAGTTCTCACTGCCTGTTTCCAGGGAATAAGATCGTCTTCTGTGCCGTGAATGATGAAAGTAGGGGTGGTATATGCGCCACAGCGTATCTGAGCCAGCGGCGAACATAGGGGCGTTGGTGTAGACGTTTTCCAGCAAGGCTCTAGATTTGATACTGCCAAAGAATATCTCCAGTAGGTCGGCTTTCCGGGTAAGACATTCGGCGAATTTGGAACCCGTGGATGCGAGTAGAGTGTGCTCAAATGCATGCTGCGGGAACTTCGAGATGGCGAGAACCGTGTCAAGAGCGATGAATTCGGAGATCGGAATATCAACATGAAACTGTCGCCTTATATCGCTCAAGACTTCCGTACTCATGAGCGCGTCGATCCCAATGTTTGCCAGATAAGTGGTTGGTGCAATCTCGTTAACAGGAATCTCAGTCGCTGAGCTGAGTAGTTGCCGTAGTACACTAAGAATCCAATCCAGGTTCTGTTCAATACCAACAATGCTACCACTATCCCGGTTATTTGTGGAATGAAGATTGGTGTGTACGGAATTCAAAGTTTGGCTGTTCTTCACCCCCTTTGTTCCATTTGTCGCAGGTTGAGTATTCGCCAGACTCACACCAGGCGTATTGAGATTCGCCAGCATGGCGACGAGTGACTTCATAGCGACACTATGAAAGGTGGCGCCCATGACCATGGCAAACAGTTCACCTGTGACAGGGTGAAAGACTAGGATGTCGTTCACTAGCTTCTTCTCGGAAACCTCGTCGAACGTCGTATAGACATCCCAGGACTTCGTTTCCATCAGCAAGAGCTTGAGGGAGGGTTTTGAGCACGACTACTCCGACCCCTTCTCCTCGACAGTAACCGTTGGCGCCTGCATCAAAGGCCTTTGAGACTACCAAATATCCGCCCGCTGTATCTGTCAGTATGCTCCAGGCGTCAGGAGATACGCACCTATGGGCGCTGTCACGGGTCCAAGCACAGGACCGAGCACCCATTGCCAACCCGCGGTTCTTTGAGGGAATCATATCCGCGAGCGATCCTGCTCCGATGGATAATGGCACACTGCCAGCCGTGCCGGCCAGCAGACGACACACCATGAAGCCCAGAAGGTTAGGAGCCAGGGCACACGTGATGGTCATGAGGAGGCAGAGTACATTGCAGACATGATAGATTATGTTGCGTCCGTATAATTCAGACAGAGGGGCGAGGATCATCGGTCCAAAAGCGTACCCAAGAACGTAGACCGAGACTACAAATGCACGCAACTCATCATCCTAGGGCTGCTGGAATTCCTCCATGATCTGGGAGGCAGCTGGTGCTACAATTGATGATCCCAGTGGCCTAGGATTTCTCTTCGTTTTAGTTTCCGAACTACCGACGAAGGGGGCCTGGGAAGCAGTCTCATACGTTAAAATAGTGAGCAGTGCCACGGTGATGGTGATAGCGACTTTCTTTCTCAGGGGCCAGTTCATCGGATTCAGGGGATCATCTAGGCCTTCCCAATCGACCACATCGGGGTTGGTGGACTGAGGGATTGAGGCCAGAGTTGTATTGCCCATTATTTCCCACAGAACCTTCTGGGTGGGTGCGGAAGACTTCAGGATATGTATATGGGCGAGGGGCAACTTTGTTGGGGTGGTGACCCCTGGTGGCTTGAGTCCGTCTATTCCATACAAATCGCGGGGATGTTGGACTATGAATACTGGCTTAAATGGTGGGGCTACCGCTGTGATCAGTCACTCAGTTACGGTAAAACTAGTTACCTGGTAACTAGCCCCTGAGAAGATGCACCAGTTTTCCCAGACCGCGTCTGTAATGGACCGGCTACTCGATTCTTTGTTATTTCACGATCACCATGGCCTACGGGGTATGCATTCTACAGTAGTTCCATGTACCGCAGTGGCCCACAGATGGTTGCCATCAAGGCGCTCCTCGAGCGTCCCAAGGCTTTACTAAAAGGCGAAGAGAGGGTACATGAACTGAAGGTAAATACAAAGACTTGATGGCATAGAGATTTCAAACATAAGTAGCATTCATTCCAGCTGGTCTCTAGGTTAATCGAAGAACGCAGCGTTCTTGATCGTCCGTAGATCTGCGGCCTGTCTAGGGCTTCCCACCACGCATCATCTTGGAGAGGTTCTCGAAGGCAGTGCGACGGCTGTCCACAATCCCGTTGAATGTGTCTTCTGGCCCAATACTGCCAATTATCAGTCCCTGATAAACCTGCTGCGTGAATGCGTCCAAGGGCATTCCCAACTGGCGACCCGCATCCTCTCCCATGTAGTCGTGCAATTCCGCTATAGCTAAAGGTCAGCACTGAAATATCAACATTATGGGGCCAGGGTTGCCTTACTCTGGACCGGTGGAGGAGAAATCTCGATCACTTTGGTGTTCGAGTGCCGCAGTTGCTCCCGCAAACAGAGAGTAAAGACATTCAGGGCGGCCTTCGATGCTGAGTACGCCGGAAGCGTGGCGGCAGGCACGATGGCCAAATTCGAGCCGGTACTGATACATCCATTAGCTCTTGCCGCAGATTGCGGCCGGGTAGGCGTCTTACAAGATGAAACTAGTTGGGTTCGGGTTCTTCTGAAGATATGGCAAAAGGGCGTGGGTGAGAGAAACGAAGCTGGAAAAGTTGATCTTCACTTCCTGGTGAAACGCCGTCAGATCAAAGTTGTCGAGATCTGCCAGATCGTACGGGTTTTGCACCCCAGCATTAAATACAATGGAATCAATATCTGGCGATTCCTTCATCACCCTATTTGTTGTCCATCACCCCGTTAGTATGTAGAAAGCCCCGGCTAAGGACCTCGGGAAATAGACCGTACCTTGTGACAAAATCTGGAATCTTGACCAACTCTCCAATGTCGAACCGCTCGCCTTTCGCATGTGTAGGCCCGAAAGTCTGCACGAATTCATCCAGACGGTCCTGCCGCCGACCCACGGCGGTGACCTTAGCCCCCGACTCAATTAAACGAGTCGCAAGGGCCTTGCCGATTCCAGCTGTCGCGCCGATAACCAAGAAATGCTTGTATGGGAATGCCATTCTCTCTCTAAGAAATCCGGGGTCTCCGCCGTGTTTGATCTGGCACTGTAGTAGAGTGAGAATTACGAGCCTGCGGTTGGTCGCTGCTGAGACTGATTATATTAAGTAGCACCTCTTAGCGTCGCATACCGCAGCCATTACTCCAGAGTCCGTAGTGTGGGGCTCGGTTTTACGGCCTAACGGTTTTATCTTTCTTATCCCCGAGAAAGTCTAGACTAACATCAACAAATGGCCTCGTGGTTACTCGGTGACGCTATGGCTAGCGTTGCATGGATCTTCCTGCTCTTTGTCAACTTATCAACGCCTGGAACCGAGTGAATAGGCGGACATCCCTGCAGCGGTTGTGTATCCTCCCGAGATGACGCAGGTGATTCGGGGCTGTTCTCTTACTCGAGATCAGGTCGAGTCCAAAGATATCCAGTCTTGTGAGAATCGACTCCCAGGTCAGATTCACATCGACCCTACCAAATGGGTTCTTTGGTCCCCTATAGGTTGGTCACCCGGAAAGTCAGGAACCCGCACCTGCATACACTACGGTAGGATATAAGCATTGCACTACTATAGATAATGGTCTTTTGGCCGAGCGGAAGAGACGTGCGCCCAGGCATATACTTTACAATCACATCGATAGATAGTGAATACGTTTTTTTCTCTCAGCTTTGTTCAAAGATTGGAATATAGCCTGCGACTTAGCGGGTCTAGGTCAGATTGACACGAACAAGAGCGTCCCTTGAGTCTTTGACGTCGAGCATGCATTGACCGGCCCCTTGAAATTTCTTTTCCAAAAATACGGACCCTCGCAAGCGACGCCATATAAGCGCGGGATTGGTCGATAGCTGTCATGCACGTATTAGAGCATATTCCAGAACTGCAGCGTTTGCAAAACATCGGACGCCATCTCGCAAAAGTAGCGTTAAAATTGGATTCAAAGAGCTCATGTGTCGAGGCCTGACTGAATGGTGTATAGTAACGAGCAAATGATGAAAATCCGGTGAGCTAGGTCAAAACTTACTATTGAAAATATCGTGGCGCACTGGCGGTTATAGAAACTGGCCGTAGCTGGCCTAACTCGGGGAATGAGTACTGAAAGGGGACCAGCAAGATGGCGTGATGGTAGAATGTCACGCATTCTGCTAGGAAGGAAGAATAATGGGAGCTATAATTATCTAGAGAAACATCGGGGCAAGGGTAATTCCTATCGCTGGCTCAAAATATCTGCCAGAATCCGAAGTTCATCCCAAATTTCGAATCTCTGGACGAAGTAGCAGGGGTTATATGCCGACCCCTGGACTTGCTTATGCGCGGCCGAGGCAGTTAATTTGACCAAAGATAAGCATTTATGCATGTGTAGCTTTCTAAAGGTCGGACAATTTTGTAATTCCATAGGCCGTCTATATAATTACCCCATGAGGTCGAAGGCATTAGTAACCCCAGCATGTCCACTTTTGACCGCTTTGATAGACCGCCTATTCCTAATAATGAATTTTTCGACTGGCAAAATAAAGGCGTGCAATCCGCCCGTGCATTAGTGTTGTCTCAACATTGCGGTCCGCTGGACCCTGGAAGTTGAAAATTAGGTGCTGTCAATCTCCTAATTAGGAAGCCGGTATATACCGGCAGTATATTCGATAATTCATGGTCTTGGTATTACTGCCAAGAAGTGGCTTCAGATACATTAGTCGAGTTTTCTGCCGGATTGTCGGAGGTCTATTGCAAATGCTTCTGCTCCCTCATTTTTTAGTATCAACCTGGTTCTGATATGTAAGGTTGTTTTTAATTGCTGTTTCGATTCCGTTCTACCCTGCCATGCCGGCCCGGCCGAGAAGGGACGCTAGTGCATGCACGCTACAAGCCTCTTCTTGGCGGGAATACCAGTACCATGAACTATCAAATATACTGCCAACATACACCGGATTTTTAATTAGGAAGTCGGGAGCACCTAATTTTCAACTTTCGGAGGATCCTAATCTGATATATCGCAGCAAGACATATTCTTTAGGCAATCTTCCACGGCAAATCTCGATCAAGAGATCGGGCTTAGAAGAGGTCTAGGAGTCGGACACGCTCAGCTCGCCCAATCAGACGAAATTAGCAACCCAAACATCCATAGCCCTAACTCCTTTCCGGCCCCCTTGTATGCCCTTCAAGCTTGCCTCACACGCATCCCGTGACGCAATAGCCACGGCCCGTTCTCTCTCATCAACCACTAGCTCCTCTACTTCCTTTTCGAAAGAGGAAGAAAGACAAGCAGAGACTTCCCATTGTCCGTCTAACAACCCTTCCCCACCTTGCACGAGGGCCTCGCTCTCCAGTTGCCATCCAGCAGCTAAGGCCAGCTCGGTAAGCCGCGTTGGGCCCAGTACCGTGCGGACGTTCGATTCGCTGTTAGGTTTACGGCACTCCAGCGCTGCCTGGGTGAGCGCAGCTAACACGTGAGGCTGGGCGGAGGGGTGTGTCGCTACTAACGACCACTCAGCAAGGAGGAGACGCTTGCTGTGCTGCTTGATGGCACGGAAGGTGGAAAGGATAAGCGATGGGGAGGCGAAGTACCATAGGCAGTGGGCGAGCACTGTCGCGTCGAAGGCCTTACTTTCGCTGGCGGGCGGCGAGGAAAGGGAAGAGAGGTAGTCCAGGGGGGTTTGTTGGACCCAATTAATCCGTCCACCCAGCGGGCCTTGCGAGATGTGACCCTGTGCTTGGCCGAGAGTATATGGGGCACCTGCGGGGGCTATCAGTCGACCCAGGACAGGCAGCAGGGTCAGAAAAGCTAGAGGACTTACCATAATCCAAATCCGCCGGATCGACCGCCACTACTCTACCATGCTCGCCTACAGCATTGGCAAGGACAGTCGTGCAGTCTCCTTGCCCGCATCCTAATTCCAGCACCTTGGAGTCAGTGGGAATGTTCCAATGCTGCAGGAGCACTAGGCGGTGGATGGTTTGGGAGTGCTGGATGCTGAAGTGAGCGGGGTCGTGTAAGGAGACCCGGGCGATTGAGGCGGCGTCGAGTTGAGTGGACATGTTGTGAGTGCAGCTCGATGGGTGTTAGACACAATATGGCCGAGTGGGTTTTGCGTAGTAGCAACCGAAGAGCTGCCTATGGGGACATCTTATAGTGCCACACACTACCGCAAGATTAGTATGGGGTAAGCTACTGGGGGTTGATATTGTGACATTCTTTTACTATGACAAAGCCCCACCCCACTCTTTCAGGCATCTACCGGACTCCGGAGTATTTGGATTGAGATAACTCTGGGACATTTTGCCGGCAATTTTCTTGAAACTTCAACTTCTTGGTATAGGACCTTTTATAGATAGGGTACGAAGTGGTACTAGTTATCAAGGTAAAATTCCAAAGCGGCAGACGCTTCATCGCGATAGTAAAAGAACATTCTACCCAACGACCCCGCTTTCTAGATTGACCCGATGCCTTTCTATAAGTACGAGGTCGATTCCTCCGAGTTTAAGAATCTTTAGAGTCATGTCTATCCTCATGAGTCATTACATCTCCCACAAATAAGAAATCCTTCTCATCCATTGCAACACGCACCCTTTTGCCAGCGATCATCCAGAAATCACCATGGACGGTTATTTTCCAACGAGGACATCTGACTGTATCAACCAGCTGGATTTCTTCCAAAAATAACCACGGCCATGGTGATTTTTGGAATGAAAAGAATTTCTTATTCGGATGAATGCTATTTGATTGCTTTTGTTGAGCTAGTTGAGAAATGTGAAGTTTATCTGAACACTTTATGCTCTCTCAAGCAACTCAAACCCAAAGCTCGGTGCTATATGAATTTGCATAAAGCTCACATGACACGCCACGCGCTGGCACCTCATTTCCACTACTAGACTCTCCGCCCCGCGGGGACAGGCGAACTCCAGTGTTGTGCTGTTCGGCTTGGCTGTAAGGTCAAGTACGCCGAGCAGCTCCCCGCGCACGGGAAGGGTCGAATACGATAAGGTATCATAATCGAGCTCGTCCATAGTGGAAGAGACGTTAGCCAAGATGTCTGAGGGTGCGATAAGCTGCCAGACTTCAATTTCTGTTATATCTCCCTTGGTTGTGAGGTCTTTGGCACGCGGAGAGAACTCGGGAGGTGGCCGCCAGGAGAGTGCGCAGGTGTTGACGCCGGTGGGGGAGATGGGAAAGCGCATAATTGTCGAGTCCTTCTCTTGCGTCAGTGAAGAGAATGAGGAAGGAGCAAGTACGGAGTACGGACCTCGACAGTAACATAGACCTGCACCCCCTGACCCCACACGGCATTCTTCAATCTCCGGCTCACTCGTGCAATTCTATCCGGCCAAGTGTGGTGATAGACCTTGGGAGGGGGAATGAATTTCGCTACCCTGTCCAATCCCAGCCTAGCGTCGCCATAGGGGAGGGCCTCGAGGTCAGAGTCAGAGAAGGGGTAGGCTTGGTACTTTGATAGTGTAGTGGGAAGGAGAGCGACATTCACAGCTGATAGCAGCGCTAGGGCGAAGGAGAAATAGAGGATGAGCTTGGGCAGCTGGGAGGGCTTGGATGGCGCGAGGGCGGGGAGGTTGTCCGAGGCTTCCAACAAGGGGGTAGAGTGGTCGTCCTCGGAGGAGCGCTTCTCAAAAGTTGCGCTGGAGCCTTCTCCATCATCTTGTAGTGAAAGAGGCTCATATTGGGAAGAGCTGGACTTTCCTTGAGAGGAGGACATGGCGAGAGCAGAGCGAGCCAGAGAGAGAGGGCACGCCGCAGGTAAACGCAAGTAACGTAAAACAGGCTATGGCACCCATTCCAGGTAACCGCTCAGAAAGTATGACAGCATGAAGCCTAGTACGCCTTATTTCTCACCGCACCTCGCCGAAGATAGTAGAGTTACAGAAACTTGGCCCTTCTGCATGGCGAAACAAGGCGGCGGGGACGGATCGACCCGACGCTTGGTACGCCTTACTGCTCACCGCGCTCGCCATACATCATAGATAGTAGAGTTACAGTGCATTAGAAACTCCGCCCTTCCGCATGGCCAAGTGGACCCTTGTGCGTTCGTCATCGCTGGCCAAGGAGGCGGGGGCGGGTCCCCGCCGGGGCCCCGCCGGGGGCCCGAAGTGGGGATTGGATCTTGCGGGTCCAATGCAAATTGTACCTTTTCTATGGGACATACATATAAAGGGTACTTCCAAAAATATATATATCTCGACCATATCATTGAATTAGTATTACGAACTTAATTTGTAAAAACACTATTTCTAAGATTTTTATTATTATCTAAAAGCAGAGAACCACATCGGGGTTTGGGTCAGTGTTGGACCGATTAAGTTTTGCCATAGATAGTAAAGTTACGATGCATCAGAAACTCAGTCCTTCTGCATGGTCAAACAGATCATCGCGGCCAAGGAGTGAGACCGTCTGAGATCACTTCAACTTGCCCTCGCTCTCTACACCGTGCTGCACTGACCTCTGTCCACCATGCCCTCCCTCCTCGCTGCAATCACCTTCCTGCTTGCCCTCGGCATCAACATCAACCTCACATCCGCCGCGCATGCCGGCTTCCACGTCCAGTTCCCATGGATGACCCGCGGTCCAAACCCCAAGGCCCGCCCAGAGATAGATTGGTACAACCCTTTCTGCGGTATGTTCCTCTGTCTCCGGTCTAGTAGTACCGTAGGCTGATACACAGAAGGGGAGATAGTGCATAACCCCCAACGATACTCCCGCCGCTCCCGTAGTTTTCTCTCGTTCTCCGGCCATCCTGGAGACCTTGTGACGGCCCTCTATACTCGACATAGAGTACCAAGGAAGAGAGATGACTTTCCCTACATCATCCTGCAGGATGTGCCCATCCAACCCTCGGGACAGCTGTGTGTGAATGTCACGATACCATTCCAGACCCAGGTCAACGAGATGGGAGTTATATACTTCGAAGCGAGGGATCCGAAGACGGGGAATGTGGAACATTATGTCAGTAGCTCTGGCTTGCCCCAGTAGAGCTGATGCTGATGCAATGATAGTGCTCCGACGTTAAGATGGCTGACATGGAGGCTCTTCCGGAGGAACATCCGGCTATGTGTGCGGCTAACAATGAGACACTTATCCCGATGCCGGATGAGTACTTGTAGATGCAGGCTGGAGGGCTGTCTTGTCCTGGAATTATTATGTGTAGTACGCTTCTCAAGGTGCAACTTTGCGCCCCTCTCTTATCTTAATGTACAATTGCGCAACGCAACGGCACTCTAGCGCGCCTTACAATGTATAGAGAGACTGGACATAATACATGTACATGCAGAAGAGATAGCCAAGATAGTGCTTGATATACTCTGTTGATAATGTATACTGCTATGTAACAAAGTTGTGAAGAGAATGCGGTGCCCGCCTGTAGAACATGTTATAGACGTTTTAAAACCTCATTACATGCGAGACTTTGTTTATCCGCCGCCGAACAGTATTCAGACGACCTCGTCTTCATCCACTCCGTAGGTGTGCCTCTTTTCGAGTGCCTCATCTTCATCCACCCCGTAGGTGTGTCGCTTCTCGAGCGCCTCGTCTTCATCCACTCCGTAGGTGTGCCTCTTTTCGAGTGCCTCATCTTCATCCACCCCGTAGGTGTGCCTCTTCTCGAGCGCCTCGTCTTCATCCACTCCGTAGGTGTGCCTCTTCTCGACCGTGTTAGGAAGGTAGACACGGCTGATTGGCTGCCCGGCGCGGCGAGCCAAATCAGCGGCGGGAACTGCTGCGGACTGCACAGGGAGGATATTCAGGCCGAGGCTGGCGAGGCTGAGCAGGGTGGTGAAATGCATTGTTGGAGTTTGGCAGCGAGCGGATGCTTTGGTTGTGTGAGATGAAGAGGTGGATCGTTGAGATGTTGTCAGTGCTCGTTATGCCCTTGAGAATTTATGCGTTTGCGATCCGAAACAGAACAAGAGAGGTGCCGAGTCAAAGTGCCGACTCACATCGTCCCCTCATCTGGTCGACGATCACTACTAAAAATAGAGGAGTAGGAGGCCTTACATGTAATTGTAAATCTGTAATGCATATGATGTGATATGCTCTATAGATGCGGAGTAACTATGTGTTGTTGGTCGTACTTGTGCACGCCCCACTCTCGGACCGAAGCGAGAGTGGGGCGTGCACAGCCCTGGAAGGACTAGTAGTGTGGAGATAAGCATTACCCACAATTCTTACTTCTCTTCTCAACCACCTACCTATTTGGTCCTAAGAGGGGCGCGATAACCCGAAATTCCTCGAGATTCATTGACTAGCCACCTGGCGAGCAAGAAGTCAAATCAGGGTGTCGTCATTATTTGCCCCAAGGATGATCACCGTGTCTATCTCTCGTGATGAGTACGGAGTAGGGTAGGATTATTTGTGGAGCCCCAAACTGCACTACGTGTACTTCTCTGCTTACTGGCAGTCTTCACTTCATTGAAGAAACACTCTGGCGAATAGAGCATCTCGACAGTTGCGTCTTCGGGACCATCGTGACTTACCTACCCAAGCCAGAGCGGATACGGCCATAGATGTGTTAGACACAATTAACCCGCTCCTGATGCTGAAAAAAATCCCGTCTCCCTCTGCTACCCTCCACGCACCACCCTACAAGCACACCCAATATGTTCCCTAAGTCCGTGACCCGATTAAGCGGCCCCTACCTCGGCCTTCTCGCAGCGCTGAGCGTATGCCTCATCCTGAATCTGGGCGCCCTCTTCTTCTCACTCCGCATCTTAATACGCGGAACGCGGGGATACAGTGCGCCATAATCCTGATTCTCCTCTCACTCATGACTAACGCACAGCAGCCTACCTCGCCGGCGACCGACCTCGTGAGCTCCCCATAAAGGTCCGCACCATCCAAGCCGCCTTCCACGACGACCCCTCCCATTACGGTATGGAAGGCATCACGGCCACGGCTGAATGGAACGCAATCCGCCCTCCCGGCAAGGGTTTCGTTTTTCTAGGGGAGGAGCACTTCGCATTTGATGTGTCGATGTGGCACCAGATGCATTGCCTTAACCATATACGCGCGGTGCTTGTTAATGGGGACGACGGGTCGGACCATACGGCGCACTGCTTCCATTACCTACGGCAGGGCATTCTCTGCGCCGCTGACACAACCCTAGAGTCGGGCGGCACGAACATGAAATTGGCTAATGGGGATAAAGTTGCTACGGGCGGAGGGACCGTACATACCTGCCGGGACTGGAGACAGGTGCATGATTGGATGGAAAACCAGCATAAGGAGTGGACACCAGAAATGTATACAAGGTTTCAGGAGTCGAGTTAATAATCTAGTGGGTATAGAATGGGAATATAAAGAATATGCGTCGTATGGAACTAGACAACTATTCTTTGGGGTTTGGGAGAGTACCTAACTATGTGCGTAGAACTAGTTGAGCAAGGCACCTCGCTTCCTCGTTTCCGTTCACCAAGAACGAGAAACCAGATGGGCCGGAACCCAACTCGAGTGAATATGACTCTGATGTGACTGAACTCCAAGATATTGTATTAGTCTAGTCTAGTACCCGTCACTCCTCGTCTGTATACCGGTAACACAACGGCCAACCCTCCGTATCAAACACCTTCCTTGGTGCCACGGGCACACTCTGAACGTCGAAGGACATCTTATGATCTGCGTGCGCGTCAAGGTCGTAGCGTGGGTCAGTCATATTGTGCGGGGTTAGAGGCATGCCCGAAAAGGCGGCGAAATTGGATGGATGATGGCGCTGCCACTGTAAAACTGGTCAGTAGCGTTGCACTGCAGCCGAAATACGGAGCGGGGAGGTATCATAGGTTCGGGGGCGCACCTCACTCCACAACCGGTCAAGTTGCGTATGATGCAGCCAAAATAGTGGGTCATTAGGCGTGAAGCTGACTGCTATGCCCTGGCAATCCTCCTCCGGCAGGGTCTTCGGGCAGTCTCCGGCCAAATCGCCCCCAACGAAATTATGTACGTGGTTGTGCATTAGTGTCATTGCGCGCTGGAACCTAAAAAAGTCGCCCGTGGTTTGCTCGGTTGAGTTACGGACGAAATCTGGGCCGAGGGTGCGATTTTGAGGCAGCTCATGCGGGTACCAGCCGGTTATGAGCGTTAGATTCCTCCGCAGCGGGTGTTTGATCGGCCAGGAAAGCTTGAAGTTGCCGGTCGACGGGGCAAAAGCGCCGGTGGTGACGGTACAGTCTGCCTCGGGGGAGGAATCGCAGTCCCCCGTTCCACCTAGCCCGTACTCCGGTGAATCCTCGAATACTGGCGAGTTGAACAGGTCCGCGTGATCGCGCGACCAGTCCCAGTATGGTGTTGGCCCACTGTACCCGCAAGTGTGGCGGAGTGAGGTGTCGAATAGGTAGGTGAACCAGCGATCTGCGCTCATGTAAGTATGCGCCTGGGGAAGATAAGGAGGGACGGAACGCACGCCACGGCAAGAAGTAGGCATTCCTATGCGCGCTGTGCTCCACTGATGCGTGTGAGTAAGAGAAGTCGTCGTATAGGCTCCTCTTCCCCTCAAGCACCGTCTGGTCCTTCGTCAAGGATAGCCGTTCGTGTCGTATGTTTGCCAGGCACTACTCGGTATAAGCAATGTACCGTACGTGTTAGTTACGAAGGAGGACACACTTTGACAGCTCCCACCCACTCGGCTTTCTCGCTGTTCGTCAACGTCCGCCATTCTTTGCGTATCAGCAGTTTGCTACACTTTTGTGGTTGTTCCTCGTGCGCATGGGCGCTGAGGAGGACGGCGAGGACGGTGAGTACGTAGAGGAACAAAATCGAACAGCCCATGGCTATAATTCAGCCAGGAAGGGGATAGCGAGCAGGACGCGATAGTTGCAGTATTAAAGATAGCCGAAATAGTCGGGTTACTGTGCATGATGGAAGAAGTCGCCTATGCAGACCCCCGCCTTTGAGACTAACCCTAAGGGACATATGCTTTAATTCGCTGGTTCTTGAAGCCATACATATCCAGTGCCACGAATTGGCCCTAAATTGCCTCAGTTACACGGTGTCTTACTGTATCGTGGTGCCTTTCCCGCTCTTCAATCACGTCCATCTTGAAGCCACAAGCACAACGATGCGCACCTCTATCTACATCTCCCGCTTCATTGCTCTCCTCCTCTGCATCGCCTTCCCCCTCTACCTCGCTATCCGTGGCTCTGCCTCGTTGTCCGACATCGCAGTTCTCCTCTCCTCCCTCTCCGAGCGCGCCGAAGCCCTTCACGTCGAGCTCACCTCCCCGCTCACCGCCCCGCTTGCCGCCCCTCCAGCACCAATCTCCGGAGGAGCCTTCGAAGCTTCCGCCGAGCCTGCCAAACCCAGGAAAAGATACTCCTCCCTTCCCAATGGACTGGCGCACTGCATCAATTCCTTCGAGCAGTATCCGTTCCTCGCCGAGCAAGTGCTCCAGCGGAAGCATGCGCGGTATTCCAAGCAGACACCCGCGCAGAAGGCGATAAGCAACAAGCTCGGCTATCCTGCACACTTCGAGAAAGCTAGGAAGGGGGTCGAAGTGAATGCCCGGTTCTCGGAAAAGATCGCGCAGATTGCGAGAGAGGATTACCACACCGGCCCACGAGCACTGGAGGACAATGAAGACGCGGAGTTTGGAGTTGTGGACCTGGCGTTTGGGCATCTTTCGCGAGATTGGAGCACACAGGGCGTAAAGGAGAGGCAGGCCGTATTTCCGCCTGTTCTGGATGGGCTTGAGCAACATTTTGGCGGGAACGGGAGAGGGAATAAGGTACTTGTACCCGGAAGCGGCATGGGCAGGCTGGCAAGCGATATCGCTGATATAGGTGCGTCTATTTTACTTCCTTGAGTGGAAGGCGCGACCTCACATCGGTGCAGGGTACGATGTCACGGCCAATGAGCTGGACTACGGCTCCATCCTGGCCTACCGCCTGCTAACGAACCATACGACCTCGCTGCACCAGCACACCCTGCAGCCCTTTGTGACCAAATGGACGTATCAGGCCAACCCCTCCTCGCGCTATTCCGCCCTAACGGTGCCGGACCACTGGCCAAACAAGGCCGTCAAGCTCGTCGAGGGCGACTTCTTAGAGATGTTCCCCGAGGACGGTGAGTTCGATGCCGTCGTCACGCTCTTCTTCATCGACATTTCCAAGAACGTGATTGATTTCTTGGGCAACATACATCGGCTACTAAAGCCTGGTGGGGTGTGGATCAATCTTGGGCGTATGTTACTGTCCTCCCTTCCTTGAACACTGACATTTATGCATCTCTTGTGATCCGTTCACCGCCGAACTCGGGCTGACGTGTATGTACGCAGCGCTAAAATGGGGCAGCCACACCGCTCTCCAGCTCTCCGCTGAGGAAGTGCTCCAGCTGGCAGATCTGCTCGGGTTCGATGTGGACTATACGTCAAGGAAGAGCATCGACAGTCTATATGCCGAGCAGCCAGAGACGTTGCTGAAGTTCACTTATGGTGAGTTCCTGCCAATTTCTTGTGAGTGAGGACGGTTGCTGATGTGACGAGCAGTTACGCAGTTCTGGTCTGCGACGAAGAGGGAGTAATAGGTGCAAAAATGTCAGAATCTTTGAACATGACAGACTGTGAGTCTTTTACTTGCATTATACTATATATGACATCAAATCCCTTGAATTTGAACTTCATCGAGATAGCACCCAGTATAAATGTCTCCTTCGCTAATGGTAGTAATAAGCCCTATGTCTTCCGCTACGGGCTAACAATTCGGCGTGAACCTCGGTCTACCACGTGGTTTTATTCCTAGAGGAGTCTGTTCCACCCTCACTAATATACAGGAGGAGCAACTAGAGTAGGAGGCGTATCATGACGTCCAATGGAATATCCTTGTTATCAATTTTTGGTGCTGGATTCTGGGCCACTACCGGTTGGGTGTTAGCGGCGGTCTGCTCTGTGATTATACCAAGTTGTATGCTATTTGAGCGAGTCATGTATTATGGCCAGTAAAGTCGGACAGTGTTGGAACAGTGTTGGAGATAATCATGGAGGGACCAATGGGTCTAATTACTTAGAATTTTGGGAATAGAAGAAAAGAATTGGCCGCAGACTGATGAGTGAGCGAGACAGCCAATTCGACGAGGAAACGGTTTTGCTCTCCAAGTCTACCTACGTAGGCTTGGTGGCATTAGACTTATGGCGCTTAATGGGCGATACAATGCGACACATCCTATTATTAATAATACTTTTTTTAGGTAAGCCCCTGTACTTAGATCAGGCATCCTTGGGACCACGAGCGAACTGGACGCGCAGCGGACCACCCCATGGTCCTTGCTGACCATTCAGTGTATCCATAGCTTTCTGGGCTTGCTCGGGAGTACCCACATCAACGAACAGATAGTAGTGCTCGCCCGGATCGAACCGCTTAGCGGGGTGGGGAGCGAAGACCTTGCTGACATTCTCACTGCAAACCACAGCGCATCAGTACTGATCACACGATAGCAGAAACCCAAGCCATCCAAACTTACACCTTGAATCCTCGGAAGAAAAGCTCGATGTTGCTCTGCACAGCCCCGTGGTCGGTCAAGCGCGGCAGACCACCGACGTACACGCGGTTGCTGGAGTCACTGTTGACCTTCGCAAAACTAGGTCTCTCTTGCTGGCGCCAACGATCAATGCGGAATGGCTCAGGCGGGTTCTGAGTGCGCTCCTGAGACTTGGCGACACCGGGCTTGATCTTGACAGGGCGACCCAGCATATCGCGGCCATTGAGCTCGGTCATGGCGCGCTCGGCATGCTCCTTGCTCTGTAGGTCGACAAAGCAGTAGGAGGGGTTCCGGCCGGTAAAAGGATCAATGGCAATATCTATGCGCTCGCTATTTTCGGGGGTTGTTCAGTTGACGACGATTCACGGCTGGGCCAGCAGGTTTCAAGTGGTGCAGGCATACATAGGGAACTCGGCCGCTATGAACAGCGCCTCCACATCCTCCATCTTGGCCGTGTATGGCATATTGCCGACGTATAGGCGGCGCCCATCGTTAATCGCTTGGGGGACGTGCGCTCCGGGCCGGCTGAAGGCTGCGCGGGAGGTATTGGGGTTAGGGTTGGGGCTCGGGCTCGGGCTAGCATTGGTGCGCGATGGTGTTGGGCTTGCAACCTTCATGCGCCAATTGGGAGAGTTGAAGGCTCGACCATCGGGACGGACATTTGCAAAGGGAGACTTGGTAGGAGCTGTATAATGTAGATATCGATTAGTCGAGACTTTTTGGGGTATTTTCTGAGGACGATCTTACTCTGTTGCTCCTCCAGTCTGGGGCTCTCGATATCATTCATAATTTTTGAGAAAGGATTCCAATAACGGAAATATTCATCTGCCCACACAGTACACCAAAATAATTTCACAAAAACTAAAGAAATCGACTTGGGCAAATTGCAGCTCCCACTTTTTTTTTAGAGTGCAAACAGTGCAAACTCGCAATCCACTTTACTATTTAAGGCGCTCGCATTTTTTCTTCTTCCCTTCATTTCCTCTTCATCAAATACCTTTCTTGTCTTTTTTTTAGTTTTGATGGCCGTTTTTCTTCAAAAACGGCCGTATTGGCCTTGTGGTTGTGCATGGCAAGCTCATAGCTTGTAGCTTTGTTCAGCTTGCCAAGCTTCTCCAAGGACATACATTGCCAAGCTGTCTCCGATATGATGAATTATTTCATGGACGGGATAGTTAAAATTTCAGAATGTGAGTTTTAAGTGCTTTTTATATTATTTTTTCTCCTCGCTCTTATGATGAGTGACCTTTTCACACAGACCTGTTCTGAACTATATTGTTGATAAACATTGTTATATAAATGTTATCTGACAGAGCCTCTTGACTTTCTTCTCTTGTCGAGTCTATGAGATCATTGCTAATATGATTTACAGATTTTCACAGATTTTCACAACTGGCCTAATTTATAATGAAATTGATACCTTTTTAATAAACATATATGTTTTCTTCCATTATTCAGTTCGTAGTATTGTTCTTTTTCAACATCTCCAAGTTGAAAGAAACCTTGGAAAGAGCCGAGGTCTAGTCATGATTAGTCATCAATATGGGAGAAGATTGTGCCCTAGATGGAAGTGCTGATTGACATCGTAGTACTTCCCACTCATCTCCATCAAGTCTATGAATCATTCTTCACTTTATTCCACTTGACTTTATTCTACTCGACTTTCTCGCGCAGGCGCAGCCCGAAATGGGTAAACAGCACATCATGATCCTTTGTTTGCAATGAGCCACTTTCAAGAATACCCAATTAGTTCAGTCCACCTTGAACCTCATGTCTCGTTCTTTGACAGGTGCTTTAAAAGATCCACCTGAATTCTTCCTGCATTTGCATTGATGTACTTCATTCATGAGAGGAAAGAGCCCTAAAGTCATGTGTTTTGCTTGCTTTCGAGTTTCTTTGTCCCAGGAACCCAGTCCTTCCCAACCGTAAAACCAAACATCGTCTCCTCAATCCTTTTGGCCATAGACTTCAAAATAGAGATGCCAGAAAAGAAGAAAATTGCCACCATGCTGTCCGAGAAGGTCGTCCCACAAGCGCCATTCGGAACAGATGCCGAGCGAGCACGGCGCAGTCTCAATGCCAAACTCTCCAATCCGTTGGCTGGGTTCAGCCATACCGAACTGCGGAATCAGGGGCGCACATTAGCCGAGCTCCACGAGATGGGCGACGAATCCGATATCCGCGCTTTCGAGTTGGGTGCTGTGTTGGCACAGTGCCCAGAACAATATGCCAATGTGACTGGTCTAACAAACCAGGAGAAGGGAGTACTGCACCGGGAGCTCACGTATCGCTGGTCACAGCCATGGAAAATGTATGCTGTCATTACACTGTGTTCTTTATCCGCTACAGTCCAGGGAATGGGTAAGTATATTCAGCCCGAGAAGTTCCAAGCCCCTGAGGAATACCCTGGTGACAATATCAGACCAGACGGTCGTCAACGGAGCCCAGATATTCTACAAACACCAATTCGGCATCGGCGACGAATCCTCTCGGAGTGCCTGGCTCGTCGGTCTAGTAAATTCAGCACCATACCTCTGCTGCGCCTTCATCAGCTCCTGGCTAACAGTCCCATTCAACCACTGGTTCGGGCGCCGAGGTACAATATTCATAGCATGCTGCTTGTCTGCGATTACCTGTCTCTGGCAGGGGTTCGTCTCAACATGGTGGGCGATGTTCGTCGCACGATTCATGCTAGGCTTCGGCATCGGCCCCAAGTCAGCAACTGTGCCGATATACGCGGCCGAAACAGCACCACCGTCCATCCGTGGTGCGTTGGTCATGCAGTGGCATGTGTGGACGGCGTTTGGGATTATGGTTGGCTATGCGTCGGACCTCATCTTCTACAATGTCGACTCGACCGTCATCGTCGGCTTGAATTGGCGCTGTATGATGGCCTCGGCGATGTTCCCGCCTCTGGTCGTTTGCTGTTTTGTCTTTGCTTGTCCTGAGTCACCGCATTGGTATATGCGCCAGAAGCAGTATCACCGTGCTTATAGGTCTATCTGTGTGCTGCGGAATCATAAAATTCAGGCAGCTCGTGACCTGTACTACATGCATACTCTTCTAGAGGCTGAGGATAGGATGAAGCTTGGGCGTAACAAGCTGCTGGAACTTATCAAAGTCCCGCGAAATCGGCGAGCGATGTTGGCGTCTCAGATTGTTATGTTTATGCAGCAGGTGAGTGGATCTTCGCAAAACATACAGCAGTAATTGCAAAGTACTAACTTGAACAGTTTTGCGGTGTGAACGTTATCTCATACTATTCTTCCGAGATATTTCTCGAGGTCAGTCCAATCCATCAATCCTCCTTCCTCTTCAGATAGTTAACATAATAAGCCCTAGGCCAATTTTTCTCCTGCAGCTACCCTAGCCGCCTCATTAGGCTAGGGCCTAATCAACTGGCTCCTATCAATACCAGCAATCTACACCATCGACACATTCGGCCGACGCAATCTCCTGCTACTCACCTTCCCACTCATGTCCATGGCCTTTTTATTTACAGGCTTCAGCTTCTGGATCCCAGAGAGCAGCCACAACGCACGTCTCGCCTGCATCGCTTCAGGAACATACCTTTTCGGCGTAGTCTACTCCCCCGGCGAGGGCCCCGTGCCATTCACATACACAGCCGAAGTATACCCGCTATATATGCGGTCGTACGGCATGGCGCTAGGCACGGCGACCATGTGGTTCTGCAATTTCATTCTGGCCGTGACGTGGCCGTCGCTGCGCGCTGCATTTACAATACAGGGGGCTTTTGCTTGGCATGCAAGCTGGTGTTTGGTTGGGTGGTGGATGGTGCTTTTGTTTATGCCTGAGACGAAGGGGAAGACGCTTGAGGAGTTGGATCAGGTCTTTTCTGTGCCGACGAGGCTCCATGCGCAGTATGGGTTGAGACAAATTGGGGTTTTTGTACAGCGGTATTTGTTGAGGAGGGATGTTCGACCGGAAGTTCTTTATGAGAGGGAGGAATTGGTCAAGGCTCAGGATGTGGGATTTAATGCGTGATCAGAAGGGTATGGAGTGACATTTGGTCTACATTGGAAGAGATGGATTCAAGGGGTAATGTCCTTAGTTAGATCGTTTTGTTTCTGTTTTACTATAGAACTATAGAACTACTCTGACATATTGGTATTTCTAATGAACAGACTTGGAAGTCATATCCCAATGTAACCCCCCCTCACAGAAGGATTAGTCCGAATTGCAATTTCTCGAGAAATGCCACGAGTCTAGGTGCTTTTGCTTGCAGTTTGTATGGAGGCGGCGGCTTCCTGTGATTTGGTCGTTGAGAATCATGAGAATAAATGCTGATTTTCTTCAATTTTATTTTCTTAGTATTTCTTCTTATTGGTCGCCTCTACTACTCTAGTTGGCAGCTTTGCATAAAGGATTGGCATAATAGATTATCTTATATTCGGTCAACGTCCGAACCCAATCAGCTGGACCCCAGGTGCATGGTGGCGCACCCACCCAACAGCGCGGAATAGGCATAGAATGGATGCGCTTGTATGCAAACTAGAATACAGCCAATCGGAGTATACCACAAAGTCATTGTTGGTTCTGGCCTCTATAATGCCATTGTAGCTACAGTAAATGCAACCTGATAGGAAGTGAATTTGATATTGATCTCAGCCTATGTAGATTGTCAGTTGAGAAGAAATGAGCTTAAGTTATAGATTATCACCAAGCCAAAATATGAGTTAGACATACGGGTCGACAGGATGATAGTCAGAATAGTAAGATCTTGTTCTATAAAATGGATTCTCGAACTCTGGTACGAAATGACCTCGGGATTGAAATCAGACGTTTATTGGTCCCACAGCCTTGGGATCCCCAGGTTCACCGTGGAAGGGCCTAATTAGGAAGGAGTCAGGAAGCATGCATACAAAAGCAGGTTTCGCATATCGATCCTAGATGGCTAAGGCAAGGACCACGCACCTCATCACGCCTCGACTATTCAAATTCAGCCTTGTAAGCCTCATGATTTCTATAATGGAAAGAATATCTAATTTGCTCTTATATGCTCGGTGCTAAATGGGCTCTGAAATTGCCTATAATCATTCTCCATAATCATTACATGGGTCGACTATATCAGTAGGGTTTGCAAAGCCATGGATGCCTGAGCTAACCTAGAGACCCCGAAATGTAGGCATCAGAACTCGGTCAACTCCGGACTCTGAGGAAATGATGACATACCAAAATAAAATGGGGGTATAAGCCTCCTGATTAGCATCAACGGCCCGCCTGAGCGATCCGCTTTAATCTAAATCCTGGTATGCATGGCGCTAATGCTGACAACATAGCCAACAGCCAACAGCGAGTCCAAGATATACTTGAATAGGCTAGTTCATGAGCTGTAGGTCAGGGAAGGTGCGAATCAGTTGACTCGCGCTGGCTGGAACCGGCAAGTTCGACATTTAGGGAAGGAGCAATGGAGATTTGGTCATTGGCTCGCTATCATTGGATTATTCCACTTTGGGAAGGCGTATACACTTGTCGTCATTGAGCTCCCCCGCTTCGGCCTTATCATTCCGGGGTATAAAGACTTTCTGGGGACTATCTTATCCAGTCTCAATTCTGTAACTTCTTTCTAGTCATCACAATGCAGAGCACTTTGACTCGACTGGTACTTGCTTTCTGCAATGGCTCGTCTACTCTTCAATATTTGGGTAGCTTGACCTCGGTGATTCTTCTACTTTCTGCCTTGTTGTATAAGTTACTACACGTGCCAGTGGCATCTCCGCCCCGGAGTGGCCATTCCCTTCCGCGCTTGCAATTGCCTGGTTGGAAGGTCACCCAGTTGTTCTTTGAGAAGAGGTTTGATTTCATCAAAGATGGCTTCAAGACTACATCATCTTCTATCTATCAGACCAGTCTGTTCCGACATACCGCCATTGTTCTATCTGGGAATGAAGGCCGAAAAATCTTCTTCAAGGAGAAGGGTCTCGGCTTACATGATACATTCTCAATCATGATGGGCAGTGTAAGACCCCGGTGATTGCTTCGGTCTCATAACAACTAAATTCTTGCATTAGGGCGCTGCTCAATTTGATCCCCATCAAGTTGGCGGCGTAGTCAGACGAATGGCTTCGATTCAACGAAGTGATAATCTTCAGAAGTGTTAGTCTATTCCGTTCTCGAGCTTGAAGATTGACTAAGATAATACAGTGATTCCATTGATTCTGTCCGAATGCCAGCGTAAAATGGACGCGTGGGGTAGCGAGTATATTCTCGATCCCTGCTCTTCCCTTCACGAGGTGCGTGTATCTAACTTATATCTTTAGTAGAGAAAACTGAGACATCTGGTTTTATCTAAGGTCACCTTTCAACTGGTCATGCGAATTGCTTCATTTGATATCGCCAATGACCCGGTGCTTTCAGCTCGTCTCAAGTCACTTGTCGACACTATCGACTCTATCACTAACCCATACTCAACTTGGTTGCCTTGGTTACCTGGCCCAGCCTTGTTCTACAAGTTCTTTACTTCTGTTCAAGTTTACAGAATTGTCCAAGAGGCCATTAACACTAGGAAAAAGAGCGGAATCAAGAGGGATGATATGCTACAGCAGATGATTGATGATGGAGATGGTACAATCCAAATCTTTGGGGTATGTATTCCATATTTCCGTTCTTTGAGTAATTTCATCAGGGTTCTGACTCTCTCAAAGTGCATATTAGGATTATCCCTAGCTGGATCTCGTGCCACCGGAACGATAGGCAAGTTTGATGTTCACACCGAATATAACAACACTGATAGTTATTCCTTCTAGTAACATGGTTAATCATGCAAATCTCCTCGGACCCAACTTGGTCCTCAAATGTTCAAGATGAGATCAGAGCCTTTATATCTACCCACACGCCCTCATCAGCCTCTCTCTCTGGGAACACCCTCGCCCAAGCCCTCTCGGAAATCCCACTCACAGCCTGGGAATCTCAAACACCCAATCTCGACCTCTGTATACGCGAAACACTGCGCACCTCGCAGCCATACACAGCAGTGCGAAAGAACCACGGCCCAGATCTTACAATCGGGCCATACGTTATCCCCTCGGGGTCTCTCGTTATTTACCCATTTTCGGATACAGCGCTCAACCCGAACTACTACCCGGACCCAACTCGCTGGGATCCGTCTCGGGGAATTGAAAAGGAAACACCATTTATTGGCTGGGGTGCGGGAAAGCATGCTTGCAAAGGCCAGCGACTTGCGACGTTGAGTATGAAACTTGTGGTCGTTTATGCTATGATGCGGTTTGATATTACCATGGTTGACGGGCAGGGCAAAAGGATCAATCGTCTTCCTCTTCCCGAATGGAATGATTCTGCAACTTGTCGCCCCAAAGAGGAATGTGGAATCAAGTTTGTTGCGAAGTAATCTTGGATCCTGTCATCATGTATGCTGCTATGTGTTATTCTCATTTGGTTTCCTTTCTCCGAGCCTACGTTGTATAGATTAGCGTCTGAACAAATATTAGTTCTTCTTAATTGAAAATCGAAATAAATGTACCCAAATTGAGTATAATTATCCTTGTCAAGCATTGGGTACCTCACTCTATTCATCAGGGAAGTACGGGTGACTGTATCTTCATCTCTCTTTTATTCTCAATATACGACCATTGGTCTTAGCTATATGTCTTTTTGGTTACTCTTATGTACTGGTTCTTTATCTGGTTTTTACTGACCTGGGATGGTTAGCCACATGACTCGTGTATGATAGCTTCACCATCTCACATCCATCTCCCTCTGCAATCAACTACAACCAACAAGAAAAATGGCTACAAGAAAAATTTATCTCATCTCTGCTCGCAATACACCCTTCCAAAGAGCCCACTTCTCAATATTTGTCCCGTCAGCTACCAATCCCGACCGGGGAACCAAAATCCACGCGGTTGGGGCACCGATGGCAGGCTACGTCCTGGAATTCAAACGAAACTACAACCCCAGTCTCGACCCTCACGACCGAACCTTTCCAATCGGCCAGGTCGCCTCGTCCGACATCGTTGATTCCCCAGATGCAGCTCCATCCATCGACTCCACCCCCCGAGGGAAGATCGAACTAGCGGCGGCACAAATCCCCACTCCGGGGATCAACCAGAACTTCATGGCCCCTGTCGACGATGTGAGTGAATGGGCATATATTCTATGGAAGTATCTTAACGTCTGAATCAAGCTCACACACTTGGCTTTCCAGACCACCAACAAGCGGTGTCAAGAATGGACTATGGAATATGTCAGCCATTTGGTCGCCAAAGGCCTGATCGATGAAGAAGCGATTGAAATCGTTCAGTCTAAACGCGATCCACCTACTCATGGGATTGGGCTGCGATCTGTGGCTAGAGATATTACGTAGTAGACATGACCTAGATTAGGAAACAATAATATGTCCTTGACCATCTCCGCCGCCAACCGCTACCCGCATCCGCCCCGACACCGAACCGCCGTCGGATGCTTTCCTTGTATACGCAATGTACTTATCAGGTTTCACATCCGATTGACATTCCGATGGGCATTCCGATTGACAGGGCTGATGATCCAACGTAACCATGGAAAGCCTGAACGCTTCCGAAGTGCGGGGTCCCCGCATTTACTATAAAACAGCTGATAATCATACAGATTATCTCCATCCTCAAGCCTTTCTACTTCCTTACTGACTTATTCCCTTACTCCCTTACTAAAAACCAACATGCTCGGCAAAATCGCCCTCGAAGAAGCCTTCGCGCTCCCCCGATTCCACGAAAAGACAAAATGGTGGGCGGGCATGTTCGCAACCGACACAGACAAGCACACAGCAGAGATCAACGACGTCGGACCAATCCGACTTGACTTTGCCGAGCGCCACGGCGTCGGTCTTCAAATCCTCAGCTACACAGCACCTGGCGTGCAGGACATCTGGGACGCAAAGGAGGCGCAAGCACTGGCCGTTGAGATCAACGACTACATCGCCGAGAAAGTGAAAGCGCACCCTGATCAGTTTGCAGCATTTGCGTAAGTTTCCTCAAATCCATAATTAAGACCAATACTTGCATGATAGATATGGTACATCCAGCTAACCCTGCCAGCACGCTCTCGATGCACGACCCGCAAGAAGCAGCCGCCGAGCTCCGACGCTGCGTAACACAGCACGGGTTCCTAGGGGCCCTAGTGAACGACACACAGCGTGCGGGCGTCGACGGCGACGACATGATCTTCTACGACAACGAGAAATGGGACGTGTTCTGGGCGACGTGCACTGAACTCGACGTGCCGCTGTACCTGCACCCGCGCAACCCCACAGGCACGATCTACGACAAGCTCTGGGCTGATCGGAAATGGCTGATTGGGCCTCCGCTGTCGTTCGCGCACGGGGTCAGTCTGCATGTCCTTGGGATGGTGACGAATGGGGTGTTTGATCGGAACCCCAAGCTGCAGGTTATACTTGGCCATTTGGGGGAGCATATCCCGTTTGATATGTGGCGGATTAACCACTGGTTTGAGGATCGAAAGAAGATGCTGGGACTTGCGGAGACGTGTAAGCGGACGATTCGGGAGTATTTTGCGGAGAATTTGTGGATTACGACGTCTGGTCATTTCTCGACGACTACGCTTCACTTTTGTATGGCGGAGGTTGGGGCGGATCGGATTTTGTTCTCGATTGATTATCCGTTTGAGACGTTCGGGGATGCGTGTGAGTGGTTTGATTCGGCGGAGATGTCGGATACGGATCGGTTGAAGATTGGAAGGGAGAATGCGAAGAAGCTGTTTAAGCTTGGGGCTTATAAGGATAGTACAGCTTGAGGTTAGTTATGGGAAAGATGATTTGGAATGTTCCTATTGATTTCGTTATGCATTCGCTGTGTCGCGTGCAACATTGCATCTGGGGTATTGAACTGAAGACAAATCGTAAAATCGTAGATATGGAAAAGATACCCCATGCCACAGTCCAGTGGCTCTTTGATCCATCGTTCAGATATCCTCTTGGCTAGCGGCTCTGTTCTGCTCGGTTTGCTGACGATCCTTCTCGAGTGCCTGGTATTGATCCCAGCAGTGCTCCCATATGTCTGGCGAGTCACAAAGATAACCCAGCACCGGAGCAAAGTACTGTTCTTTGATCTCAAGAGTCAGCAAGTTCAAGGTACCGTAGCTTTCGATACATCTGGTCATCAGCTCCCAGACAATAATGATACGACGCGAAAGCTTTGCGCGTGTGGGGCTAGGTTGCTGTTCAGTCAGGATCTGACGGTTACGCAGACGGACGAAAGGAGTGCGGATCCATTCCTCATACATGTCCATGTACAAAGCAAGCAGTTGTCGTTCAAGGAGACGGGGCTTTTTCATGGTCCTGTTCTGCGTATCAGAGCTGCCGAAGCAAAGGGTAGACAAGAAACAAGAGCCGTGGCACCTACTTAGCGAACACAGTCGACATCTTGCAGAGTCGTTCGTAGTCCGACGTACCCTCCAGCGAGACGCTCTCGAGGGTATAAGAAACCTGTTCGGCAGACTTCAGCTGCTCTCTAAGCATCTCATCCATAAATTCAACATGGTTGAGAACGGTCTCGAGCTGAAGTTCTGCGTCTCCAACTTCTTTGAGAGGCAGAAGCTCCTTGGTTTGGTGAAAGATGATGAAGTTGAACTGAAGGGTGGCATTGACGATGGTAATAAATTGCCCGCGGATCTCATGACGCAGTCGCGGGTCAGCGAGAAGGTCTCGGAGCTGTTCGAGGATGACCTGGCTGCGGTGAGATGGGTCGCCTTCGATATACGGGATAATGTTGGGATCGACATGGAGGGTGCGGATCTCTTGCTTTGCGGCTCTGCCGAGAGCGTGGATCCATGCTTGTTCATGGCGCTTGTCGGCTGCGATGGAAGATGCAAGCATCTCACACTCGGACTCGTTGTATTCAGGGAATGGCTCAGCATCAGGGAATGGTTCGGTCTCTGTGTTTGCAGTCTCGGTGTTTGCATGAGGAGCAGATCCAGATCCCTCTGATTCGAGGCCCATCGCGACTTGAGAGGAAAGAATCGCGGCTTGGGACTCTAGTGTGAGATCCATTCTGAAGATGAGATGAGAGTTAAGTTAGATGAGGGGGAGAAGAGGGAAGAGGGGATGGGAGAGGTGTTTGTAAGATGGGACTGACTGCCATAATAATGCATTCAAGTTACTAAATAAGGCACACGCGTGACAATGGACAATAGACAATGGATGTGACAATAAGATTCAATAGAAAATATGACTATACATGAATTTACCGCTGCTCAATCCAAAAGCGCTAATAGATCAGACTCAATGGTCAGGACGCTCTTTTACAATTGAGTGGTGGACTGCCTTCCCCAAGAAAGCTGCCTGATGAGTGAAGCAGCGAATGACTTGAGAACAAGACGCTCTCGAGCCAACCATCTACTTCTCAGGCAGACAATCAAGAGTTAATGAAGGCAGTTATTGTTCTTCGCACATTGACTAATCGACGTCTCATGGGGCAGAGGAGTACGGCAACTTAAGTAGTGCGAGTTCATTGAACTATTCTTCCTTCATTCCAGCGTCCGGTATTGGGACGTCCGTGTCACTCTCGTCACCTGGTAGTGGGACATCCATGACTCGTTCGCCAGCCTTCTCTAGCGTTCGTCTACTCCATGAACGAACACCTTTGTAGACAGCCTGTCTGCGTTAGCTAAGTCGTATATAGTCAATGTGACCACACATACCCAAAGGAAAGTGCCAATGCCAACTATGACCACTATCCAGTTCAACTGGGCGACCCGGTTACGGCCCGAATTGCGCCCTGATGCGACAGACCGGAGATTCCAAGGAAAAGGTGACAGCGCAAATATCGCCTTGAGGAATGATAATAGGCCCAAAGAGGCAAGTCCTTTGAGGAAGTGTCCTAACCAGGAGGCATCTTCCTCGGCCAATTCGGCGTAAACATCCACGGGGCCCAAGTAGAAATCAATGATGGGGTCAGCTATGAATCCAAGCAGGAATACGGTTAACAAAAGAATGCCAAGTGTGAGAATTAGCTGGGCAGTGGTGCTACTGATCCACCGAGCCCAAGTCAGACGCTCCAGACGATACTGAAAGCCGCAAGTGGGACATTGCCAGAAGTTTCTTGTCCCATATTTGGGGTCGGCATGGCGCCATGACTGCAAGCAGCCCTCGTGGACATAACGCGAGGAGCCTTTGCATTGGCAAGGGCTTAGCAGACGGCCAGATTCTGGATCGGAAGATTGATAAACCACTCGAGGCTTCTGGAGGAATTCTGAGGGTTCGAAAGTCGGCAGCACGCTTTCTAGGCAGATGCGACAGACCCGCGGGGGGTAATGCTGTGTGTCTTCCATTGGTCTCACATCGAAATTTACCCGAACCTTGACAAGAGAAGGCCGAGCTACTGTTTCATTTTTGAGATGTTGAAAAAAAAAGAAAGGCTAGAAGAAGAGGAAAAGCAGAAAAGCCGAAGGTGTCCCAAACCCCACGGCTAATCCCGATCTGGTCACCGCCTTCATGAGCTCTACCGCGCCAAACGTCACCCATCTCTGCCTACAACACAGCTCCCCTTCTTTTGATCTTTCCATCCTCTCCTCTTCTCTTCCTATTAACAGCGAATCATGGCTGACCGATACTCATTCTCCTTGACGACATTCTCCCCCAGGTAAGGACGACTTGTCCTGTTTAATTGACAGCGTGCTAACTCAGCTCCATTACAGCGGAAAGCTGGTGCAAATTGGTATGGACCATCGTCTCTGAGCTTAAGCATCGATGACTGATCTATATAGAATATGCCTTGAACGCGGTCAACCAGGGTGTAACTGCCCTTGGTATCAAAGGTACGAAAACGTCCAAGCTCACCTATATGGACCAAGCTGACCGCCGTGATAGCTACGAACGGCATTGTCCTCGCGACTGAGAAGAAGTCATCCTCGCCTCTGATCGATCCTCCCTCGCTATCCAAGATCTCACTGATCACGCCGGATATCGGTATGGTCTACGCCGGCATGGGCCCTGACTACCGGGTGCTGGTCGACAAGGCCCGCAAGGTCTCGCACACAGGCTACAAGCGCATCTACAACGAATACCCACCTACTCGTATATTGGTTCAAGACGTCGCTCGGGTAGTGCAGGAAGCTACGCAATCCGGTGGTGTGCGACCGTACGGTGTCAGTCTGCTGGTCGCAGGCTGGGACGAGGGCGTTGAGCCGGAGTCAGAAGAGGCTAAGAAGGATGACCCCGAGGAGAAGATCTCCAGCAAGACTGGCGGTATTCAGAAGGGTGGGCCCAGTCTGTACCAGGTCGACCCCAGTGGCAGCTACTACCCGTGGAAGGCGACAGCCATCGGCAAACACGCAACGAGCGCCAAGACGTTCCTCGAGAAACGGTACACTGAAGGGCTAGAATTGGAAGATGCCATCCATATCGCGTTGTTGACACTCAAGGAGACGATCGAGGGTGAGATGAATGGTGACACAATAGAAATTGGTGAGTTTGGGTTTCTGCCTTTCCTTTGCTTTCCTTCTGGCTGCTTAGCTAGCCAAGGTGTGGTGAATATCGACTAACATCGTTCCAGGCATTGTCGGCCCCCCAGCGGACCACCTTCTGGGCTTCAAGGGAGTGGAGGGTGCTCAGGGACCACGGTTCCGCAAGTTGACCAAGGAGCAGATCGAGGACTACCTGACCAATCTATGAACGAGAGCATATAATTTATGTAGCCTCGAATGAAACGTTTCCTTTTGTCTGGTGGTGATTGACGGTTCCTATTACAAATCGCATGCCACCTACAGACAGTTACCTACCTAATGGTCTACTTCATGTCTCTTTACTCCGTACCTTGATAGCAAACCAGGACGCTTTGAAGCGCTAGGAGATGGTCCGAGCCACCCCCCTGATTTCTAATTTATTTCCATTCCTCACAATCATCTCCTTATACGGCTTATGCTCTAGGACTACACACACAATATCCAGTTCTAGCTCGGTTCGATTTCATTATTGTTATATTTATACCGTCATATTGCTAATAAAGCCGTCCTTCCAGACTCCACAAACATCCTCCTCTGAACAACTCGGCCTCCGACCGGCGGAGCCAAAAAGTCCTTCGGCTCAGCCTGCTCGTAAAGCACATCGTCGCCGCGATCAGGCGTCTCGGGCGGCCTCTGCATCGAGCAAAGAGGCAACGTATCGGCAATAGCGATGGAGATAGGATGTCTAGACCCCTGAATGAGATCCACCAGACGACCAAGCACAGCAAACTCAAGCTTGAGTTTGAGCGAGTAAATGAAACCCTTTACGGTGATTTGCGCGGCGTACAGATCGGCATATTCAAGACTCAAAAGCACCAAATCCATCGCTATGATCGCGCAGTTGATCCCGATCAGCTGGTACATGATGCTCCGTGCATCCGGGCGCGAGGACACATCCGCGCCAAGGCGCAGCAGCTTGACCGTCTCAATCACATACAGCGTTGACAGCAGACTCTCTTGGATCGTGAACCCGGTCAGCTGGATCTTCTCCATGATATTGTACCCGTTGATCCAGGCGTCGTCGCCGCTGTGCACTATATTCGCGCCGTAAGTGAGGATCGTCGTGGGCACGTGCAGGAGAAAGATATTCGCGACGATGAGCTGCAATACACGGCGCAGCACGCGCTCGTCTCGTAGCACAAGGTGCAGCCGTGAGTACAGCACCACGGATT
The DNA here is from genome assembly GCF_015533775.1 of Penicillium roqueforti. Taxonomy (NCBI): domain Eukaryota; kingdom Fungi; phylum Ascomycota; class Eurotiomycetes; order Eurotiales; family Aspergillaceae; genus Penicillium; species Penicillium roqueforti. The sequence continues at coordinate 549,220 of NW_024067566.1, read as the reverse complement.
GGCCCGTCACCATCGTCCACCAGCCGATAGTCAGGACAGTAACCGACAGCACGGAGTCCGTGTGAGTAAAGAACTTCATCAGGAAGCCGACCGAGTATGGTACCACGCCGAGCACGCCTGAGACGAGCAGGGCCCAGAAATAGAGCCCGCGCCACCGGCGGAATGTGGCTGGCACGAGGACAATTAGCTCGGCGACGTTGTAGCATGATAGTCCGATGAAGGCGACGAGGATCATCTGTCGTACGTCGCCTTCTTTCGCGAGCGCACCGGATATCCCGTTCAGCATGTCCAGGGGAACGTCGGACATGATTCTAGAAGAGACTCATTCGGGGCTTGGGGAGGTATATGAGCGACCGGACTCGAAGAGGGAGTCTGGTTCACCCTGTCTGCTGTGTCCACATGTTCTCGTGGACAAACAGGGAATTGAAAAGTTTTTTGTAAAAGGAAGGAAGAAAAAGGCGAATTGGCGAAAGAGCGGATACAGAGTGGGATATGGACTGGTCGTACAATGTGCTCTGTCATGCAGGAGATCAGGTTTTGGACTTGTCTGAACGAGTGAAGGGGAAACAAACAAAAAGAAGCCTTGGGCATGCAAGGGTGTTCAGGGGTGCCCATAGAGTACTTGGTAAGGTACAAGTTCGCACCCAAAATCTGGGGTAACGGGGGCAAGGGAAGGGGATAGATCAACATTCAATAGTCGTCCGGCATCGGCCTTGGGGGCGAAGTCCGATATTAATTTAATTAAAAAACATTTGCGATTCAAAGAGATTTGACTATTTTGTGGATATTTTCATCCTTGCATGTGGAAAAAAAAGATATAGTCTATAAGAACATACCAAAAATAGACATTGAAAGAGATATCCAACAAAGAAATGAGAGACATCGTACTATTTTCTATAGCATCTTATGGCGCTGATAAGCGAGTAATTGCGCGAAATAATTAATCATTTCATGTTTAATTCGTGTTCAGGGTTGTCTCGTCTGTCCATGGGACATTCTCTTCCTCGGAGTCTTCATCCTGACTATCGGCTACCTCCTCCAGCTTCCGTTTCTTAATTGGGGTATGTACAGGCTGTTCTGGCGACGCCAGCTTAGATGGTGAAGGGCTTGGAGACTCCAATTCCGCGGAGGACGGCGCAGAAGACAGCACAGAGGATATAGGCGAAGGAGTCGGGGTAGGAGGATCATAGTACTCAAAGTCGGAAGAGGGCTTTGGCAAAGGGGTCAGAGGCTCGGAGGGCGGAGATTCCTTTCCCTCTGTTTCATAAAGACCATCCTAGACAGATTATAAGCACAATCGCATGCAGTGGGCCGGAGATCGACACAACATACCGGTTCAATGCGAAACGCAACGAGCAGCCCGGCTTGCTCGGGCAATGGCTTACCCGCGCGCTTCTCAACTTCTGCAAATCGCTCATCCGGCAGGTCACGATAGACCGCAATGCGAGTCTGTACGCTAGCCTCCCACGCGCTGCCCGACAAGAGCGGCTGCAGAACTGCGTGAGATTGACCCTTGATCTCCGTACGGACTTGATTAATAGCCAACACGGCAATATTTTTCGCCGCGAGTCTAGCCAAATGCATGGCGAGCTCGCTAGCAATGTTCCATTTGCGATTGATCAGCCATTGCAGGTGTGTTTTATCGCTGAATTTGCCCTCGGTAGGCTGGTCCTTGAGCTCTTGGGCGCTGGAGAAGTAAGCTGGAAATAAATTCGACACAGAGTCGACGACAATAAGGTTTGTTTCCGGCGGTGGAAACCCCTTTGGTGGACGTGCAAGCAGGGCTATTAGATGAGCCAGCGTATGCGCCCGGAAATAGACAAAGTCATCCAGGTTGACGGACATTTCCTCCAGCCGGAGACTGGGCAAGGGACATCCCGTATCTGACGGTGTGAGCAGGGCAGCGCAGCTGACTCTGGGAACTAACAGGATCACATACCGATCCAGACTACTTTGCCGTCACGTAGTGCATTACATGCAATATTCAACCTGTGACTGGATTAAATCAGACTGTGGCGGTGTGGGTAGAAGTGCACTCACGCCAGCGAGGTCTTCCCGGCTCCTGGGGGTCCGAATATTTCTGTAACATGTCCACGCAGGATGCCGCCTTGGTTGGACTGGTCGGGGAGGTCATTGAGAGCCTCGTCCAGACGCGCCAGGCCCGTCGCGATCGGGTCGCGGGTAGCGGCCGACGCGTTGAGGGACTGAGACGCTGAAATCGAAACCACGGGCGCTGGGAATGGATTAATGTTTGTGCTTTTCTAAGGCTTTGGGGAATTACTTACGCGTATCTTCGAACCCTTCGAGACCGTCTAGACCGAGAAGGTCCATGTTGATGCTCATGGGCGCATCAGGATGACTGGCAGCAAAGCCAATGAATCCCGATTTAGTAGAAGAATATGGAAACAAATTCAAGCTCCAACGCTGTATTCAATCTCTAAAAATGACATTAAAGATGCCATCATAAGTAGGACAGTGGAATGTTGACGGTTCGGAGATCCGAGGGCGGGACTTTTTTCCCTTTCGATCTCGAGTCCTGCATACTCCTCATGTCCAATGTTGACATTTCCCTCGGGGATGATATCGTCCCCAATTGGTTTATTCTATTCTTTCTATCTGTGCTTTTTCTTTCTCTGAAGACATTGAAAACACTGACAGCGCCAATCAATCCCAAGGGATGTCGCCGCCTAGGACTTCCGCCAGGCCAAAGCAACCTAGACGATGAGTTCGACTCAAAGTACAGCCAGGGTCTACCTAGCAATCAAGATGATCACGGCCGTCCGTCCTGGCGCGTAAAGGCATTGTTCAGCTACCCGCTCAAATCCTGTGGCGCAGTCGAGCTGCAAGTCTCAAACGTCGTACCAACTGGACTTGAATTTGATAGACAATTCGTCTTTGCAGAGTACATCAATGACGAATGGACCATTCGTACCCTGCGAAATGCAAGCTTCAATTGTCTAGCCTTGATCCATCCGGAGATCTGGGTTCCTGACCCGTCTGCCCCAGATTACAACGCAGACCTGTCAGAAGTCAAGTCGCAGGGTGTGATGTTGATATCGTATCCCCGAATTCCGCCAGCAGGATGGAAGGGTCTGCCCATCAAGCTCGGCATGGCACTCAAGTTCCTCAAAAGCCAACGGACATTCCAAGTCCCGCTACTTCCCCCCGCGGACTCCAAGTTCCCACTAGTCCCAGTCAAGATCTGGAAAGACAAGCCCCTAGCCCATGACTACGGCAGACTGCTCCCAGCATCATTACACGCATATCTAGGGTCCGACCCATCAAAAAAGACCCTGACACTCTTCCGCGCCAGTGCACCCCATTCACGGCAGATCTTCCGTAACGCACCGCGCAAAGAAGACCTAGGCTTCCAGCCAAGCACAGCCTTCGCAGACGCGTATCCAATCCACCTGCTCAGCATCTCCAGTCACCGGGATGTAGCAGCACGCTGTGCCTACGCAATCCCGCGATTGAGCATTCGCCGTTTCCGCGCGAACATCATCATTCAAGGCCCGTCTGCTTTTGAGGAAGATCACTGGAAGCGGCTTGCTATTGGCGGTACCGAGATCCACGCTTCTTGTCGGACTGTCCGGTGTCGACTGCCTAATGTCGATCCGCTGTCCGGGGATAGACATAATGCTGAGCCGGATCGGACGCTAAAGTCGTATCGGCGGATTGATGATGGCGATCGGACCAATGCGTGTTTAGGGATGCAGCTTGTTCCTGCGAAGGAGGAGTTTGTGGTTAGGGTTGGGGATTCTGTTGAGGTTCTTGAGACCGGGGTGCACCGGTATATTAAGATGTTGGCCCCCGGGGAGAAGGTCGAGGGGGTGTAAAAAAATTCCATAATAGTAGTATAGTTTATATAATCCTAATACTTGCCAGCGTTGTACCACTCCCAGCGTCCCTTCATTGCAGCTCGAACGCAAACATTCTATTCCACTAAAGACGGCCCGAAGGCTTATTACTGGCAGTGAAGGTCCTAGTTCGGGTAGCTAGAGGCTCTCTCTCTTCTCTAGACTCTCATCATCTGTGTCACGAGTCAGCCTATACAGTTATAGGGCTTCAGACTCAGCGCTTCTACCTTTCCCCCCATTATCAGTAGTAGTTATAATCAGCCCAACAGCCCTCCATCCAGCTGTATTCTCAATCCTTGGCAGCCATCCCCTCCATCCCATTTCACCATCCTCAAATTACTCATTCCATTCCATTTGATTAATTCCTAATTCCTAATCCATCTATACCACTCCAAAATGCCCGACCAAACACACCCCGAAACAAAACAAACCCCCACCGAAACCAAAAAAAAACAAGCCGAAAGCCTAGCGGGTCTCCCCCCAAACACCCTCCACATAATCCTCTACATTCGCTCCGACCCACCCCTCCCCAACGACTTCCACTGGGCCTTCTACCTGCACAAAGGCACAGCCACCACACCAGGCGGAACAAAGTACCACGCGCGCGGCATCGGCGCCGGATGGATTCCCGGGCACGAGGCGACGGCGTCGATATTCGCCGAGAATTTCCTGTGCGTGGTTATTCAGATCGCGAGAATTCCGCCGGAGACGCATGCGCGTGTCGATGAGATTATGAGGAGTTATGATGGGTGTCTTAATGCAATTCCGGGGATTACGTGTCGAGTGTGGATACTCACTGTGCTGCGCGTGCTTGTTGATGAAGGGTTTGTGCGCTGCGATATCGGGGAGTTGGAGAGGGAGTGTTTTGGGTTTGGGAATGAGAATAGTTTGACGGCTAGTGCTAATTTGCAGCCGAGGCCGGTTTTTAAGTCGCGGGTTTCGTCTTGATATTGGGATTTTTAGGTTGAGGGTTTATTGGTAGATACTGGAGAGGGTAGGAAAATATCAGGGGATATCAACGTAAAGTTGCATTGTAGGTATTAAATAACGCTAAAAAGGGCAATGATGGCCCCACAAACTCATTATATGACTGAACTATACAAGGCTCGCAAGATCAAGCCATTTTGGTAGTCGTCGACGACTGTTCAGGCATGTTGGTCTGTACCTGGGTCTCATTGGAGTCGGTCGACTCCAAGATGGCGGGGACATCATCAGGCTCCTCGGGAATGAAGAGGTTGAGGAAGATGCCGAGAAGCGCAGAGATAGCGAATCCGTTCTCCATGACCAGATCGACAGCATTGATCAGACCAGCGAGCGCATGGTTGTCACCGGAGTAGGTGAAGAAGTAAGTGAACCACGCCGGCAGGAGGGTGACACCCATTCCAATGGAGAAACTAGCCGTGAGGATGAAGCGATTGCGACGGGTGGGTTCGACAGATCCAATGATGCGCAGACCACTGACTGCCACGGAACTGAAGAGGAAAGCGGTCATGCCACCGAGCACGGGACTGGGGATTGCAACCAGCGCAGCGGCGAACTTGGAGAAAATTCCCATGATAACCAGGAAGAGACAGCAGCAGTAGCCGGCGGTGCGGTTGGCGCATTTCGTCAGCGCGATCACACCGTTGTTCTGCGCGAAGACAGACATAGGGCTAATCGTCATCAGACCGGCCAAGAGACAGGTGATACCATTGCCCAGGACACCACCTTGGATCCGGGAATCGAAGGTCTCGCCCTCGACCTGCAGTCGGGAGACATCGCACGTCGCCGTGATATCACCAATAGACTCCATCATGATAACGATGTATAGCGCGAGTAACGGCAGGATGAGCGGCGGGTACACCGACAGCGGGAACGTGTGGACCCAAGCGAAGGAAGCCACTGGTGCAGCAGCGATACCGGCGGACTCGAAGTAGTTGCATGCGGCAGCGACGATCGAGCCAACCAACAGGCCAACAATGACGGAGCAACTCTTGAGAATGGGAGGACCCCACCGCTCGCAGACGATGATCGTCACGAAGACTAGGAATCCAAGTCCGATGAACTGAGGGCTTCCCCAGGGGAGAGGGTGCGGGGCACTAGCGCTGGGACACAATGCGCGGGCGGAGGGGTCCGAACCACATGATGCGCCACCGGCCCAGTCCGTCATGGCGGACTTGATAAGCGAGGCACCGATCAGGAGGACAGTTGGGCCGGTGACGAGTGGGGGGAAGACGCGGGCGAGGATCTTGCTGCTCATGAAGGACATGCCGATTTCGAGGAGAGAGCAGAGACACGAGGTGCCGAGGAGGGCGCCATAACCTTTTGGACAGGGGAGCGGAGATCCATCTGGAGATGAAGGACAGTATCCCGATTTATACATCTGGGCGAAGGCGCCTTGAGCGACTGTGATTGTAGAGAAAGATGTACCTGTTTGAACAATTAGTATCAGAAGCGAGGATCTGAAGAATTGAGAAGCTCTTACCGACGACTGATAGCAATCCGGTTCCAATATAGTATTTTGTCCCCTTGATATGGAACCGGAACATCTGAACAGCACTCAACAGACCCGAGACGATCAACGAAGTCGAAACGAGGTACTGGTAGAGTTCATCCCCGAAGTTGGCACCGGCTGAGCCGCCGAGCAGAATGGGTGGTGAAATAACTGATGCTCTTAGTCTTTGCTTGTATATTGTAGGTGTCTCTGGGACTCACCACCAGCCAGCATAGCAAGCGCATGCTGCAACCCCAGAATCAATGCCAGAACGACTGGCACGCGATCTTCGAGACCGAAGAACGGGGCAGATTTGCGAGCTCGCTTTGTAAAAGGCAGTCGTGGGATGAAGAGGTATCCATAGTCGTACTCTCCTAGTAGGCCCTCTCTGTTGATTGTGAGTCAAGGCCCCTCCAGAACACATCATTTGAAGCCATACCGAGTAGTGAAGGTCTTGACCGTGTAGCGCAGTCTGTCGCTGATTGTGCGCTTGGGCGAATGATCGGGGCCGATTTGATCTGGACCGTCCATAGTGAATGTTCGATATAATGAATGTAGATATTGAACTATCCCACCGGGACAGAGGTTTTATATTTAAATTTCCAAAAAAAAAAAAATTATACACCCCGAGCTTCGGTAACTCTAAAATTCAAAATTCGGGGCGCTGACTAAGAACACATGGGATCCACCGTCCACCAAAGTGGAAGGGATAACCTGACAGGTTCTGTTATCGCACCGGCAGCCAGGCAATTAGAGACTGCACTTGGGGGACAATTAGCAAGAGCATCGCATAACCTGGTGGCCGCTTGTCTGGATCGCGTTAGGGCCCCTGCTTTATCTTGGGAGGCCAGCCAATCAGGGCCGAGTGGGGAAAGATAAGGATACAGGAAGGCCCATGGTTGTTCTGGTTAGCCCAAAGGGCCCGAGTTCCCCCATATTATGTGTTTCGGGATGGTCACGGCTGTGTATTTAGATGGAGAATGGGGCCAGTTGAGGGGATCTCATTGGTCAGGAGGGACATTGGCAGTTTGCCAGGTACGGGATACACGTATCCTGACACGAGGCCTTACTCTCCACAACCCGGATATCATCAAACGTTCTCTGCTATCTTCGTTTATCTAAGATCTGGCAGTCGGAGGGTGCCGTCCATAGTATACGAGGTGGAAGGCTCCGACCTTAGGAGTCAGACCTCACGTCGGCTTCCTGGTCGTTCTTATCAGACTGTTATGAGATACCGAGGGATATTCGAAACTATGTGGTGATATGTATCATATGAGATCAGATGTTGTGATTATCTCGATTTGTTCCTGTGGTCATACATGCACCTCATACCTCCGGAGTACATCGAGGTACCTACCCAGTATGTATACTTTGGCAGGAGGCTCGGATATCCCGCGTGTTCCAGAAAAGTATATCCCCACGGGCCACTGGCTGGTTTCATCGACTCTTCTTCTCTTTCAACAATGTTTAACTCAACGGGTGTCCATGACGATATACCAATTCTACACCAACACGACATCATTTTCGTTTAGCTTATGATTTCACGCTATATCCGCATTTTTGTTTAGCTTGTGATTGCACACTACATTCGATTTTCACCGTGGTATATATTTCCCTGTCACATCCTGCATACGCGTCGTCGGAACTTGATCTGATCGGCATCGAGAAGATGGGTGGCCAAGACATGACCAGAATTCGATCATTCAATAAGATTCGCCCAAGTACGCATCGCGATTCTCACACATTCTCTAACGTGCGATGACTTATTGTATGACGATTGCCAATTCTCTGCCTGAGGGAAGGAGGCGACCGGGGGAAAACCGTAGGTTAACTAGAAATGTAGCTCCATGCGGCGTCTTATTAATGTTACCTCTTGGTGAAACGTCATTGGATGAAAGCAGCATAATTCCTAGAAATCCCGAGGTTAAATATAACCGTTGGTGGACTTAACCTTCACCCGTGGCTCCCACTCTGCTGGGAGTAGCGCTGACATAAACATATTTGCCGTCGCGCGCTGATTGGCCATGACTGCCTGAGGCACCAAAGCGTTGGGGCTGGCTGGACCCAACATTCGCCAGAAAGCGATGAGGCACGCCACATCCGAGCAAAGGGTTGCGCAAAAGTCTCCCAGCGTAGGCTTTCAAGGCAATTCTTTTCTGTTTCGGGTTCCTTTTCGCCTCGGGATCTCGTGACGCTGGACATTTGCTTTCATTTGATTCGTCTTTCAGCCCTATTCCTCCCACATACGTTGGCGATCAAGACCCAGGCTCCCCAACGTTGGTCCCAAGTGGGCCCTAGTATAAAAAACCCTTTGGTCCTCCTGGATTGAAATCCAACCTTCTACACATCAACCATGTCGTCCAAGCTGGATGCTTCACGCCCTCGGGCGGCTGACACCAAGAAGGTGCACATTGCTGATACCCAGATGACTCGCCAGAACTGGTACAAGCACGTCAACTGGCTCAACGTTACTTTCATCATCGGCGTTCCCCTCACGGGCTGCATCCAGGCGTTCTTCGTGCCTCTGCAGCTGAAGACTGCTATTTGGGCTGTCATCTATTACTTCTTCACTGGACTGGGAATCACAGCTGGTAAGTAGTTCAGAATTAGAAGTATACTCCTTTGACTCGAGCTGACTCCGTTCTCAGGATACCATCGTCTCTGGGCTCACTGCTCCTATTCCGCCACCTTGCCCCTGCGTATCTGGCTCGCTCTGGTCGGCGGCGGTGCCGTCGAAGGTTCCATCCGTTGGTGGGCTCGGGACCACCGTGCTCACCACCGTTACACCGACACCGACAAGGACCCTTACTCCGTGCGTAAGGGTTTGCTGTACTCGCACCTGGGATGGATGGTCATGAAGCAGAACCCCAAGCGAATTGGCCGCACTGATATCACCGATCTGAACGAAGACCCCGTCGTTGTCTGGCAACACCGCAACTACATCAAGGTCGTGCTCACCATGGGTCTCATCGTCCCCATGCTGGTCGCTGGTCTCGGCTGGGGTGACTGGTATGGCGGATTCGTGTACGCCGGTATTCTGCGTATCTTCTTCGTGCAACAGGCTACCTTCTGCGTCAACTCCCTGGCCCACTGGCTCGGCGACCAGCCCTTCGACGACCGCAACTCCCCCCGTGATCACATTATCACCGCCCTGGTCACCCTCGGCGAGGGCTACCACAACTTCCACCACGAGTTCCCCTCCGACTACCGTAACGCCATCGAATGGCACCAGTACGACCCCACCAAGTGGACCATTTGGATCTGCAAGCAGCTCGGCCTGGCCTACGACTTGAAGCAGTTCCGCTCCAACGAAATCGAGAAGGGCCGCGTCCAGCAGTTGCAGAAGAAGATCGACCAGAAGCGCGCCAAGCTCGACTGGGGTACTCCCCTGGACCAGCTTCCCGTCATGGAATGGGAGGACTATGTCGAGCAGACCAAGAACGGCCGTGGCCTCATCTCTATTGCCGGAGTTGTTCACGACGTAACCGATTTCATCAAGGACCACCCCGGTGGCAAGGCGATGATCAAGTCCGGCCTTGGCAAGGACGCCACAGCCATGTTCAACGGTGGTGTTTACTACCACTCCAACGGTGCTCACAACTTGCTTTCCACCATGCGTGTCGGAGTCATCCGTGGCGGCGGTGAGGTTGAGATTTGGAAGCGCGCTCAGAAGGAGAACTCCGAATATGTGCGCGACGAGACAGGCCAGCGGATCATCCGGGCCGGCCAACAGGTCACTAAGATGCCTGAGCCAATCCCCACTGCCGATGCAGCTTAAACTGAACTTGATGACAATTTTTTTTGCATTTGTGGGTTGGTCGGAGTTGGCGTTTTCTTTCCATTTCTTTCTTCGTTCATCAAAAGCGACCTGTGACGCACTTCATAGATAATCATGAATTAGAAACGAATTTTCATTCCTATATGAACATATTCATTTGGATCATTTTGACTTGAAATATTTATTATGTTGTAAACTGAGGGGAGCTGTAGGTTGGAGCGAGCGAAGTGCGGGGCGGTGCTTTTCACATGTCACTTCTGCGTACGGGATACTCCGGACGCCTATTATTATTATGTTGGGATATCTGATCTACGGGGTAGTCGACATTGTCTTGACACCTGGCAAAAGCCCCATCCTCCACTTTAGAAGTAACATGGCAGAATACGTGGTTTCCTTAACTTTCTACTTATTCTAGCTCCAAGGTTAGAAATAACCTATACATTAGTAAGTTATGACATCACCTAGTTAACTAGTTATTTAGCTTTGCAAATAAACTGTTTTACCCCATATGCAATAACTAAACTATTGGTAGTATATAGAGTAATTCAAGGACGTGCAGAAACAAATGCCAAGAAGTGTAGATATCTGTCCCCGCAATCACCAGCTTCAGATCACCTGACAGCTGCATATCTCCAAGTGTCCTTCCCCCACCGCATTCAAACCCGCCCATCATTGCTTTCACCGCTCGTTTTCATCTCCTCATCGTCATCCTCGCCATCCTCATCGTGGCGCCCTTCCTCCGTCTCCCCGCCCGCTTCTCATACGCGCTGGGCCACTTACGTACCAACGTACCAATACGACTCTTGACGACCTCCAGCATGGCCCCCGCTCACCTCCGGAAGCCACCCCAGGCCCCGCCTGTCTTTACCGCAACCCCGCAGTCACTTCTAGCTGATGCCGAGCGCTTGATCAAGAGCTCGCGAGCCATTCAGGACAAGGTGGTGGCGGAGGTCAAGCCCGAGGCCGCAACCTTTGCCAAGGTTGTCCTTCCTCTCGCCCAAGATGACAACCAGATGGGACTAGAGTCACACATCCTGGGCTTCTACCAGGCTGTATCAACAGACTCGAAGCTGCGAGATGCTTCTTCCAAGGCCGAAGAGCTGATGGATGAGTTCTTTATTGAGGCGGTCATGCGTGAGGATGTCTTCAATTTGGTCGATGCCGTACTGCGCCGCAACGAGATTCTCGATCCGGAGTCACGCCGTCTATTGGAGAAGGAACACAAGGACTTCATCCGTAATGGACTCGGCCTGCCCGATGGCCCTCATCGGCTCCGCTTCAAGGAGATCAAGAAGCGGCTGAGCCAGCTGAGCATTGAATTCCAGAAGAACCTGAACGAGGAGAACGGCGGCATTTGGTTTACCCCGGAGCAGCTGGCTGGTGTGCCCAAGGACCTTCTGGACGGCCTGAAGAAGGGCGAGGACGAGAACGCCGGCAAGCTCTGGCTGTCGTTCAAGTACCCCGACCTCTTCCCCACCATGAAATATGCCAGCGACCCCGAGACTCGCCGGCAAGTCATGATCGCCAATGAGAACAAGTGCAACCAGAATGTGCCGCTATTCCGGGAATCCATTATACTCCGTGATGAGGCGGCTCGTCTGATCGGCTATCCCAACCACGCTGCCTTTCGTATCGAGGACAAGATGGCCAAGACCCCAGAGACCGTTAACAAGTTTTTGGGTGATCTTCGGGACAGACTGACCGCTGGCGGGAAGAAGGAGATACAGAAGTTGCTGGATTTGAAGAACGCCACGGACCCCAATGCTGATGGCCGCTACTACCTGTGGGACCACCGATTCTATGACCGTCTCATGCTAGAAAAGGACTACTCGCTAGACCACCAGCTTATTGCTGAGTGGTTCCCCTTGCAGACAACCATTCAAGGTATGCTGAAGATTTTCGAAGAGCTGTTCGGTCTGGAGTTTGTTGAGATCATTGGTGAGGACCGGGCAGCCATTGCCCCCACTGGCCAGGGCAATGACATTGTCTGGCACGAGGATGTCCAAGTATTCAGTGTGTGGAACGATGAGGACGCGGGCAGTGGGTTCGTTGGATACCTGTACCTGGACCTGTTCCCTCGCGAGGGCAAATATGGCCATGCAGCCAACTTCAACCTGCAGCCGGGCTTCATTAATAAGGATGGTACCCGCCGATTCCCTGCCACCGCATTGGTGTGCAACTTCACCAAGCCCCAGCCCAAGAAGCCTAGTCTGCTGAAGCACGACGAGGTCGTGACCCTCTTCCACGAACTCGGCCACGGCATCCACGACCTGGTGTCCCGAACCATCTACTCCCGCTTCCACGGTACCAGCACAGTGCGCGACTTTGTCGAGGCACCCAGCCAGATGCTGGAGAACTGGTGCTGGGAACCCTCGCAGCTGCGCTCTCTGAGCCGACACTACTCCACCCTCTCCCCAGAGTACCTTGCTAGCTGGAAGGAGGCTCAGGGCGAAGCTGCCACCAGCCAGCCGTCAGAGCGCATCCCGGACGATGTCATTGCCAACCTGATTCGCACCAAGCACGTCAACGACTCCCTATTCAACCTGCGCCAGCTGCACTTCGGCATCTTTGACATGACCGTCCACGAGCCCAAGACCCACGCCGACATTGAGGCTCTTCCTCTGTCTGCGACATACAACCGTCTCCGCCATGAGATTACCCAGATGGACGGACCGGAAGTACAGGGCGCTGGCGACGAGTGGGGCCACGGCGAGGCGACCTTTGGACATTTGATCGGAGGTTACGACGCTGGATACTACGGATACCTGAGGTAAGTTATAAGTTTGTGTGATTGGTTTCAATGTTCGAATACTGATGATTTCGCTCTGCAGCTCCCAAGTTTACTCCACCGACATGTTCTACACCGTCTTCAAGGACGATCCCATGAACAAGGCTGCTGGCCGTCGCTACCGCTACCAGGTTCTAGAGAAGGGTGGTAGCCAGGATGAGATGAAGACTCTGACCGAGTTCTTAGGCCGTGCGCCTCGGACCGATGCATTCTACAAGGATTTGGGACTGGCGTAAAGTGGTGCGTAGCATTTACAGCCATCGGGGCTTATGAACGGCTATAAACTATACCTATTAAATTATATAGAGCTATCCGAATGCGTATCTTGTGCTCATGAATAACGAGCAGCATGCCAATAACTCCTCTACTTGAACTGTCTATATCGTAGCTAACAAGTTCCAAGGTTAGCTGTAGATACCGATAAGCGCACCGCCTTGCCATTCTGCAATTCTCCGCAACTCAACAGCTCTTTTTCTAGATCGTCTCATTTTAGAACTTCAGCATACAAGACAACACAGAGTCTCGGATTAAACAAGTGTATCCAATCACCGGTAAGTACCTACTAAGCCAGCAGAAAGATATTTCCTCATGAACCCCGCGCAAAAGACTAACCAAGACCCCAGCTCTGCATCACCAACATAAGAGATCAATCTGCCTCCGCGCAGCAGCTCCAAATTCCCGACTCCTATCAGTTCAAAAGCGCGAGTCAATAACCAATTCCAAAAATGACCGACCACCGTCTCCCAATCCAAACCCAACATTGCCGCTTCTGCAACCACCTCCTGCTAGCAACAACCCGCAACATAAGCACCCTACCGCGGCGCGGCGGCGAAGGAAAAGACAAAGCGCTGATTCTGCCCCTCGAGCGCAAGAGCTCAACAGACGCAGACGCAGATGCGGATATAGAAGCCGACCTCGAAGAAGAAGCCAGGACCACAGAAACAGAACCGTCATCGCGCAAGACAAGAGCAAGGCATGTCTCTAACCACACGACGCTTCTGCTGGCTACTACGATCCCGGACCGGCGGGCGACGATTATCCGGCGCGAAGACGGGATCGAGAAGAGGATTCTGTTGAGGTGTGGGCGGTGCAAGGTTGTTGTGGGGTATTATTTGGATCGGTTGCATTGGGCGTCTACTGGGGATCGAGAGAGGGAGAGGGGAGGGGCGCGGGATGGGGAGGAGGAGGGGGAGGAGGAGCGGCCGCCGGCTGTTTATCTTCTTCCTGGGGCTGTGGTGGAGACGGAGAAGTTGGGGGGTGAGGGGGTTGGGGAGAGGGAGTGGAGGGAGTGGGTTGTTTAGATGGGAGTGGAGTTTATAGAGGTGCGATCAATCTAGCAGATGCAGATGTAGATTAGATCTATATCTATATCTATGCGCTACGCGCTACGGAAGGCGATACCCCGGAGCAGCATAATACAGTGTATTTGATAATAAAAACATACAAGACGAAGGTTCCAACGCGCCGAATTTCAATCCACCAAGGCAAAGCCATTTCCATATCGAACGTTAATCATATCGGGGTATTAGTTGGCGAGGATAGTACGAACAAGATCTGGAGAGAGTTAGCAGATGCAATATAGCACATAGCCCACTCTAGGCGCAGCGAAACATACCCGTGTAGTTAATCTCGCCCGAGCTAGTGTCAACAGCCTTGAGCAGCTCATCGACTTCATCGTCAGACATCTTCTCGCCAAGATTTGTGAGAACTGCAAGCGTGGAATGTCAGCAATATCCTTTCGACCAACCAAACCGAATTGCCTGGGACAAAAACAGAAAACATACTGTATCGCAACTGTCCGACACCAATAAACCCGGTCATATCCTTATCAAAGACCTGGAATCCACGACAGTACTCCTCCGGCTCGCCGGGCTCACGGAAACCGCCAGGGCGGTTGAGGACTTTCAGGAACGAGTCGAAATCAACTGCAGCGAACGAGAGAGTTAGCCAGGAATTCCTTTTTCATAGTCAGACGCGATCGCGTCCAACTAATACATAAATCAAAGAATAAAAACATACAGTCGCCGCCAACGGACTTCTCCAAGTCGCTAATCTCAGCCAGCGTAGGATTCTGCCCGCAAGCGCGGAGCAGGTCACCGAGGAGGTCACCAGCGACACGGCCAGTGCCACGGCGATCGAACAGCGAGAACGCTTCCTTGTAGTTTGTGGATGCCTGATCGATTTTATTAGCCATGATGAAGATGGAAGAGAGAGCTGGCAATGCCTTGTTGACACAGTTGTTGATGAGGGGGAGGAAATCCGGGGGGCGAGCGGTTACATGGGCGGGAAGGGGTTGCGGTTGGACCGCTTGAATAGGAAGTCTATCAACAGTGAGGAATTTGGGAACTTACCATTTTGGTTGGATAGTTTGCGAAATTGGAGATTGGAGATTGGAAACAAAAATGCGGATTGGGAGGTGAAGGTCGAGGGGGGGAACTAGGTGTGGGATCGGCGGTGGTTGTTAGGGCAACCGCTACAGGGGGGCGTATTTAGGGGGTTGTATACTTCTATTGCTGGCCAGATCATGGAATAATAGAAACGTCATCTCTTGGTATATAAACACATTCATACATGCTACGACTGCAGCTTTGCGATGCAGCTGTCCAGCAGCCGCGCCGCTTCTCCCAGTAACTCCCATCGCGGTTTGGCAAAGGAGTCTCGGAGAATCATTAGCAGGCCGAGACACCCATTGCGCCCGGTCATGGCCTCTAATTCGTTGGGTTCCTGGATTTCTCCCACGCGATGCAGAAATTCCTGCATGTCGCGCTCTCGGTCCGCTAACGTCAGGAGGGTAGGGGAAGGACGCAAGGGGCCGTCCAGTGCAAACCCGTAGGTCCACACCACCAGAGCTGCGAAATACATGACCCACGGCCGGTTTAACACGTAGTCATCGCGCGCAGCATACTCCCCAGGGTGTGTAGCCGGGTCTAAGAAACAGGCAGATAGGTATTTGAGCGCGAAGAACGTGGCATCCCGCGCTGAAGCCTTTCTCGCCCATTTCTCGGTCTTTTCCCGTGCAGCAAAGTAGTCACGCGCTGTGATAGACCGGCCCATCAACCGGCCAGCACCTGCGAAGATCTGCAGATCGGCTATATCGACATGGGAGCCCATATGGGCCAGCCCGTGCAGCACGTTGCGCGACTCCGATGTGGTCGACGGTCCCAGGGCTTCGTCGAAGTCGCGGCGCCAGTTATCGAATGCCCGAAGGAGTGCTGAGCGCCATTTATCTCGTCCGCCGAGAGTCTGGCCCACACCGAGCGAGCTAATCTGCAGGTCTCGCTGGTTTAGATGCCAGCAGACACTCAGCAAGCCCGACATGATAATAATTCGTCCAAACGAGTTGGTCCGGACGGGCTGGCCATTGAGTGTGCGCTTGAGGCCGTCGAGGAACATAATTGGTCGCACACCGTGCGACTGCAGACTGGATTGTACACGAGCGACCTCGGCGGCGCTTGTCGCAGCCCACAGCGCCTCGTCACAGGGCAATGGCAGCCGTAGTTCGTGGGCCACCATTTTGGCCGAGTGACCGAACATTATGGCATGCGTTGAATCTAACAAAAAGGCGGCGAATGCCACCCGCCGAGTCGCTTCGGCCTTGATCCAGGCTGACCATGACTCGTCTTCTTCTTTGGTTTCTGGGGTAGCAAATGAAGAACTACCGATGAGCGAACTGCCTCGGCGCATAAGCGTGAGTGTCGTGTCGTGGTGAATATGTGCGCGTTCGTGTAATGCGCGTGTAGAGAAGAGCTTCTCGTAAACTTCCAGTAGTAACAGGGACTGGAACACCCAAAGCTTCGCCGGCGGCCGAAAGTCCGCATCCATGAAGATTTCCCAACGCAAATGCCAGGCAATGAAGCAAGCCAATTCAGCCGCTGCTTCAATAGCAGACTGGCCATGAATCTTATCCAATGTCGCCGCGCCAATTGCCATGATCGCTAGTAGTAATAGGTTCGGGGTACGATCGGCACTGAATGTCGGCTGGTGCAATATTGGGAGTTGTGCATGGAAGTGAAACCAATACGATCCAATGTACGTCTGCATCATGCGTAAGCTCAAGGCATGTCGGTCGTTATTCAAATCCCCGTCCATCAGCGCATCTTTGCGTTTAGTGCCTGACGCATACGCCGATTCATTGAATCGTGTTGACATCAAGTGCAGCAACTCCTGACGCTTTCCTTCTGATATGAGAGCCGGCGGTGCTCCCGAGTCCAGAATACTCGTCACGCTCATGGGATGTTGTGGAATCACTGAGCAAAAGTTGTCGTCGTTATATACAGCCTCGTTGATGTAGAACTGATTCTGAGCAAGTGGTACCATCCCGTAGCCCAACGGCGCGAGTGGCTCGCTGAATAGCCATGCCGCAAAATCGTCTGCCATGGCGAATGGTGATCGGTTATAGGTTTCCCCGCCGAAAATCGGGTAGGATATGGAGTCAAGGTCGATAAGATCCTCAGTATGGGGCAGTACCGCCTGAAAATCCGAATATTGGTCCACTGGTATCTCATTGCTATCCACTCCGGTGGTGAGGGGGTATGTTGTCACCGGAGGTTTGGGATCCTCCGAGCCAACGAAGTATTCGGGCGCGGTGATAGCAGGCGAAGAAGGCGAGGAGGTTTTGGTGCCATTTTCGGCGAAACTATCACGTTTCTGGAGCTGGGAACCGCTGGTGGTGTGACGTTCACGATGGCGCGTGCAGAGGTCCTGTCGCACGAAGGATCGGTAACAGTTGGGAAAGTCGCAGCGATAGATTTGTTTCGGGGCATGATTGAGAGCATGGCGACTCAGGTGTTCGGCGCGAGAATAACTCTTCCCACAGCCTTCAAATGTGCATTCGAACTTACGATCGGAGAGAACTTTGCGACTGCGTCGCCGTCTCTTGGAGGGTTGACCGTCGTTCTCCATATTTCATGCCATGACACGATGATCACTGGAAGGTGGAGTCAAAAAAGAATGTCTGAGCACCAAAGGAAGGACCAATGGTTAGGGAGCAGAAATGAGTCACAGAATGAAGCGCAAGTGGGAGTTCAAACGGGTTGTCCGGGGGAAGTGCGGAGATATCGGTGGGGTGGTGTGGATATGACTTTATTGGTGAGAGATAGTCGGAGTGTATGTGTTGTAGGTTGTGTATATATAGCATTGCAAGGAATATAGTCTATTCTTCTCTAAATATATACTACTAGTAGTGATATGTAGAATGAATATACATGTAGATCCCTTCTACTCTACGCCTAAGATATATATACGGATTATGCCAATCGAATATTGATGCTCAATAGATTCATAACTCATGATCATGATCAAATGCCCACACACAGAAAGTGCGCCAACGCATCTCAATGCAGAAATGAGTCGCGACTATTGAATACCTAGATACAGGTCGAGCTGGTACAACATATGGCAATGTCAAAGCCAGAAAAGGTTCTGGTCAGGCCGATGTACCAGCAGGTCATTAATCATCACACCGAGTTCATGCCATCCCATCGTGTATCGTACTACGTGGCACGTCAATAGCAAGGAACTGACGCCTGATTTGTGCAAATGCTTCCATAGGGTTCTCTTTTTTAGTGCAGATCAGCACTCAATAAGAATTTACAGTGGCATTCTCATCCGCTGAATCGGAATCGGGCGGCCTCCAGACGGCCAAGGCCCTCGCGTGGGGCTACATTGCGGCGACGGTAAGAGTTGGTGAAGTCTAGATGAGGTTAGATTAGAGAACAAAGAACAAGGGGAGGGAAGGGGAGGGGACCAACCTTGGAGGAGAACACGGATTTTGCGGGTCTCTCCTGACTGGACTTTGTCAGAGACACTGTTCAAAAGTCGCTCGGCTTCGCCGTGCTTCATAGTGCCACTCGGCAGCATCTGCAAAGTGGTCTGCAGCCATGCCCCGGTTTCCTGAGGGAGCAGTTCGAACATCGTCATCAGTACTCCCGACGCATCAGCGAAGCAGTCACCCGGGAATGTGAACATCATGCCCGTCAAGACTCGCTGAGCCAAAGGCTGGCCTTGCGAGATAATCAACGCCTTGACAGCCTCGCGAACCTCAGGCGGGTTAACGTAAGGCTGACCTTCCGGGCTGGTGAACTGGGAGACCATAGGCTTATCAAATGCAAAGCTGAACAGATCCCGATAATAATGCAGCGTAGCGATGAGAGGGTCGAGTTGTTGAAGAGTGAGAGCACTGAGTGCAGCGGAGAAGATAGGGACGGCAAGGGACGAAGTGATATACTTCTTGGGATAGTATCGAACGGCGTTAGAGGAGAGACGGAAGAAGTCTTCAATCACATCTGGCAGATTTTGTGGGGGGAGATCGTTCAAGATTCGCAGGAAAGCAACCGCCTGCTGCTCATAGAACTGGAAAACGGCATCGCTGGTAGCCTGGTCGACGTACTCGGCACCATCGGAGAATTCGCGCACCACCGCATCGGTAGCCCAAAGGAAGCAACCCTCGCGCGAGGCCTGGAATCCGTTCGCGATACTCTGGGCCAGAGTCGGCAAAAGAGGGATCATGTCAGTGCGATAAGAGATGATCATGTATCTCCAGCATCGGCACACACGTTCGAGAATAGGCGTAGAAGACGTAAAGTTCATCACAATCGTGGTCATGATGGGTAGAATCTCACCGCAGTATTTGACCGCAGGGTTTTCTTCTCCCGGTGCAAGAATCGGAGTCACCACCTGCACAAAGATAGTGATCAGCTGTAGATGATCCGCGACGGCTCGCTGTCCTTCTTCAGTCTGCGCATTATTGGCAAGGTTCATGATTCGGGCCATGATTGGGTCGCAGAACATCTTGTATGAATCGTAGATCTTCTCTTGGGGCTGCACCGAAACCACTGCGGCAACACCCTCAGTGACTTCCTCCTGGCTAGTGGGCTTCAGCTTGTCAAGAACCGACTCGTAGAAGGCATGAAGCTGCGCGATATGACCACCGAGCAACTTCTGGCAGTCAGTTCCCAAAAACTTGAAGGCAAGAGCAGAGGCCTGTACAACTTCCTGAGAGGAATGATGGAAACCGGAAATCACATAGTTGAGCTGGGCCTCCAATGTATCGGGATGGGCAGCTGTCCATTCAGTGTAGCGTGCCAGCGCCATGATCGCCTGGAACCGCACTTTCTCCTGATTGGGGATTTGAACAATCAGAGGAATCAACTGCCCAAGAATGGTGCTCTCTTGGGGGTCGACCATGCGGCCCATTGCGCGGAGACCGAACAGAGGGGCCTCCAATTCCTGCCAATGAGGAACATGTTCGTCGCTTGATTGCGATGCATACTTGGCAACCCATTGCTGGATCAGTTGGTAGATTTTAGCAAGACAATCATTCACACCCACAACGGCACAGCAGTCCTTGAGGACATCGCCCATTGCATGGCGGAACTGACGGAATTTTTCCTCCTGCTCGCGGTCTCCGGAGAACAGGTCCTCGGTTTCGCCGTCTTCCGGGGTGGGAAACTCGAGGTTTTTCACCATGATGTCCACCAATCGGGCAAAGACGGGTTGGAAAGTGACTCGAGCGTCAGTGTACAGGTCGAGAGCAATATATTGCTTCAGCTCGTACCAGAAAATGAAAGTTAGAGACACTGCGTCGCGCTCCCAGTCCCGTGCGCAACATTCGAGAAGCGTCTCAACGAGTCCCTGGAAGTCACTCGGCAGACGTGCAACAAGAACAACCCATGCTTCACCTGCCTCCGCAAACATTCTTGTGATACCCTTGAAAGCCTCCAAATCTTCGGCCTCCGCAGTTTCAGCAACTTTAGGACGAAGTGCCATCAATCGTGGATAAAGGGCTTGAATGATGGGCAATGACTCGTCCACGTCCTTTGTGTCGCGGTAAAGCGTGCAAACGCAGTCCACACCGGCGTCGAAAGATGCGTCGTTGTCCAGCGCTTTGAAGATGACGTCCATGAGAGGTGACTCAACGATCCTGGCAGCCGGGATTTCACGTAGCCACGAGGTAATGCAGTCGAGAAGACGGGGGTTGGTTGCGGCGGCAGCTGTTCATGGTCAGTTATGGAATTTAATTCGGCAGGAGAATGGGACGTGGCCGTCGAATACGTACGCGACGACTGAGCGTATTGGATCATCAGCTGCATGACCTGCTCCGCGTTGTCTTCTAGCAGCTCCTTGGTTCTTGCGAGCAACTCGTCTTCCTTTTGTAGATGTCAGCTTGAACTTTTGTAAACGCATTAGAGGAACATACACTGAGATTGATTTTGCGACCCTCGGTGACTTCCTCAGGCAAGATCTTCAGGAATTCCAGCACACAATCCCCTGCGGTGTTTCCTAGAGCTGCTCCGACAGTCGCCAACACATCCTGCCATGTGACCATCTGAATCGCCAGACTGGCCAAGCACACACATAGCTGGGTCTGAATAGGGCGCGGGCCCGGCGCAAATGCAACCAATAGGTTTAGAACCGAGTCTCGCAGGGCCAATACTGAGTCCGGAGGGAGTTGATCGAGATCGAAAATAATCTGCGCAATTAGAAACGGCGAAACTCCTCAGGTAGGAATACCCTTACTTTTCCTTTCAGTGTAGTTGCGGCGAACAGCTTAGCCTCGACAGGCACATCGGGGGACTGTAATAGAGCATGTGTGGTTGTCCAGGCCTCAATCTAAAAACGCATTGAAATTAACAAAAGATACCACTTAGGTCTCGGCGAAAGAATCGTACCGATTTCTGGAATTTCTCAAGGAATTCATGGGCCTGAGTCTTCTCAGTCCTAGACACATTTCCTTGCATTGTCGCGACGGCCGCCAGGACCGGGGCGAATGCCTGCCCGGCTTCCTTGCTGGCCATGTTGAACTAAATAGATTAATCAAGGCTCAGCAATATATTAAGAAAGTATCAGCATCTGAGTGCGGAAACGCGTTCGAGGAGGGGGAGCAAGTTGATGGTGGGATGGGGTGGCCGTGACCAGATAACCGTATTACCGTAATCAAATCACGGGACGCCTGCCAGGCCCGCCAGAGCTTTCTTCGCCTCGTCTCCCGCGTGACAGCTATCACTCTCGACATAACCGCACATCATGGCAGGCCGCAAGACATTGTTGGCTCCGATCCATTTCATTTTCAGTCTCCTGCAGAAACGCAGCACCGTCTCAGTCTGGCTGTATGAGCAACTCGCTTTCCGCATTGAGGGGAAGATCCGCGTATGTGTTTCTTTACAGGATACCGTTTTGCTTGTTATTTGAGCTAACCTGTGCTAGGGCTTTGATGAATTCATGAACCTGGTTATTGACGATGCCGTTGAAGTGCGTCTGGCTACCAAGACAGAGGAAGAGAAGCGCCGGCCTCTAGGTACGATGAAATTGAAAGTCTATGTGAACACAGCTAATGCGCAACAGGCCAAGTCCTTCTCAAGGGAGACAATGTCTCTCTGATCCAGGCTGTTTGAATTTTCGCCTTTCCTTTTCTGTTTCGATTTGCGCTACACCCTGCGGTCTAAGAATTGACCATCACCAACCACGATCGCATCTACCAACCAATCATGCTCCACCACAGGAATATCCTCGGCGAGCAACTGGTCTTGAAGAGCAAGGGCAACTACAATGGAGTTCAGTCGGGATAAACGGATTTTTTTCTGGGATTTACTTACCGAGGAATGGCATACTGCGGGTCGTTGTTGCATATCGCGTTAAAAAATGATCATAATACCCTTTGCCATGACCAAGTCGTCGGAACCCGTGGTCAAAGGCCATGCCCGGCATGACAATAAGATCCAAGCCTTGTGTCAATCCGTTCGGTCGACCTTCAATCTGCGTAGACAAGAGAGATGGGATTCCCCATTTGTCCAGCTGTAATGACTCGAACTCGGACATGGATTTCAGCGCGAACATGTCCATGATGGATTTTTTATCCTGGGTATGAATATACGGGATATAGACGTTCTTCCCTTGCTGTAGAGCATCCTTTACGATCCCATTTGTTGAGAGTTCCCCGCTTGGCATAGACAGGTATACGGCGATGCTTTTAGCGCTTTGGTACTCGGGCAATGACAAGAAATTGGTTGTTGCTGCGCTTGCTGGGACAAAGTTAGTTATGGACAACCCAAGGACCACCATTCGACCTGACATTGTTGAATGATTGTGCTTATAGACAAACCCTGCAGGATTGAGCGCATCCTCTTGCGAAGGTCGCGCTTTGCAACCTGAAAAGCCATTCTGGTGGGATAGTTGTCGACGGATTATCAAGTCCACGGGTAAACGAGGAAGTAAATTACAAAAATAAACCGGAAAAAGCGTCAAGCGGGTACTTCCAATAGGATGGAATCATCTCAAAACTACAGTGATAACTATATGTACTACACTATAGAGCCATTGTATGTTTTATGATTGTTAATAGAGACAAATGATCCTTGTACATCTTCGATCATCAAACCCTTCCCATTCCAGGGCCTTGCTGAACTATGTTGTTGATCTCCACCCCAATAAAGGGCGCCCTTCAAATACTCCCTTTCTGTCGATTTTCCCTCTGTCAACTAAGATGTTTTTGATTTGGAGTCTTCTAGTCACAGCCGCTTTGGCGAGTGCAGGTGATTTGTTTGGAACGTGGACTACCAAATCTCGTGATGTTCTTACTGGTCCAGTATGTGGAACTATGTACACTATATGAATGACTCGAGACTAACGCGCATAGGGATTCTACGATCCACTCAACGACAAACTGATCGAGCCGAATCTAACAGGCATTTCATACTCATTCGATGATGAAGGAAATTACGAATCCGCATACTATCGCGCAATCTCAAACCGTCAGTTCTCCATGGATCTAGACTTTGGACGCTGTATTAATATCGAACAGCGGCTGACCCATCATGCCCGGGGGGAGTCATGCAATGGCAACATGGTGCTTATACTGTGTTCGGCAACGGAACGCTGATATTGACACCAATTGCTGTCGATGGTCGTCAGCTACTGTCCAATCCCTGCCGGAAGCAGGCAGGCCAGTACACACGATATAACATCACCGAGGAGTTTCAGGTACATTTCTTTCGTGTTCTCTTAGACGGCTTATCTGACATAAGACAGGAATTCTCCGTGGACATCGACAAGTTCAATCGCATTAAACGCCTCGATTTGACCAGGATGGACGGCTCACTTGTCCATCCCATGTTCCTCGCCTACCAGCCACCAAAGATGCTCCCTACCACGACATTGAATCCCATACCAACCGGGCATAAGCAAAAGCAAAAGCGAGAACTCTCGTCAAAGGCAGGATTTCAGCTGATCGCTAGAGAACAGCTGATCAATCCAGACCGATGGTGGTGGTTGGGTGTTCTGATGACTTCTCTTGGAGGAGTAGCTTTCTTCTGTTCATAAGGATTTCAGGCTGGCGTTGGAGAGGAGTTCTTTGTATTATGAATGAGATTTTAATGCCCTTGACTGAGGCTATTGTGACACTAATATACAATCTGGTAAATGTAAGCTCAAGAGAGCGCGTTCTTCACCTCAGTAGCAACTTCTTTCCGGTCTACTGGCTTGCCATCCAGAGGGCCTCCCGCAGCAAACAGAGCTTTGAGAACGGTGCCTGGATTGGGCTTCGTATTGGCATTGACCATAGCAGCGATCTGGTCGATGACCACTACCTTGATATCGGCGATGGGGAGGGTCTGAACCTGACTAGCGTATTCTTCCAATACCAAAACCTGTGCATCCTCTTTCTCCTTCAGATCTGGACGTTCAGCGGCATCAAACTCCTTTGCCGCATCTTTGGAGGCATTCATGCGTTTCCGGATTAGCGACAAGAGCTGAATGTCTGTCTGAATCGGCGAGGAGGTTTTGGCGGCGTTGTTGGTCTCGGAGATCAAAGCGCGGAGTACATTCAGTCTAATTATAAGCTTACTGAACCTCGAAAACAGAAGTGAAAAGGACCTCTACCTTGTCGTATCTTTGGCTCTCATGGCAGTTTTCAGATCAGTCCGCAAAGTAGCCATCAAGGGTGGCAGGACCGGACCGGTGGAATTCCACCGGACCAGACGAGCTGGTAGGCGCGAAGAAAAACGGATGGATTGGAACATTTTGATTGAAAACGTTAGACAATAAGACAATAGGAAACAAGTTCAATTGAGGGATCAATTGGGAATGGGAAACAATCGACAATCAATACCGTGAAGGCGGAAGATCCCAATTGGTCTGTGCGCTCCCAGGTGTTGACTCTCTCTTTTCGCAAAGACCTTGAATAATCCAATCTCCTCCCAAGACCTTCTCTCATCGTCATTCCCCCACATATCTTTTGCTTTCTTTTTCTCGTCCGACCTACACTGCAGCTTCTTGTGTTTTCTAGCGGGGGATCGTCCCTTTCTCCCTCCTTAAAACCGTCGCCATGTCGTATCCGACTCTTCCAACAAATCTCCCTCCAGCGACGCCGCAGAAACCCCTTCCTGGAGCTTACTTTCAGACCCCGGCACCAGTCACAGCACGGCCTTTACCGACTAGGTCACCATTGCAGACGCAACCCCAAACGCCCATGCCAAAGCTCCCTCCAGCAGCTTCGAAGTCCAAAAATCAAACATTGAGCACCGAGGAACGCGGGGCGCGAACGATTAATAGCAGCTTGCAAAGCGAATCGCGTTATCCAGACCTTGACAGCTATTTATCTCGTAAATATCCCCATTGAAGACTGCTTGAAGCAAGACTGACAAAAAAAAACAGAGGGCTCCTCGTCTGAGTACAACATCCCCGTATCCCAATCATGGGCACCATTCCAAAAAGTCAAAATGTACGATATCCCCGACCAGATTTTCGATCAATACAACCGCGCACAAGTTTCGACCAGTATGGGTCTGTTTGCCGAGTTAAATCACGCGTGGGTCGCGATTGACAATGCATTATACATTTGGGATTTCACACACTCTAACCCGCAATTGGTGGGATTCGAGGAACAGCCTAACAGCATTAATGCTGTTAAGTTGACCAAACCGCGCCCGGGAGTTTTCTTGCCTGCGATCACCCATTTGCTGGTCATTGCGACAACTGCGGAGATCATTCTGCTGGGAATGGGCTATGAGAATACGCCCAGCGGAGGTCGACAGGTTTCTCTGTATCACACGGGAATGTCGGTGGCAGTCCGCGGCTTGGATATAAATGTTTTCGCGGCGTCAGCATCCACTGGACGCATTTTCTTTGGAGGATCGTCTGACACCGATGTGCACGAGGTCACTTACCAACAAGAGGAAAGGTGGTTCCAGGGCCGCTGTGGCAGAGTCAACCATACCAGCTCGCGTCTATCGGCTTTCAGGCCTTCAATGAGCCTGACAAACCTTGCACAAAGCGCTTCCGAGCATGTAGTGCAGATGGCACTCGATGACACTCGGAAGCTGCTCTACACACTCTCCTCTGCATCTACAATTCGAGTATTCCACATGGGACCCGAGGGCGCTTTGACACTCGCAATCACCAAACGCGCTCTGGATATCTACTCTAACATAGGGCACATCATCACCTCCAACGAAACCCTGAACCCCAGAATCAAGATTGTTTCGATCAGTCCGGTGCCAGCCACAGAAGCGTCGCGGTATCATCTAGTTGCAACGACAGCAACAGGATATCGCATTTATCTCAGCGCCACTGGCTCAAACAGTTGGGCGCCTGCGTCGACCAACACCAGCCCTCCGACAAGCATGCAGGCACTGCATGTCAAGACACCTCCCGTCGATCTCTCCCCCGGCGTGAGCGGGGTGGCATCTTCCATCTCACTCGTTTCGCCTCTTGGCGCGGTTTTACCTTCTGCTGGTCAGATTACCACACTTTCACCCACTCGTCTCGCCGAGCGATATTCCCCCGGCTATTTCTTCTGTTTTACTACCAAGGATCCACAGCAAAAGATTGATACTCTTTTCATCTCAACCCCTGACTCTGGTCGTATCGCTCAGTACCAGGAAGGCTCGGTCAGTGGTAAAGCCGCTGAGTCGGCTATCATTCTAGACCTGGGAGGCAAGGCAGAGGATATTGGTCTGGTTTCGGCACCTTCACCAGTGACCAACGAGCTTGCCGTTCAATTCGACCACCCAGCTGCCGAGATTGCAATCTTGACTAATGGTGGAGTTCACATCATTCGTCGGCGTCGTCTCGTGGATATCTTCGCGGCCTTGCTCCGCACCGGCGGCAATCCCCATGAGGGACTGACCGGCGATATCCAAACTTTCCTGAGAACATATGGACGGAGCGAGATGCTGGCAACTGCCCTGGCGGTGGCTTGTGGCCAGGGTATGGAGATTTCCCCTGACCAAAGACTGACTCGAATTACCGATCCGGACATCCTGGCGGCAGCACGCCAGGCCTTCATTACTCAAGGTGGTCGGGCCCATCTGAATGAAAATGCTATTGCGGATGGCTCAATGTCTGCTCTTGATGCCGTGCAACCCTCTCCTCGACACACGGGTATTGCACTATACATTGCGCGTCTGTTGCGATCTATCTGGAAGGAGAGGATTGCCAAAGTGGGCAATGGACCTAATGGCGCACAATCCGTTTCCGCGTCTGTGAGTTCCAGCAAACTGCAGACTGTCCAGCATGATCTCTCCTCACTGGCAGAGTTCTTCAAGGTGAACAAGACCTTTATTGATGGCCTCAACGGCCCCGACGCTCTTGCCCGGGTAAACAGCAAGCAAGAAGAAGTGGCGCTGCAAGCCGAGCACCGCGCATTACACTCTCTCGTTCAATTGGTATCACACACAATCGAAGGTATCTCATTCATACTTGTTCTATTTGATGAGCGGGTTGATGAGATTGTGGCGACTTTGCCAGCTGAATCGAAAGCGAAGTTCCTCAGCCTCACCTTTGAGGAACTCTTCAGCTCCAGCAAGGGACATGACATTGCTAAAGAACTCGTGAAGGGCATTGTTAACCGCAACATTGCCAAGGGCTCCAACGTCGAGACTGTGGCTGATGCACTTCGACGACGCTGTGGCAGTTTCTGCAGTACTGAGGATGTGGTGATTTTCAAGGCACAAGAAATGCTGAAGCGTGCGACTGAGGCCGGTGCCAATACTGAATTGGGCCGCAACTTGCTCAATGAGAGTCTGCATCTCTTCCAGCAGGTGGCGGAATACTTACCAATGGATTATCTGGTTTCGGCAGTGGACAATTTCATTTTCAACCAGTTCTTTGCAGGTATGTTGTGTGATCCTGGCCTTTGCTTCTCATACTGATTGGTTATTCCTTTTCTCTTTAGGTGCTATCCAGCTCGCCCTCAACGTTGCTGCTCGGTCCGACAAGTCAAACCTTGCGTATTCCTGGATCATGGATCAGCGTCCCGAACAGGTGCTTATCCCCCTTATTCCCTATGGATCCCGGTATCAGCTCCCGCTCACAACTACCCAGGACCCCCGCAAGGAATACTTCTATTTCCGCAAGCAGTGCTACGATCTCATTTTCAAAGTCGTGCTTGCAGTTGACAAATTGGCTGCATCCGATCCCGGTCTCATTGATGGCCAGCTGACCACTATTGCCAAACGCCAGAACGAAGCCTATGGCGTGATTTCTGATTCTACCGATGAGGTGTTCCTGACGAGTTTGTATGACTGGTACCTCGAGCAGGGCTGGAGCGATCGGTTGCTGCAGACGCAATCTCCATTTGTCGTCACCTACCTCCAGCGCAAGTCGAATGATGATCTAGGCCATGCTGATCTACTCTGGCGGTTCTATTCCCAATCCCAACGGTTCTTCGAGACTGCACAGGTTCAATTCCACCTGGCCAATAGTGCTTTCGTGTTGCCCCTGAGTCGTCGTATTGAGTACCTCGGTCAAGCCCGCGCCAACGCTTCGATTTTCACACCGGACGTCGGGCGTCAGTCAAGACAGCGACTGCTGCAAGAGATTTCGAATCTCATCGACGTGGCCAATCTTCAGGATGACCTGCTTCAAAGACTCAAGGATGACGAGCGGATTCTTCCCGAACGGAAACCCGAGATCCTGCGCGAGGTCGATGGGCCAGTGATGGATATTAGCACAGTAAGTTCTAATTTTTTCGGAATAAGTTCCAACAAGATACTAACATGTTTTAGCTGTTCAACAAATACGCCGATTCCGCCAGTTACCATGATATCTGCCTTCAAATCTTCTACCAAGCCGACCATCGCAATGCGGCCGACGTCAAGTCAACTTGGCAACACCTGATCCAGGGGATCCATGACGCCACTGTTCAACGCGGCTCACCGCAACCTTACGAAGCGGTGATCGACAAAGTCCGCAGCCTCGGCAGTCGGCTTCGCATGTCCGAGACCATTTTCCCCATCCGCGAGCTCGTCCCCATGCTGGAGCGGTATGCATTAGAGTTTCAACGCAACGTGGGCCCGGCTACCTGGGTGGTGGATCTGTTCTTAGATCTTGGCGTTGCACACGAATCGCTGTATGCGGTGCTGGAGACGATGTACTACACCGACGAGGCGCCCTTCCACGGGTCAAACCGGCGATTCATCGCGCACGACCTGCTGTACCTGCTGAGTGGATGGTTCCATGAGACCGTGCGCCTGGGCGGCATGGTCTTCGGCTCGGATATCGTTGCCGAACGTGTCTCTGAGATGCTGCTGATCCTGCAACAGAGCGGTGTCATTAGTGGGGAACAATTGGAGATCGCTCATGACTTGCGGTCACGGATCGATGATATTCTACGGTAATGTGGCGTTTGCTGCCGCGGCGATGTGGGGGGACTGGCCATGTAGCGTTGCAGATCTGCGTGGCGGTGACTCCTGAGATTTACTTGACATAGGATCTTTTAAGGATCGGTGCTTTTTCTGGGATTTCTGCTTGTAACTCTAGGCGTGGGGTGGTAATGAAAACGAATTCACAGTCAAAATGGATACAGGGAGTATAGCCCTGATCATCATTGCAATGGATATTTGAATATTTCAATCTTTGAATGTAAATGAAGGCAAATGAAAGCAAGTTAAATCAAATTCCAACCAGATTAAATCTATAATCAATCCCGAAACACCGAACCCCATTCTATCACATTACGATCATTCGAACTCCTCGTCCTCCTCATCCTCATAGACAGGAATAGGTTTCTCGCCCATAGCAGCCAAGCGGAAGATATGACGAGCCTTGGCACCGTTATCATCATCCAAGTAGTCCACAATAGCAGAGTCTAAGATCTCATTAGTAAAGCTCAATTCCAATTCCCATTCCCCAGGGGAGGGAAAAGGGGGTGGAAATAACTCACGAATAGTCGAGCGATTATCAAACATCACAATAGTCCTCGGTTGCCAGCGCACGCGAACCTGGAAATCATGACCGGCAACGAGGTGATTCATAAGGAAATCCAACACCCACTTGGTCTCGGTATCCTTGAGCCCATCAATCCGCGTAATAAACTCCCCATTCAAAAACATACACTTCTCCCCGGTCACGGGATGCACCCGGATAAGCGGGTGGACAGTATCAACAGGATCCTTCCTGACCAACCCACCCGTCAGGCGCGCATGGCCAATCATCTTCGCCGACGAATGCGTAACCTTCAAGCCATCCAGGAAAGCCGTGACAGCCGGCGAAAGCCGCCTGTAGGCTAGGTCCGTAGCCGCGAAGACGGTATCACCGCCGACCTCGGGGCCCTGCAGGAGGCCAAGCATGACATAGGCCGGCGGCTGGATCTCGTAGCTGACGTCCTGGTGCCAGAGGGTGGTTGTAGTGCGCTGCTGCAGGAAGCGGGTGATCTCGTCTCTGTTGCCGTCGCGGTGGATGATGTGGAAGGCGGGATGGTCGGTCATGGAGCCGGACACGGGCTGGTAGTTTGGTTTGCCGAAGTGGCGCATGAAGGATTCCTGGGCATCTGGGCCCGCATCGATCAGGTCCTGGTCTGGGAAGGCGACGACCTTGCGCTCGGAGATGAGCAGGGCGAGCTCGTCCCGTCCGGCGGCGGAGAGCTCGGAGAGCTGGACGTTCTCGATGATTGTGCCTAGGCTGGGCTGGATGTGCGAGACTTTGGCGGTTGCGGGCAGCAGGTTGGGTTTTGATTTGTTGCGCACGCGGAGGGCTGGGTCTTCATATTCGAAGGGCTGGAGTGGGTCGAACCAGATTGGGTCCCAGGAGGGGAGGTATTGGGGGTATTTGGTTGTGATCTTGGATTGCTTGTCTACGTCGACATAGGGGATGTTGATGTCGTAGCTGATGGGCTCTTGCTTCTTGGGCTGCTTGGGACGGCGGGGGGCTGTGGAAGGCATTGTATAGATTGTATATCGATCTGTATAGGGTGGAGTAAAGGAATAGATGGATAAGATGGATAAGGAGAAGAGATGGAAGTGGGATTGAGGTTCTTTTTATATTTTATATATAGTTCTGTATACGCATCTCCAACGCTTCCCTTCATCTCCGAGTGGAAAGATGCGAACAGCGGTCAGAGATAATGGAAAAAAAGAAGTCAGAAAAATGATCTCTCCAGGAAGAAAAGTAAAATTTCGATAAAAATAAAAACAATAAAGCAAGAAAAGCAATAAACGCGTCTCTCCACTTATCCACTGCCATGCAAATCCCCATTCCACTACCGTTCGCCCGCTTTTTTTTCATTTCGTTCCAAAGCTTCCATGGTCTTACACCGCTACGGTAGATGATGAAGACCTCGAAGATAAGGCATGCTGCAGGCCGAATGGCAATTGCATTATCTGCCATGATCTATGCATGCGGGGATTATGATTCGGCATATGGTTAGAAGGACTATTTACAACTGTTCCGAGCTATTTAGGAAGCTCCAAGGAGAAAGGAGAAACGGGAAGAAAAGGGAAGAAACGAGGAAAACCCTAAAGAACCCTGTCATCAACTAATTAGGGCATCCCGATCTTGCGGTCTACTTCCCGGGATGTCTCTCTCGAGGCAGGTTATCAAGGAGATTCCCTGTAGCATCACTGCATGCCTACCTTATCCCGATGATGTAATTCCAGGCTTGATGGTTGACATCAAGGTCCTTTGTCTACTTCAGTGTATTCCCTTGTGGATATAGGGTAGCTCGGATTCAACAGCTCCCCGAGGAGACCAGTCAGGCCACCTTAAAATTGAGAAGCAGCGGTGAGATGGAGATCAAGGTACTCGAAGGAGTTGGATGTGTATATCGACTTGGGACTTTGGTTATCTCGGTGAAATACGCTAGAAATTAAGATCTCACACTAGCATTCCCCCGAAAAAAGCAATTATACGATGTTCTAGTTCTATAACTTCCATCTCTTCCAGATTGTTCCTCGGGTCACCTGATATCCCCTTCCCCTAAACATCTACACTTCGACCACACACAACATACACACACAGCATACTCCGTATACAACACACACAGCACCAGCACCGTCTTATCCTTTCGCATTGCATATGACCCAGCACATCATGTCCATCTGCACCCGTAAACGGGACTTGTCCTATCTTCTCTTTTTCGTCACCCATGTCCCCATTATCCTCCGTATGATTCTCTATCTCTATCTCTATCTTCATATCTTCATACCTCGTATATGCACACTAACGCCAAAATACAGTAATCGACACAGTCCCCCTCCTCCCAGCTTTTCTCCAAACAAACCTCTCCCACCACCTGCGCCAGTTCTACATAACAACCTACCGCGACAAATTCTTTGAAGACCCCCCAACATGGTTCACCGTCTTCATCTGGATGGAGCTGCTGTACCACCTCCCGCTCTCGATATGGGCGGTCCGGGGTTTGCTTAAAGGTATTTCCATTTCTTTTCTAAGCTCGTGTTGGTACACGCTACATGCTACTATTTGTACATTGTATATGGTATCATCCAGTCCACCCCATCACGTCTTATATCCATTACATATCTATATCAAATGCAATATCTGGAATATCCTCTCCCCGAACACGAACGACACGACAATGGCAAACGCAATCAGCAACTAACTCAATTTCCAATTCATCTAGACCACCCCCTCGTCCCTGTACACCTCCTCGTGTTCGGTATCCAGGCCTTCATCACTACATTGACATCTCTGGTGGTGGTGTGGAGTTGGACTGACCGCTCGGTCGCGGAGAAGCAGCAGCTTACCATGCTGTATGCTCCCTATATGGCGTTAGGTATGTGCAGTCCAAGGGTGTCTGCAAGAATGTCGCAATTAGCTCACCAGCTGTTACTAACACCTCATAGGCGGATTCATGGCTCTAGACATGGTATTCCGTCTACGCGACAAACTAATGCCCAAAACCAAGCGGGAATGAACAGCACACACTTACATTACATGTAGGACAATAAACAAAATCTATTATAATGCAGCCAGCGTTATAATCGTACACATCATTACGTGCTTTGATCAAATCTCGCTAATACAAGTTCCCATCCCGACCAAAACGCCTTCGAGTGTAAATGCAGAAAGCGGAATCCATCCATAGATCAAATCAAAAACCCGATCGCCCCTTCCAAGTCTCCATGTGCCATATCAAGAGCCCGGACGGCTTCCTCGCGCGAGAATCCCAGCTCGGTGATCCTGGCAACGGAATCCTGCGGCCACCGCGAAGCAGGCGCAGGCCGGATATTGATTCGGGGCTGTGACCCTGACGCGCCGGACCCAGACCCGGATGCATTGGAAGTCGCATTGGCATTGGGATTGTTCTCCGCTTTGTGCGTGACCGCGCCAGTGCGGGCACCCACTTCGGCACCATCGGCTCCCTTGACCGTAGGTTCGGCCTCGAACTCTTCAGTCAAGTGCTTGGGAATATCGCCCTCCCCGAGGAAGGGGACGGCTTGGTCTTGGATAACGAGAGCACCCCGCTGGAGATCAATGCAGGCCTGGTGGCGGCGGAGCATGTCCAGCCCCAGGAGCAAGTCGATCTGCTTGCCTTCCATGACGGTGAAGGAGCAGGGCAGGAACATCTCGCCGATCTTGATCTGGGCGGAGTGAACCCGGCCCAGGATCGGGGCAGTCCCGACGCCCTTCGCAATGCCGCCATAGCGACGGTCTACCAGGCGCATTATGTTACACGATGTTGCACACTCGGGAGACATGATGGTCACCTGAGCACCGGAGTCGACGAAGGCGTTTAGACGGTGGCCGTTTACTTCCACGGGAATGTAGAGCATTGTCACGCGACCGAAGGCTAGAGAAACATATTGGTTAGCTTTATTCTCAGTTGAGCAGCCTAGCCGGCAGTTCAAAGACGTAGAGCGTACACTCAGGATGATGCTCCATGGCATTGTGTAGATTTTCCGTAACAGCATTCTGGCGAATAATTTCCTCAATTTCCTTCTGGTTATCGTGATTAAAAGGATCGGCATTGAGCATCGCAATGCGAGCTTCCTTCTCCGCCTCCCGCTGCGCCTCGCCCTGTTGCTGCCTAAGCAGGACCTCGCGGAAGCGCTGAGCATTATCCGCGGCCTCAGACAGCTCCGGGTTCTGCCTGCGCACGGCCTCGCGCACGCGGGGATCACCCAGAATGTGTAGGCGAATCGTTTCGGGGTCCGGCATGCCGGGGCGGGGTTGAGTGTTCTGTCTGGGCGCGACGGAGCTGGAAGCGGCGGGGCGAGTGGAGGGCTGGGGAGCTCGGAGGGTGACGTGCACACCGAGCATGTCGCCCTCGGTGATGCCGGCTTGGTCTAGGGTTTGAGAAGGGTTCTGGAGGAGCTGGTTGTTGTAGACGAGCTGCTGCGCTTCGGGTGGGATGGTAGTTTCGCTTTCGACAATAGCTTTGAGGAGCTCGACTGACATATCGCCGCCCACTTCTAGGTTGATGATGTCCGAGTCCGCCTGCTCGGGGCGGATGACGTTGACGGTGATACGCATGGTATCGGTAGCAAGGACGTCTGCTAGGAAGGGGTATAAAGCAGATAAATTATAGAAGAAAAAAAAGTAGAGAGATGGAAGAAGCCAAGAAGTAGAAAGAGACCGGGAGAAGGAAAGACTAAGAAAGCGGGAAGGGGACACCTGACTCTTTAAAGAGCTTCCTCTTCTCCTCCTCCTCTCCCTTACATCCACTCTATTTCTCTCGCCTTTCAAATCAGAAATAGGATAGACTTTTATTTCGACTCTAGCGCTGCAGCTAACATGGTCCCATACATCCATGATCTCCTCCCACCTATTGCATATGCGTAATGAGCCCCGCGCTGAGCCGTTTAGCTCCTCCACTAATTGCCTGGCCAAACAGGCTAACGGCGGACCGGGTCTATTGGCGTCATCGCCAGGGGGAGGGCCACGGGAAATCGTTGGATAGAGAAGTGACGCCTTGAAGTTGCCTTGTTTTCCTGACTCCGCGGCCATGTCCGATATCCCACAATACCCCGGCATTGGTTGCCAGCGGCAATGGCTTCATCCGTACTTTGACAATTTACTATAGCGGGGCCACCGGAGACCTCCACTGTCCGAGAGCCCCGGGGCTGGACCAGCTACTATTCTAAAAGTACATTGGTTCGTGTCCACCACTTCCGTCGTCCTACCACTGCCAGACCAGCCCCGAACCAGACCCCAAGCTATTTGAGGATGTCGCAATTTTGATAACTTGTCCACCCCGCACTAGTCAACACATGCAGGGGATTTAGCCATGCTTTGAGGCTGTCAAGTACAACTCAGTTCCCGCACGGGTACGGAGTATACATGTTGCAATGCCAACACAAACAGATGTGAACACATATAACAACATGAAGGCGCTGGTCAGGCGCTCAAATGCATTTGGAACAACCGATTCAAGAATTTTCCGACTATCACGTAGGTGACCGTTTTTGAGATAACCATTTCTAGAGCCGTGCATTAGTGCTCATATTTCAGATTGGCTCCCTTACTTCCAACGTTTGTGGCTCAGGCATGGCGCCAGTTCAGGGTTTTTTAGGGCGTTTTGACAATCTATTCTTATAGGTTGGCTTTTAGTCTCTAGCTAACCGCGCCACGCAGGATATAAGAATGAAGAGACACGGATCGGCTCCATGTGGCCAACCTACGTGATCCTGAAATTCAGCCAGCACGTATCTTCACCATGCACAATGATGCATATTTCCTAATAATGCTGATATCCCAAATACGCCTATGAACGGCCGGTGTCTGTTTTTCGAATCCGCCGCAAGATTTCTACATGTCTAGTCGGGTTCTTTTGAGGTGACGGAGAATATCGACTTGAATTATCCTTCCAACAGTTGTATACAGGTGCAATTTGACTTAGATCAAGCTGCAAGCTACCAATGCGCATAGCCGAGGGAACACCGGGGACCCCCGTCCCCACTAACCACCTTGGCGTCGATCACTGTCATCGATAAGAATCTAGCCCTGTCAAGAGATAACATAATGTGGCTTGACCCCCACCAAATTGCTGTCACCAAGCCTTTCTTCAAATGGCAAGTTGCATTTAATACGGCGGTACAGCATGCAACGATATGGTCTAGGCTAGTGGGGTTGAGGGGTCTTACACTCGCTGTCGTCGCTGTGGCGGACGTCGTAGCCGGTGATGAAGAGATACTTATGTACAACATATGTGTCGAGGACCTCGGAGGGCATGTATCATCTTAAGATAGCATGCAGGGAATTGTACTCCGTAGGTATTTACATTGAAATAATTAGGGCTATGTCCCGTATCTAGCCCCCCACACTCCAAAGTACACTCGCAGTGAACTCTCACCATCTTCCTACCTCAACCATGTTTATTCAAACGAAAAACCAGTCCCTCCAATAGACTCCTCTCGCATCATTCCAAAGCCAGGCGCTGATGCTGGTGCAAGCCGAGTATATCTTCCAGGGCAACCAGTGGGCCTATATAGGTACTTAATTGGCGCCAACTTCTCCTTGATCGAAGGGGAGCCTGATGGAAAATTGGAAACGACATGCTACTACCTATTACGCTGTGGTGGCCGAGAAGAGAAGATAGCCTATTCATCTATCAAGAAATATATCAAGAAAGATTCCTTGGAAATGTGGTATTGGAGATGCTAATTAAAGGCTGATCAAGTGGTCATACCTTTTGATCCCACATACGAAATGTATTTAGTGTGATCTCGATGAATTGCACGATGGAACAAATCAGGGCAGAATAAAGAATAATCCTGAAAGTCATATCATAATCATGATAAGTTGTCTTACTAGTTGACCTAGTAAGACAGTCTGGGCTGAAAAACTATGCACCAAAAGAGAAATAATTGCTTCTATCCCTCTGATCCAAAATGCATCAAAACTCTTTGTTCCCACCGTTAACGAGAAGCGAGACTGGGGAAGAACCGCGGACCTGCATATCCATGTGCGATGATGCTTTCTATGTCAATATTCCCGTGGGCTCGCGGGCTCCACAGCTTGATGAGAATGAACCGGCCAGACCTGGAAACGTTAAAATTCGGTTATCCACATCCAATGATAATGACACATACGGGGGTGGGTCAAATTTAATGGTAACCATGCTCTTCTCTCGCTCGATGAAGAAGCGCGCATGAGGCTTCAAAACTTCGGCAGTTGGATGAGCAGGCTCGGCTAGGGGGTGTGGATGCACAAGACTCGGGCTATGGCGTAGTCTCTGCTCAGAAACACGGCTGAGGGCACTCAAACGTTCCGATTGAACCTGTCGGCGACTCTGGTGTCTTGAAGAGTCATCCTCATCGCTTGGACTCTCATCAGTAGACGATAAAGGATCTTCCATCTGGTCGGCTTGGGTTCTCTCCAGAAATGCAGAACTTTCTTCGTCATCTCCAGAATCTTCGTTATTGTCATACTCGGTGGTGATGCGGAACTGCGCTTGCGGGTCTTCTGCGGTATGCGGAACAGCGGCTGAATGTGGGCTCATGAGAACTGTGCGTTCGATATTTTGAAGTGGTGGCCGGAACCCAGTGAGGTATTCCTGGGATGGTTGCATGCCACTGCGGCGGGCTCGACGGCGGTATCGGCCGCTAGAGTATTGAATTTGGTATTGGGCGGTGCGGGCAAGCAGTTCATCAGAGGTCATCGCGACGAATACCATACCTTCTTGTATTCTGTTTCATTTCATTAGTCATGAGTCCAACGTACAGACACGCCTGGCAGACATACGGAGCGTCGAACCCGCATTGAGGGGCTCTGATAACGATCTTCTTCAAGCAGAACGGGGCCTCGCCCCGGTGACAGAGGACTAAATTGCAGCGGGCTTCTCTGGTAGAGTACACGCTTGTATTGTTGTCCAAAACGTTCTCGGGGCGCGAACACCCGCTATCCGGATCGTAGCTTCCTCCGTCGCAGCTAGCGATTTCCATTTGCAGCATTCCCGGTAGTACTTGCCCATATTGACCATAGTTGAAGCCTCGAAATTCCTCGCGGTTATCATCGGTGTCCAGCTTCCGACGCTTCATCCGTCCTTGGCCATCACGGCCCGACTGGCCGGATGGTGGCATGAAAGACGGTGACCTGGATAAAGATCCGTCCGGGCTTGGCGGTCGGAACGTTTGCCAGGGCAAACGATGGCGAAGGGAATGTGACTCCGGGGAGAGCGAAGTTCGAGCCCGTTCTGAACGAATCTGGTCGAGCCAAATGCTCCGAGTTGGCTCTGCGGGGCCAGTTGTCTCGGAGTGCAGTTGGCGATCGACGTCGGCCCGAGCTTGCTCAAGGTTGGTACGATCGCGAGATCGGTCCAGAGAATGCGCAGCGATTTCTCGATTTAATGTTTCCAAGGCAAAGTTGGTGTTGTAGGCGTTGTAAGAACCGGAGCGAGTTCGTTCCGATACGAGATTGCGGAGATGCTGGAGACGGAGGATGTCAGGGCGCTCGTCAGGCCTAGAATGACGGGATATGCGGGAGCGGCGGGTTGAAGAGGAAGAAGCACGAGG
Source organism: Penicillium roqueforti (assembly GCF_015533775.1). Classification (NCBI taxonomy): domain Eukaryota; kingdom Fungi; phylum Ascomycota; class Eurotiomycetes; order Eurotiales; family Aspergillaceae; genus Penicillium; species Penicillium roqueforti. The sequence continues at coordinate 510,639 of NW_024067566.1, read as the reverse complement.
GTAATCGTAATTCCCTGACTAAAGGAAGGTGTGAGACATCAGTCGGACGCATAGCCATGAGAGACATACCATCGTTCAGGCTCGTTAGTACCGCTTGAGGTGGAATTACCTGGGTTGGGGATATGGGGTAGGAGATAGCGTCTTAGAACTAACCCAACAGAAATCAAAGAAACCCAAAAAGATTAACGTACTGGTAAAATAAAGTGTTTCGGAGAAGAGTTGGTCTTGTGAGTTCACAAGGTTGGTAACACGTGATGGTCGATTATATCATCGATAGTGGAGTGAAGGTGGGAGGTTGAGAGATAACTTCATTGTATTTATGGATTTTGGATTTTGGATTTCATTAATCTTGCAGTTCTCACTCCGTGCTTTCTTTCTCCGTGTAGACACCTTCATCCGGCATGGGGTGATAGTTAATTGTGTCACTTAGCTCTTTGACCTTATACTTTCCCATGATAAAGGATCAAAGACAAAGTGGCCTCCGGAATGTTGGTCAATATCCTTTTAGATAATACTTAAAGCCAAATCTCATTGGTGAGAAGATGGTACCTCTCAACCTAACTATCATTATGTTACTTAGAACTCATATGCTCAAAACTGATATGAGAACACGAGGAAGGGAAGTTCTGCAGAAAAGCTCTACAGTATTGTAGAGGACATTGTCGATAAAGCTAGAGCATACTTGTGAATATCTTCGTATTATTTGCTGATTGAGTCGTGTGTTATGCAAATTTCTATTTGTTGACTTGATATAGCCTCTATTTATAACTAGCCTAAGACAATGATATCATAAAATCAGACACTTGAACTGTTTGTTTAATTCATCCTATGTTGAGATTTTTCTGAGACTATGTCCGTGATCCCCATCTAACTAGCATATTCTATCAATATTCAGTGAATATATTGAAACAGATATCCTCGTCCGCATGAGGTTGTATACTTCTTTGTCCCCACGGCCCCACACAGTAGCTCCCGGGTCACCTGACATTTAAACCTATCGGAACTTCTTTACCTCTTGGACTATTTGAAATCATTGAACTTCTGAACTTCCATCTGCAACCTTACAACTTCCATTCTCATTGCGCCCCTCATTAAGTCATCGAACCAGTGCTTCTCACTTGATAGCAGATCCCCGAAACACAACTGCGAGGCTTTAAATCGCCAAGCTCGTACCTGGGCAAGATTGTACTCGATCGACACTATGGCGGAGCAACAAGATAATACACAGGCCATCAGTGCTGGTATGGAAAATAACTAGAATCTGCTTCAATCCTTACTGACTTTGCCAGATGAAATCGCACTGTACGACCGACAGATCCGGCTGTGGGGAGTGCACGCGCAGGAAAAGTGAGCAATCCAGCTTGCAAAGCACTACATGTCCTAACAACGGCTAGAATCCGCTCGGCGAACATCCTCCTTATCACTGTGAAAGCTCTCGCAAATGAAGTGGCCAAGAACCTCGTCTTGGCAGGCATCGGATCACTCACCATACTCGACCACCAGGACGTCACAGAGGAGGACCTGGGCGCGCAGTTTTTTATCGCCGCAGCGCAAAGTGAGCAGGATGTGATTGGAAAGAACGTGAGCTACAACAGAGCAAAGTCCCTACCGCATCCGCTGACAACCCACTCCAGCGCGCGCAAGTCGCAGGACCGCAAATCCACAAAATGAACCCTCGAGTCAAGCTCAACATTGACACATCCGATGTTAGCACCAAAGCACCCGAATTTTTCGCACAATTCGATATCACAATTGCCACAGAGCTCGACTTCGTCACCAACATTACCGTGAACGCCGCCTGCCGACTAGCCAATAGACCCTTCTACGCCGCCGGTCTACACGGCTTCTACGGCTACGTCTTCGCCGACCTAATCAGCCACGACTTCGTGATCGAGCGCAGCAAATCTAACATGGCGCCCGCAACCCAAGAAACACCCACCCGCAGCATCATCGACATAACCACGAAAAAAGAAGAGAACAACGCCAACAAGAAAGAACCAAGCAAGATCATCGAGCTCGTCACCAAGCGCGAGGTGTACTCACCACTAATTCTCGCAAACACCTCCCCACTCCCGGAAGAATACACCCGACTTGCAAGGCGCCGCAAGCAAGTCACCCCACTGCTCAGCTGCCTGCGCGCATTGTGGGAATTCGAAAAGCTACGCGGCCACCGCCCAACCTTCACCCATGAAGACCTGGAACTATTCACGAAGCTATCGCGAGACCGACACCAGGAATTGAAGCTGGATCCACTCACACTGGACTCGGTGTTCCTGCGGACGTTCCTGCAGAACCTGGGCAGCGAGCTGAGTCCCGTAGCGGCGTTTTTGGGCGGTGCGCTGGCGCAGGATGTTATTAATGTTCTCTCGGCGAGGGAGCAGCCGCTGCAGAATATGTTGCTGTTTGACGGGGAAAAGAGCGTTGGTCCGATTTATTCACTTCATCCTTTCTTCCCTGATGTTGGTGCGCTGGATATGGCTGCTGTGCCGCCAGGTAGGATTACCGTGGATCACTGAAGGCAATTGGAATAAGCGGGACTGGACTGGGAGGACTCTTTACCATATTACGAATCTTCTTTTTTTTTTCCGAGCTTAGATCCGGGTATCATTATGTACGATAGAACACGAGCAACCATTGATGCTTCATGGAATTGAGAATAATGTACAATTTTGTTCAGATATAATATTAGCTACTCAAATTCAAGGCCTTTTAGGACCTGCAATGCTATCCGAACCCAACCCAACCTAGACGCCGTCACAATATCACAAAATGCACGATATACTTGCCAAGGGAACCAGCGAATCAATATACGGCTTCAGCGATGGGCCTCTTCTTTTCCAAGTTCCTCATCGCTATTCTTCCGCGGTCCCATGGAAGGGCCCTCATCATCATCGGAAATCAAACCATGGAGCTCGAATGCCTCGGCATCTTGGATCTGCTGCGAGTTTGAGCGTGCACGGCCATTCACATTCGCGTTCCCGTTGAGAGTGGAGTACATGGGGCCGTCCTGATTGGTGGACTCGGAGTTGGGCCAGGCGTGGACAGCGTAGAGGTGGAGCAGGATGTTGACGACTGAAGGGAAGGATGAGTGATTGTTCTAGAAGAAGAAAGCAGGGAATCAACTTACAGAGGAAGAGGATGAAGGCAATGCTGTAGAGGACCAACACGTACGCCACGTGGGTGACGCCTGCGTTGTTTAGCAGGAGCATCTGCTCCTCGGTGGCGCCCATAAAGAGGAAGCCAGAGGCATATAGCAACTGAAAGAGAAAAGAGTCAGTATCATCCTATATACCACATCAACCGGAGAGTATACATACGAAAGGAGTTAGGTATTGGAAGCTGTTCGGCTCGGAGAGAGCAGGCTTATCCCTCAGAATGAACGAGATCTCAATAATGCGCGTCAGACCCGCCGCCATCAGGGTGTACCCGAAGATAGTGTGGACCATGGTACTGATCATCAGCTGCTGGGGATGCGCCGACATAGCATATCCGGTAATCAAGATGACAATAGCCGGAATGAGGTTACGCTTAGGACGTCCGCTGCGAGTACGGCTGAGCCACATACCCAGCAGACCAGCACACCACCAGATAATGCCCATAGTAGTATGCTGGAGGTCATTGTGCACCCAAGCGGAACCCCAGCGGTGTTCGGTAAAAGTATTGACACAGCCCCAAGCGGCGATGATGAGGGAATCGAAGAATTCCTGGCTGCGGCCGGTCCGGCGCAACCAATACTGGCCGACCAGCAAGAGGATGGTCAAACAGATACCGTACGCGATGAAGGCGGAGCCCATAATGAAATGGGCCAGACACTGGCCGAGATGGTCATCGCGGCAGAAGCCGAGCGCGGCAATGCCACCGAAGAGCATTTGCGCCCAGCTGAGGACGGGCATGGCCTTGCCGACGATGCCGTGGGCCAGCACGAAGATCCATCGGATGCGGGCCTGGCCCGCCTTCTCCAGGTGCAGTTTGAGATATACTCCGAGGACAACTTGCGCGACCAGCAATAGCATCAGCCAGTTTGCGACGGAGGCGTGCAGGTTCTTGTCGAATTGGCGGCCTTTGTGGGCGTGGCCGAGGAAGTAAGCTAGTACGGCGATGACGGTGCCGACGACTTGGACGGGGACGTGCCAGCGGGAACGGATGATCTATTTTCTTTTGTTAGAGATGGGACGTGACGTGACGGTAGGAAGGAAACGGAGAGGTCAGTGAAGCGGTACATACTCCGAGAACCATTCCCGTTGGGAAGATTAGGCCAAATGCCAAACCCATGAGAATCATATGAGTCCATAGTGTTGCATCCTGGAATCATGTGTTAACTTTTGCCGAGGGGAATGGCGTAGTAGGACGTACGATAGGATCCTGGGAGATAGATTCGCCCTCAGGAACAGCCTCGTGGCCGCCATGGGCGAGAGCCGAGGCCACTAATACAAATAAAGTCCATAAGGACTGACGGAGATATGCCATGGTGTGGTCAGAGGGAGTTGCAAGGGAGAAGAGAACAGATGCGGATAACAGTTAAACCCAATCCGGGGCATCCGATTAAGGCGGAAACGACGCGTGGAGGCAAAGGAACAATGTCTTTTTGTTCTCAGGAACTCTCGAGTCAAAGTGATATAGCTATTCTATCATTTAACACTTAACAAATAACAAAAACTCATAGCAAAATTAAGGATGCGCACGCACAAACCTTGGAAGCCTTGAACTGGATTATTCAGCATGGCCGTGATTGGTCAGGAGTATATAATTCTGGGGTACGGAGGACATGGATAACTCCCTCCTCTTACAATGCTCTCATCTCCTGCGTCTGACGTATCACAACACATATGCATATGCACCTAATTGCAAACAATCTCCATGGATTCAGCCAAGGAACCCAAGTCCTACAAAGACCAGCAAAGAATCGTACGTTCTTAGTATCCCCACCTTGCCGCCACCCGTGTCTATCATATCAAACACTAACATTCAACGCAGGTCGCCCTTCGCGCTTCGATTGCAAGCCTAGAAGCTAAGCATGCGGTTTTAGAAGCCGATCTAACTACAATGACCACGCAGCTTATGTAAACACTCCCCAGCTCTCCCAATTGCATGCAGCTATGGAGGACACGGCCCTAAAAGAACATGGAAACATTGCATCTTCCATCTCTAACCACTGCTTATTCCAGTAACGATCCTAATACCACGTGCGAGCGGTATACCAAGCTCTTGCATGAGTACAATGATATCAAGGATGTTGGACAGGGGTTGATGGGGCTTATTGCTGATGCGAGGGGGGTGAGGCAGGTTGAGGTGGAGAGAGAGTTCGGGGTTTCGGAGGAGGATTGAAGTAGTAGAATGCGAGAGATTTACTGATGGAACGGACTTGAAACGGTTTGAAGGAGTTATTTTTACTGAGTGGAAGGAGTTCGAAGAAACCGGGCGGCGTTGAATTGAGATTCATTGTATTCATTCATCTAATCCTACATCACTAATGGACGTTTTTTGATTTTTTTCTCTTTATCGAGAGGAGACAGTGTACCCTGGTTTCCGGGTGTTCGCTGGTGACAACAAATGATCTATAACAAGAATGAAGAAGATTGAGAAAGGGAGATGTGAGATAAAATTAAGAAAGGAAGAAGGGGGTATGTGTACATATATTAAAAAGCAAATCCAAAGGAATTAGGCGGCCCTGCCAAGAGACTGGAGATTGACCAGCTCGAAGTAGCGACCCTTGTTGCGCAGGAGCTCGGTGTGGGTGCCGCTCTCAACAATCTTGCCTTGGTCGAACACATAGATAATGTCGGCCTTTTGAATTGTACTGAGACGGTGAGCAACGGCAATAGTGGTACGACCGCGAGCGGCAGCGTCCAGAGCAGCCTGGACGATCTTCTCAGACTCAGAGTCGAGGGCCGAGGTGGCTTCGTCCAGAAGCAAGATCTTGGGGTTGCGAAGGAGAGCACGGGCGATAGCGACGCGCTGCTTTTGGCCACCGGACAACATGCCTCCCTTGTTACCGACAATGGTGTTAAAGCCATCGGGGAGAGACATGATGAACTCGTAGATGTTGGCATCCTTGCAGACTTGGACTAGCTCCTCATCGGTGGGATCTGCGTTGGCGCTACCGAGCAGGATATTCTCCTTGATGCTACCCTGGTAGAGAGTGGGCTCCTGACTGACCAACGCCAGGTGACTGCGGTAAGAATTGACATTGAGGTCGGCGATATTCTTATCGTCCACGTAGACACCACCAGAAAGGGCATCGTAGAATCGCTCGAGAAGGGCAATAGTGGTACTCTTGCCGCATCCACTGGGTCCGACCAGGGCAATGTACTGGCCAGGCTTGACGGTGAGGTTCAAGCCGCGAAGCACGGGCTGCTCGGGACGAGTAGGGTAGCGGAAGTGAACATCCTTGAACTCGATAGTTCCCTCGCAATGGTCCAAATTCTCGCCCGCTTCTGACCATGTGTCAATGGTGGGCCGACGCTCGAACAGCTTGAGGAATTCAGCGGCGGCGTTCTTGGCCTTGCCCATGTCCGGGGAGAAGGAGAACACTGTACCAGCGGACTGGGCACCGAACAAGATTTCACTGAAGCAGACGAAGAACCGGAACACGTCGTATTCATGGTGACCGAGCAGAGTTCCACCGTACCAAAAGCCGAGGGCGACACAAAAGAAGACCAAGGCCTGAGAGGCTGCGTACAAGAGCGATGACTTGAATACCGAGATTAAGCTTTTGCGGCCCTGGTTATCGAGTTGAGCGTGGTAGAATGCCCAGACATCGGTCTCACGGGTAAGCGAAGCCACAGTGCGAATGGCAGATGTAGCCTCGCAGGCGTAGCTGGCTGATCCCTCATAGGCTACCTTGGAACGTGCCTGGAACGCGGCAAGCATATAGAAGCGGTAGAAGCCGCAGCCGAGAAGAATGGGAATGACAGACATGCAAACGAGGGCAAGCTTCCATCCGAAGGAAAGTGCGATAACGATTGAAGCGATGAGAGTTGTCGAAGTCATGAGAATTGTTCCAAGAGTTTGACCACTAATACCGGCCAAGTGCTTGGTTTCAGTTGAGAGGAAAGAGGTCAAGGCGCCGGTGCTATTTTCCTCACGATCAAAGAAGTTGATATCCTGTCGGAGCATGACTCGGAAGGCGCTGCTGCGAGCCTTGCGAATCAATCTCTCGGAGCTAAAGGCGAAGGCGATACCGTGGGACGAGAAGGTGATGATTTGAACAATACCGACGATAAAGAACATCAGTGACCAGAAGTTGGCATCCGATCTGAGCTTGGCATACTGGCTTTCGGGTAAGGAAAGTGAGCTGATGGCTTTGGCATACAAGAAAGCTTGGGTGGGTTGTCCACAACCGGCGAGAATCGAGAAGAAAAGACCGATGGCCATGAACCACCGCTCTTCCTTGTTGAACGAGCCGATAAACTTGATCAGAGTCAAAAGTGAATACTTGCTGGCGCCTTCAGCAGTCCTCTGCGAGAGAATAACACTGGACACGGACTTGCGAGACTCCTGGCGATGCATTGTCTCCTGGAATGTTTCGGCCTCATCCTTCCTAATGGTTGAGCCACTAGCAACTGACTTGACGCGTGCGATGTGAGACTTGGCCATGTGCTTGCCATCCTCACTCTCATCCTCATCCGCGTCCAAAGCATCTGCATCCTTCTCCTCGTTGATGCGCTGGGCCTCGACCAGTTTGAAGTAAGGACCATCATGGTCAGTCAGCTGGGCGTGGGAACCTTGCTCAACAATCGACCCGTTGACGAAGACAACGATATTGTGCGCGGACTTGATAGTGGATAGACGATGGGCAATGACAATGGTAGTGCGACCCTCAGCAGCGCGATCAAGCGCTGCCTGGACGACACCCTCGGACTTGGTATCCAGTGCTGAAGTAGCTTCATCTAGAAGCAAAATCTTGGGGTCACTGACCATAGCACGAGCGATGGCAATGCGTTGCTTCTGGCCTCCAGACAGCAAGAATCCACGCTGGCCGACGTTAGTTTCATAACCTTCCGGAAGAGCAATAATGAAGTCGTGTGCGTTGGCCATCTTAGCGGCATTCTCAACGAGCTCCTTGACCTTCTCCTCAGGCTCATGCTCGAAGCGTGTTCCGATCAGACCGTGGCGAATGTTTTGATAGATGGTTGTGCCAAACAGAACAGGTTCCTGGCTGACCAGCGAGATCTGCTGACGCAGCCATCGCAGGTTGAGAGTTTGGATGTCGTGGCCATCCAAGAACACTTGGCCGCCGACTGGAAGATAGAACCGCTCGACAAGACCGACGACAGTACTCTTGCCAGAGCCCGAAGGACCGACCAACGCGGTAGTTTTACCAGCAGGAATAGCGAGTGAAACATCATTCATCACTGTAACTTCGGGGCGAGAAGGATAGATGTGTTTCACATTGCGGAATTCGATGTGACCCTCGACGTGGTCAAGGATGATGCCTTCATCAGAAGTAGGGTCTAGCGGGGATACACGGTCGATAGTCGCAAAGATCTTGGTAGCGGCTGCCACAGCGTTGGTAAATGCCGAGGCGTTCGGGCTGACATTGCCCAGGGAGAAAGACCCGATAAGAATAGCCATCAAGATAGTCAAGACATGTCCGACGTCAACCTTACCATCCACCAGGAATCGAGATCCCATCCAGAATCCGAGGCCGTAGTTCATGAACATAAGTCCAAACATAATACCGACCATCACGGCGAGGCTCATTTGCAGACGCATGCCCCAACGCTCTGCGTGACGCAAGTGGGACTCGTACTGCTTCGCGAGCTTGTCCTGAGTGCCGAATGCAGTCGCATTGCGGATCGAGCTGATGACTTCCTCTGCCACAGTTCCACCGGCACCGGCGCTTTCCAAGGAAAGCTTGCCGTACTTGATGATCAGTCTGGAGCCTCCACCCATAATCACGACCAGCGCGACCATAGTTGAAGTACAAATGCCAGCCAAGGGGGCATACTTGATATATGCAACCACGAAGGCAGTCACGAAGGTAGCGACGGCAGTTAGGGTTAAACCCACCTTTTCGGAGACACCATCCTGAATGAGGTTGGTGTCGGCTGTGATACGGGTAGTCACTTCACCCGCACCAAGCTTGTCGAAGTAGGCGATGTTCTGGCGCAGAATGGCTTCGAGGTAGTGCTCTCGAATCTTCTGAGTGACATGCTCTCCGGTGTAGATGAAGCCAATAGTGCTGACGTAGACAGTGACGAACTCTCCGATGCCTAGGTAGACGAAGTACAAAACATTGTGGGTCAACTGGTGGTAGAATTCATCATAGGCAATGGTGCGGAGCATAATCTTTTGGAAAGCCGTAGCCAAGGAGCCAAAGAGAATGGTGAAGAGAGGCAAGGCAGCACCGGCGGCGATAGCGCAGAGTGTGCTAATAACAATGATGAGTATGTCGATGCGGGATGCATAGCGATATAGACCGAAGTAGGATATATTGACGAGCGGTGCATCTAGCTGTCGCTTCAATATCTCCTTCTCATGCTCGGGCAAGTGAGCATAGATCGCATCTTCGTCTGTCGCGACTGGGGTCGTGCTTTCGTGCTCCTTTGTTGATGCGGAAGCGGTATCCGAATCGCGCTTGTCGATGGGCTTCTCGTTAAGCTGCGAGTCCCCCATCTTCTCAACGGCCGTCACGCCCTCCTCGGGCTGCTGCATGTTGAAACTTTCGATTTTGGATCTCTACTCCATGAAGAACTGGTTGAGGATGGTCTGAAGAGGTGTGGTTCTGCGATGAATCAAGGAGCTAGGTACAAAGGGACAGATATTAAGGGATGTCAAAGGTAGGAGTAATTGTATTAAGAGTAAAGATTAACAACAGGGGTGAAGGAAGGGATGGGAGGCTCTAAATGCGTTTGTTCTGAGATTATACTTATGAGGGGGCTTGGGCTTTTTTCTCTTCGGGTCGGGTAGTCCGAACTCCGACGTGTCTTTTATGCAACGAACCTCAAGTGCTGCCTAGACCTGGCAGACCCTGCCTCTATCTCCGGGACTCTATTGCTAATCGGCTTCCAAGTAACTAACTAGTTACGGAGTAGTTACAGGTCAGGCGGGTCATTCCTTTCTTCACATTCCTCGTGCAAGGGCATCCCTTGAACGCGCCCTTTTCCGGGGAACACGACTTGACAGCCACGAGCTACATTACTCCATGCTTGACGCAGGTCCGGTATGATTGGCGCATGCATGAGTTGCATAGTACACACATACTCCGTACTATGCCTTGACTTTGACACGAAACACATCACCATGACGCAAAACGCAATACGCGAAAACGAATACGAACACCTGAGTCATAACTGGGATTATACGGGGTATTTCGACCGAATTTTTGATCCGCAACGAGCCCGATCTGGACCTTTTCCACTTTTTTTTTATGCGTCGGCTAATTTCCATGCCCGATGCCCGACGCTTTGACTGCAACTTTACTCCTTTTACCTACTCCGGACAAGGCCATTGATTGTTGCCCATGTCTCCTTGCCCAGGTGAGGTTTGACCGAGATAAACACCTTGCGCCTTTCCCAGTGCTATCTCATGAGAGGCCATGGTTTCTATCAAGGATATAGAGGGTGAAGATATAGATCTATCCCCGGATTAACCAAAAAGTGCTTAAATCACTATCCTATCTAGATTTTGTCCTCATCCATTCCATGAACCAATCTGCAAATCGAGGGTAACCGTGTTCTTCGAGTTTCACTCTGAGTCGCTTTCTCCATTCAGTTTCCTCAATACCTGGAATTGGCGGATGAAAGTTCATTCCCCGGGAAATAGAAGGTTTGGTTGATATCCAGAAACGTGGGTAAAATCCAGCGCTCTCCCAGTTGATGATCGCCAATAGCTTCTGATTGGAAACAATTATATTTCCTGGCGCAAGATCGGGGTGATAGAGATGGAATCGCTCTTCAATCTCCGGATTTGGATGAAGATCCTCTCGGAAGAAATGTCTTACACTCAGACACTCAACGGCTCCAATGAATCCCGTTTCGAGTGAGCCAGGTAAGGCTCGGACACTGGACCTCCATGTACATCCTCGAGCCGGTCCGAAGTAATAGAAGCGAGTATATCGTACATGTGAACAACCTCATCCAAGATAGAATCTTGTTCGGTAGCGGACATAGTTTCCCACGCGTCTCTCAGCGTGATACCCGGAACTCTTTTCAACACCAAGAATGATCGATTTCCATCTACCCAGGAGTAAATTACTTCGGGTACAGGTACTTGGGGTGCCTTATCTTGAACGAATTTGATAGTTTCGCTCTCTGAAGTGGTATTAGGGTCCCAGGGTGGACTTTGCAGATGGCATTATTTCCAATAGCCCACACTGCAGATAGAGTACCCCCTTCGTGGATCAAACGAACCGGTGAATTTGCAGACGTAGCATCGGGTAGTTGCTCAGATGTTGTATGCCGAAGAATATACCAATCTTCTCCGTCTTTCCAGGCTGCTGCGCATGTGTCATCTGGTTCCGCAGTTCGATTGCACTCGATTGTGCAGCCAAGGCGCCAAATGGAATCAGAAATTTTCGTAACAGAATTTCGAATAGGAACTGATGACATGATTCAGGCTGACAAGTGTATTATTGACTGTTTAAGTGTGGTGGTAATAAATCGAAGCGCTTGAGTTGATGGGAAGTATTTTGAACGCGCCCATCGCACAGACACATTATGCACCTCAAAGTTGTGATCTCAACAAATCTCCAGGGATGTGACAAGGTGCCCAGAACGATTCGCCCGTCAAGCGAGAGACATGTTGATTGGCTCATTCATGTCTGAGTCCTTCCTCGTCCGGATGTTTCCTACTTCCCTATTTGATTCACTCTATAATGACAGTCTCACCCACAGCCCCAAAGCTACTTTCCGCTAAACAGACACAATTCCAATGCTTCTACCTAAAATTACCCTACTATACGATAGCCGTCGACGATTATACGAGGTAAATATGGCGGTTAAGGCTGGTTTGAACCTGCTTACGGAGTACTGAAGCAAGGTGCTTGGGCAGCCACCAAATTGCGAGCGCAATATTTCCGGGACTGCGAAAACATTAGATTTCTTTCTCTTCCATATATAACAGTCTCAGTATTCCGTAACCATCCGCTTCCTTTTGGCTATTTCCGGTCATTTGTTGTAAGAAAAGTAGTACCGAAATCGGGATAAGTCATGGAATAGCACTTCCATGAATAGCATATGAAACCGAGCACAAATATTGAATCATGGGTAATAGGCTCCTTGGTCAAGCGGGAGCGGCGTCTGCTCAGGCCACAACTTCAAGATCGCAGCCTTTGTCGCCGCAACTTGGGATTCATTGGTAATGATTTGAGCTTGGTGGAAAAGACCAAGCTGGCCGGTGGCCCAGCACCTACACCCGACGCCATCCATGTCGAATTCGTACTTGTGGCGTGCATTCTGGATGATGAGGTCATAAACTTGCCCAACTAAGAGCCCTGGTGTGATATCAAGCTCGAAGCGCTCTTGAGCATCGTTGGGAACAAGACATGATAATTCCGAAACCACGAGGTTGGCTTTGGAGCCTCCCCGAAGGACAGAACTAGGCTCAGTGTAGCTTGGTTGACAATCAATCTGAACGGATGTGTCTGAGGATGTCATAAGATAGAAGCACCAGTGGTTTGTACCGGCTTGCTGTTGATGAGGCACGGCAAAGATCTTCAGTACTGGCAGAGCCAGCATCTCGGCTTGACGGTTTGCAGGCACAAAGTGAACTGGGCGGAAATTCGACATGATTGTTGATCTGAAAGATCCTTCCTGTTTAGTCATTCCTTCCCTTCCTGTAGAAGAGCAAATCGGGTGATCAAGGGGTTGCAAGATTTGCAGGGAAAGCACACATGAAACCCTGCACCCTTGTTCCTTCCTTTATTCCAAGGTTTTTCTTCTCTTGTTTTCAATGTTCAGGTTGAAATGCACTCTTTGGGTTAGAGATGGCTGCCTTGAACGATTAAATCTTTGTCATACAACATCACGTGTGCTTGATGAGTGGTTCGAAGGTTCAGCATGCCTTTCAGACGCGTACCTTTGCATTTTTGTTTCCTTTTCTTGCTCTGTTTTTGAAGAACAGATTCCACCGGTTGCATGAAGATGGTGGTCGGAGGGATGGAGAGAAGACAAGAAGAAAAGAAGAAAAAGGGGGGGAGGAGCCCTTCCCAGGAACCCGTACGGCTCTTAGTTCGGTAAAGAGTGCTAGACTCTAGATGGACGTGTATTTGTAGTATATCGCTTCGGCGGTTGATATTATCACTAGAGCAGAATACGAATTCGTGCCCAGTCCTACTATTCAAAGTGAACCCCTTTAGAACTAACACCAAGCCAAATGTGAATTTCTTCCAAGGCGTTCAAGTCATTCTCGGGAAGAGACTTCTACACTTCACCATTGTACCATTCGTAGGTACGGCCGACGTTTTCTAGACTCTCTCCTAGCTTCCGGCAAGATCCAAAATCGATGATGATTGCTCTATCCGATTCCTCGTCGATTATTTGCATATCGTTGTTGGAACCTGTCTGAACAGGCCAGTTGTAGGAAGTGGCTCAGCTTAAACTTGAATCATTGGTGGGTTGGCCCTGGCCCTTGAAGCTATGTTAGTTTCCGATAAGTTTGGTGTTTGAAAAGACGTACCCCTTCGACCCAAAAGCCTTTGTGACCCTGATGTTTGGCATCAATGAGATTAATTTCGTCCCATCTGAAAGGCCTCGGCTGGCAGAGTTGAACGCCCTTAGACTGGTAGGTACCAAGGCCTGGATTCCATCTCAATTGACCCAATCGATATGCTGCTATTATATTCGTCACATTACCAACCACCTCGTACTGGTCATTCTCGCTGAGAATGTGTTCGTGGATCCCTTTAAGGGTGTCCAAGCGCTGGACGACAGGCCAACTCAAGCCAGCCGGCTCTAAGGTCGTCATCGCACTGATAATTTACTTAAACCCGGTTAAGAAAAAGGCTTTCAGGGGATACTCACTTGCGACGTTTCTGCTCTCGTAACAAGTCCTCCAGCTTTCATTGAAATAACTGGCTCATGATGTTGTCCACGATCCGCTCACGGCACCTTTCAATCTGAGCATCCAGATCAATATATAGTATATATCAGTATGTATATATATGGATATAACGGGAAATACGTACTTAGGATCAAGATCGGGTTCATTGGAATTCCAACCTTTTGGCGTATCCATGAGGTTGTCAATTGGATCCGTTGCCGACTGTTTCCATCTCATCTGCTGTTTTGGCTTTGGTAATGTCGGCAGTGGAATTTGGCCTTCATAGGATTTTTTCAAATCCAATGCAAGTGAGGCTGGATCTAATTCAGGTACAATGACGGGAGTAAGGGCAGTGGTAGGGACATCCGAGCTCATTCCGAGGAACGAGATAATAGAAAAGGTATAGAGAAAGTGTTTGGACCACTACGTGGAGTTAATTTGGAGGGAGAGAGTGATAATGGAACAGGAGGGAGACAGTGGTAATGGAACGAACCATAGAAGGTCCCATACCATTAAATTAGGTCGGGCTCTATGAATTGTCTTTTTTAGTGCTTTATCTTATGTAGTCAAAGGAATCGTTATAATCACTCGAGGTACTATGCCACCTTGTATCCTGCTGCATCCTGCAATGTCCTGTTTGTGGTACTACGGTATAAGCAAGCTAAGAACCGCGTAAGCCGCGGATCATTGACCATCAGCAAGTTAAAGAACTGGAGCAATGCCAAAATCATAGCATAAAGACACAGATTCATGTATCATGTAAGACCTCATTAGGCCAATGCCGCAGTAATCAACCCATATGTAATAGAATCAAGTTGCAGTTCTTCCTCAGGAAATCGTGGAATAACAGCCAAAACTGTTTTATTGAAGCCGGGGAAAAACTGCTGAGCCATCAATGCAGCGCTTTCAAAGGCAGGGGGATATGCACCGGCATTCGCCCAATCAATCAACCACACTTCTCCATTCCGGTCTAGAACTAGGTTTCGAGGACTGATATCCTGATGGGTAAGGACAAAGGTGCTGAATTGGAATGGCGGGATATCTTTAGGACATTTGTTGTAGTGCTTACAGATCTCAAGTTTGTGGTTAAACCAGCCTTGGAGTTCAGCACAGTCCTTAAACGGACCGGCGCTATAATCCGTGAAGAACCGGCCGCGAAAGGGCCTGGCTGCAAGATTTCAATAGACTGCATCTCTTTGATCATGTCCGCAACTTGCATAGCGATTTGTCATTGGTTATTATCGAGTGGGTCGGTCTAACACTTGTCGAGAGATTGGCCTGCGATAAAATCCATCACGATATATCGCTTCGTGCTAAAATACTGAGTCTCATCCTCAACTTGAAATGAACGATGGACTCGTGGAACTCGAATGCCGGTTTTGATCGCAACGAATTTGAGCATCTCTGCTTCGCATGGTAGGACACTGCCGCCGCCTTTCAATACCGAATGCCATGCATCATAGGAACAGAGCCAAGAAGGGTCACTAGAGTCTCGTCTGTGACGGAGTCAAGGTCCGTTCCGTCTAGCGGGAAGTCTCTCTCCAGATCATAGCTTCGGGGCTGTTGGTGAGACTGTCAGTATAGAGTACTTAGGCAGTATGTATCACATACATCGGAGATTGGATTGAATAGTGGCTGCATTTTAGCAAATGTTCTAGACGCACGAGAATGAGGCCCCTGACTGATAACCTTCTAAAGGGCTTATTTGCAAGGAATGAAACTGGAGGTTGCCGTATTTTAGCCGTTATTATTATCTAGCCATATCATCATAACGGGCTCTTTTGTTCTCGGACATGAATACCACAGCTTAGATAACTTACTATTTAACTAATTGTATAATTATATAATTATGTTGTATTCAAAAACGGAGTGCCAAGAGGTACTCGGCCTAAACAGCATTAGACCACTGTGCCAGGTTTAATGTGTTCTGCCTTGAAGCCTTAGGGCCTCACCGCCTCAGGCACAAATCCCACATCACCTGACCCAACCGAAGCGAAGCCAAGCCCTGCCGCACACAAACCATCCACACTCGAAGGTCGATAACTTCATCCGTCCATCCAACAAGCTCGCCGTCGCGATCAACCTTCAAGATGCCGGTATGTTACCACCCTGTTCCCGCCATTCTCGAAAAATACATGCGCCATCTTCGCCGTCTTTCTCTCCCCAGTCAGAACTCTGAACACTGAGAAACAAAATTTTAACGTCAATTTTCCACACAGAGCAACAAGACCTTCCGCACCAAGCAAAAGCTTGCCAAAGCTCAGCGTCAGAACCGCCCCATCCCCCAGTGGATCCGTCTGCGCACCGGCAACACCATCAGGTAAATCGCACCCTTCGTCTCGAGATCCAAATCCATTTCTATATATCCGCGACCGCCATTTGTGGGAAGAGTGATACCGGCACGGTGCACGCGAGAGGGAAATACAGATAACCGCGCACGCGCCGACCGCACGAACCCAGAAATGGAGGGGAAAATAAATACAGAAATACCGAATCGAACACATGGCTGATACAATGCTACAATAGATACAACGCCAAGCGCCGACACTGGCGTAAGTCGACCCTGAAGGTCTAAGCGGACCCTCAGTATTCGCACCCTCCGTCCGGCCATTCCCAAAAGTCCCAGTTCAGCTCGCGATGTCATCTGGCAACCGAAGTGTGTCTGTGTTGGGGTGGTTCAAGGGTTTCTGATGATTAATTTTTCCGAAACCCTTTTCATGATGTGACGCCCACAACCGAATTTCGAACAACATGCCTTGACCATGAACTTGAGAGCGCTAGTGGATCGTGGAACTACTCTTGAGTGCAATTGCAAACAAAAAATTTCAATTATCAAAATCTTGATCCGGGTCTTGCTTTGGGTCGTGCCTATCTTTTTCTTTTTTTCTTAATCTTCCAATGGGTCGTCATGCTTTTTCTCCACGGTTCCGAGTGGGGATATGATGGATTTCCAACACGCATAATTTGTCGAGATGGATGGCAGGCCCGGGTTTATGTTTGCAAAAGGGTTTGTTGCTGTTGGGGGCTGATCGTCTTCTTTATTGGGGGCGGGCTTGTAGGACTGGCGTGGCGGGGGATTTTCTTTTTTGATACAAAATCTGATTGGATCGAATTGAATGTCCTTTTGCCTACTTTTGGGGTGGTCTTGGTTGTAGATTATGATGGGGCATTGCATGGAGATATTTCCATGCTGTCTGTTCCTGGTTGGTGTGTTACTGTTGTATCACGATTTGTAGTACAGCCTTGATCTGCGTTTATATGCTTATTTTACAACCTGTTCTCGTCATTGGACAAATATAAGCAAGGATCGACTTCACCGCCCCGCTATCTAATGCTACTGTTTTGAGGATGACTGTAACAAATGCCATTGGCAAGGCTAGCGATTGTTTGCAACTCATATCAAACTACCGTGGGAAGAAAAATAGCCAAAAGAACGCCCCGAAAAACAATCACCCTACTTTGACATCAAGGGCTACGCTGCACATTGTCGTAAACAGCCGGGAGGATATCATTTTCTGTTTTAAAAAGAGAGAACAGACACATTATCATCATTTAACGACTAGCGCAGGATGTCAGCATAGATTCAATCAATGGATACGGTGGTGGCAACTTACTCCTCAGCCCATTCGTTCTCGCGGCGGATCTGATCCTCCTCCTCAGGAGTAAAGTCGTTCTGGATGTTGAAGGTCTTGCGGATCTCCTCTGGGGATTTGCCCTTGATCATGTTGGCGACGGTTTTGCAGCCGACGTCAAGGAGGGCCTTGATATCCAAGTAGTTGGCGGCCTATGAACAGTCAGTAAATGTACCGAAGAACAAGTCTGCAAACGGAACGTACAAGGATAATCTCGAAGAGCATCTCCTGATCCACCTGCATGAACTTCTGGTCCCACTCATCGATGTCAGTGGTCTTGCGACGGTTGTCGTCATCGTCGCTAGCACTAGGAGGGTCGTTCTTGTGGTGCTCGCACCACTCGATGACCTTCTTGAGGACGGCCTCGTTAACCTGGACAAAGAGGTGTAAGCGGCTGATCTTGGATGGTGGCTATGCTCGGAAATAGACACTCACGTTAGGAATGGGAATGGCTTCTCCAGAGTCGCCGAGATCCTCAAGCATGTTCTTGATCAGCACGGAGCGCTCAGCAGTGGTGCGTTCTGTTCGGAATCTGTCAGCTCCACTCGCGACTGCTGTGGAAATTATGCCTACCAACGGAAAGATCGACTCCATCGGAGCTGGTGAGGGTGATAGCACTCATGGTTATGATGTTGGAGATGGGTTCTAATGTTCTGAAGTTAGTGTTGCTGGTCGTTTTCGAGTAGTGCGGGGCGTTCGGTGGTGGCGATGTTACTGACCAAGCGTAGAAAAAGCGTGGAAAGGTGTAGGCTTATTGAACGAAAAGATCCAGGTTTCGAAGTTGGTGTGTCTGAAGAGAGAAGTTGCAGGTTGAAAATGACGAAGACGTAACGAGTAGATGGCGGGTGATGAGGTTTAGGGAGTTCTAAGTTACCAAAGGCGGTCGGTATCCATAAAGCCAATAAGGCTCACAAGGCTACAAAGCCAGCCCCCACGTCTTAGTTTCGGACCGTTGCCTAAATCAGACCAATTATTTGCTTTGACTCATTCTTTTGATTTAAAGAAACGAGAACCTGGTCAAAAACAGACTAGTAGCCTGTGACTTGAGCCAACAGTTGGGAATGCAACCTTGGAAGCGCTGGCTTGACTCCGTACTAAGCCAGAACCAACGGCGGCTGTCCGTATTTACGGGCTGAAATAAGAATCTGGGCGGCTGGAATTTGTATTTTGGTAAAAGGTGTAATGTATTTCTGAATTATATTCTTTGTACGGAGTAGATTGTCCAAGTACTAAGCTAAACATGTATGGATCTATATTCTCGAAGGATCTAGATATCGACATCGAGGCTTCCCTCAAAGACAACCCTATTGAAAATGGATTTGACCAGCCGGATATGATCCTGCTCTGTTCTAATTATCCATACACGAACAAACTACAACCTCTTCTAGTCAACCTAAAGTAGTTACGGACAAAATCCGTCTATCCATGGGAACACTTCAGACCCGTGCTTCAAACATGTGTTTCATAGGAAGTCGCCTTACTACGTCTACTTCGATTCCTTCCAATTAGGACAGATTTACGATATCTTCTGGTCAGGCGGGCAAATTTAAGGGCTGGTCGCTGCAGTGAAGCACAATTGGGAATGGCCCAAGCGCGAAAGAGGTACAATAAGTGCTTGTATGATGTCACAGCATAAAGTAACGTGTTAGAAAAACTAACCATCATAGTAGAACAGTAACTATATAAAAGGGCTAGGAGTATGCCTCATTAGGCTCACAAATCGGTTTATGAATGAAATATAAGAGCGATGGTGTTTGTTTTATGGCAGAGCTTCTCTATTACCTCGCCTGCGTCCTTTGAAAACTTCCGCGAAACATGAAAAGAGAACTTCTACAAAAGACAACGTCTATAAACAGAGAATGTCGCAAAAAGAGAACGTCTGCGAAAAGTGGTTCCCCGAAGTCTACCACCACCACTCCTTAAGTGCAAATCTCGTTTGTGGATTGGGGAGCATTACATAGCGGAGCACAGTAACCGCTCCCGCTTTGTCGATGACATAGCCAGATCAACTATATTGGCTTCAACAATGGCCTGTAATGATACCTCTTCAACAGAGATGTTACCATGACACATGAGGTGCAAGAACGTCCACCTTTAATACCGGCCCGGCACGCAATCCACCCGAGATGGACGTCGGTTCAGCCATTCCTACTTTCTCTAGGCAACCGGCAAGAGTCAAGATGCGATCTCAATCTTCCGGCGACCGTAAGCTAGATCAGACTAGATCATCTACGCCTGTTCATCCAGGCAAGCCGGTCGCATATGCCCTAGTATACATCAACAGCAGCAGCCTGCCAAGAAGCCAACTCGCTTGGGAATTCAACACCACTCTGCGGTGCTGGCAGATGCATGCCAAGACCAAGCCGAATAATATTTCGATCCAATGTGGTCTAGGGGATTTGAAGCTTCGAGCCAAGCCGCTATAACGAGGAAGGGAGACGGAACCGCTGTTAGGGCATTCGGCATAGGAATACGAGAATAAGAATACGAGGAAACAGCCCACTTCATCTATGGATCCTCAGCGGCAATGGCCAGTGACTGTTGTGGCCCGGGCTGTACTATCGCAGGGGACTTCCGAACCCGAGTGCGGCAGACTAGTCTGGAGTCTGGCGGTACTCGTACTTCTCATGGAGCGCCAGAACAACCTTGGGGGCCTAAGTCGTGCACAATTTTGGTGAAAAACATTACGTCACTTTCAAAACAGACTCTCTAGGCTTCAATGATCAGAGCAGATCAAGACAGATATATCTCAATGTAAATCTCACAGTAATAGATCTATAAGTGCCTCTCACAATCTCCGCTCCAATTTGCCGCTTAACGCGACAGTGATATCATCCAATGATACGCGTCTAGTTCTTTTCTGTTAGTGTTAGCCCACCCTCCTTTCTCCCTTCACTTCATTCTTTACTTTCATTCTTTAATTTCGTCTAATAATGTTCCTAGATTTCTCCAACCATGTGGCGTCGAACATATTTACTGTTGTTGGTGATTCGGGTGTACTTTGCGCTGTCTCCAAGCTATCTACATCCTGATGAGAATTTCCAAGGTCCAGAGCTTTTCGCAGGTATGTTCAACTATCCAATGATCGCCCCACCAATCGCGATCATACTGCGACTATACGGACGCGAGGAACTCTTTGTTGCGATTTTCCCTAAAGCAGAAAGCAAAACAGCGCGATCCGGCAATTCCGCGACTCTCCTATACGAAGAACAAACATTGACCAAGTCGCCTGAATACAGGTCGCATATTCTCATTTCCGTCGAAGATACCATGGGAATTCACCGTTGAACACCCCATTCGCAGCATATTCCCAATATGGGCGGCCTACGAGCTTCCAATGAACCTCTTGAAATGGTTCTATACCGAGACCGGCGAGGGCAGCCCCCCACCCCACATGATTTACAATGCGCTGCGCGGTGGAATGTTCCTATTAAGTTTTGTCCTCGAGGACTGGGCGATCTATGAGCTAGTGCCTTCTCCGCGTCATCGGCGCGCGACAGTGGTGCTGGTGGCCTCATCGTATGTCACCTGGACGTATCAGACGCACACATTTTCCAACAGCCTCGAGACCCTGTTGGTTGCCTGGGGGCTGGTTTTGATTCGGCGCATTGTCAACAATAAGGTGGGAGAGATAAAGCTCCAAAGCGCACCATCCATGCTAACCTTAGCTCCAGCGACACTCGTCCTTCTTCTCCCATGCCGTGCTTGCCTTCATCGCCGTAGTGGGCGTCTTCAACCGCATCACTTTCCCGGCTTTCCTTCTCTTCCCGGGTCTGCAATTGCTGCCTCAGTTCCAGCGCAAGTGCGTCAATATACATACATTTTACCTCCAGCTCATCCATCAATACACATGTGCTAACCCCGCCTTCGCGCCAGACCACTCGGGCTCGCAGCATTCCTCCTCTTCGGTCTCTTCTTTTCCTTCATCGCCATCTACACAGACACGATCTTCTACCGGCCAACTGCCTCCTTCCTCAGCGTTTTCCGCCACCCCATAATAACTCCCCTCAACAACCTCCTCTACAACACCGACACTGCCAACCTAGCCCAGCACGGCCTCCACCCCCACTACCAACACTTCACTGCAAACCTCCTCCAACTCCTCGGCCCAGCCTACATTGCAATGATAGTCTCCCTTTTCAGCCGGCCGCTAATACCATACTGGATGCGCAATGTGCGCGCCCTCTCCGCGCTCTCTGCAACGATGCTCCTCTCCCTCTTTCCGCACCAAGAACCACGCTTCCTCCTCCCAGTCGTGCCCCTCCTCCTCAGCTGCTTCCCCATGCGCGGCTCCCGCCTCCTCGTTGTTGTATGGGTCATCTTCAACGCAGCCATGGGCTTCCTTATGGGCGTCTACCACCAAGGCGGCGTCGTTCCCACGCAGCTAGCAATGCGCGACATCGTCTCATCTAGTCCAACACCGTACATACCATCCGCAACGGTGTTCTGGTGGAAGACATACTCCCCACCGCTGTGGCTTCTCGGTGGAGACGACCAGTCCACAGAAATCCAGACGCTGGATCTCATGGGCATGTCAGGTGTGGATATGATCCAGCAGCTGGAGCTGGTTGTACCCGGCTGCTCTACTCCATCGCCTGTGTTCCTAGTCGCGCCTACATCGGCTACTTTCCTCGATCAATACGTCTTCTCTGCGCCTCAGAGCCAAGACCAGGACCAAGACCAAGCCCAAGACCAAGCCCAAGCCCAAAACCAAACTTTGCAGCTCCATCAACTGTGGTCGTATCGCAACCACCTCAACCTCGATGACATGGACTTCGGCGACGACGGGATCCTGCCGACTCTGAAACGGGTCGTTGGACGCCGTGGGCTGGATGTTTGGTCTGTGCAGAGATCTTGCAAATAAGTCTTCTTCTTCTCCTTCTCGTTCATGGATGTACTTCTACGTATGTCCATGGATGCGGCGTTGTATTTTTTGTTCATCTTGTGTATTTGGGAAACTACATACATGCATTATGTACATTCTCATTTGAATTGAGCACTCTCTCTTCCTCTCTCTTTTTCTTTCTCTTTCTCTGAATATTTTCGGTGCATGTTAGGGTTGGTTCCTGGGTCTATGAGATACCTTTTTTGCATTGGGGATGGGCGTGATTCGAGTTGATATCTTTGGGGGTTCTGGTCTTGTACTTACCTCTACATGACTACGTGTAAGTAGTACCATGTTCAATTTATTCAATGGCTTTTTTTATTCCTGTAGGTTGGTCAGCTGGGTTATGGTATGCGGGTAGCGCATTGTCAGTTTGAATATTTGTACGGACATTCGAAAAATACATTCATACTCTTGGAATGTTGCCTGATAATGGCAATAAGGGCTGTTGTATATATCAACTCGACATAAGGAATGCTGGGTGGAGATATATTATGACGATTTGGCGGGTCTCGCGGCCTAGTACCAAGTGGAGGATATATATAGACTTCTCCAAAGCGGATACCTTGTACTATTCGCAGGTCATCTGCACAGTCTACCTGCATATAAAATACGCATGACCGAAAATCACACCATGACAGATGACCAGATTGAAGATCGCCACTTATCCTAGAACATTACACGACTACTCATACTCCAAATGCAGCGAACAAGTCCCATTTTTCCCATTAAGCTAAATACATAACAGGCGTTATGGAGAAAGGGAACAGCGGGATGCAAAGAAGCCAAGTACACACTCAGCAAACAGGAACTCAGACACGCTAGCTGAGCACTGAGTCGTATTCATGGGAAGGGATCCGGTGAGGAGAGATGGGAATCAATTCAAACAGCAGCATGCTTGGTATTCATCATAGAACATAACGTTAAAGGGGAAAAGTAGGAGAGGAAGAGAAGTCGAAAAGAGAACAATAATTCTTTACTGCTCATCCTCGTCAGGCTGGTCGAAGAGGAAGTTGGCGGCGAGATCCTCATTCTTGTCGCAGGCGAAGTAGGCCTGAATGACGGAGTCGCGAGGGAAGCCCAGACCGCATAGCTGGTTGTGGGTTAGTCATAAAACTATGAGATCGAGGGGAAGTTTCAACATACACGTTCAATAGCATCGCGCTCTTCTTCCGTAACTGAAATGGCCTGCGCGCCGGGTGGCAAGGCAGCCTCCTCGTCCTCGAGTTCCTCACCTAGAAGCTGCAGGAATTGATCGGAGTTCTGTCCGATGATTGACGCAATTTGAGGATTCCCAGCGGCGACCTGTTGGAGGATGGGCTCGAGCATATGAGGCTGCTGCTGGACAAGCTGACGAAGCTGTTGGAAATGGGGGTTGTTGCGGAGGAACTCCAGGCTGCCGAGAGCTTCGCCACCAGCGGCACCGGCACCAGCAGCACCGCGAGCTCGGCCACCACCTTCACCACCGGCCTGAGCGGCAGCTTCGAAGAGGTTGAGGTGCGGCTCATCACTGGAAGGAGCAGCAGGGGCAGCAGGAGCAGCGCCGGTAGGGGCTGGCTCTGAGGCTTGTCGTTGTTGTTGCTGTTCCTGGATGTTTTCGGGAATACCCTGTCGTGATCATTAGCAAACATTCAAGAAGTAACTTCCAACAAAAGCTTACGGTTAGGAGATATTCGATGGCACGATCGGGGTTATAGAATGCGGCGCGCATGGCACGGTCGATATCGGTACGTGTGAATCCCATTGCCTCCATCTGGACGACTGCGCCCTCAGCGGCAGAGCCCATGGTGAGAGCGGAAGGGTCTCCGAAAGCGGGACCGCTCGCTGGAGCTGGAGCTGCACCGGCCGGGGAAGGTGTCGCGGGGGCGGCAAAAGAGGGAGGAGCAATGGCAGCATGAGGAGCCGGGGGAGCAGCAGGCGTTGACACAGGAGCTCGAGGAGCCGGGGTCGAGGGAACTTGGGAGGAAGCGGCAGATGAGGCGGCCTTGGGTTGCTACATCAAATGTCAGCTCTGGCTCGGAAATCATAGACCAGGTTAACCTATACCTTCGAAGGCAAGCACACTAGGAAGTCCTTTTCTTGGATGTTGTAAGATTCGACTGTCTTATCATCCTGAAGGATCTTTCCTATAAAGGGAACAAAGCGAAGGTTAGCCATAGCACCGTGAACGGAGAATCCGTCTAGCAAGGGGGAAAATACGAACCAGAGTAGATGACCTTCATGCGCTCTGCCTCATATTCGCCTTTCTCTTGGGCGATTTTGACCTTGACCTCGCGAACCTAAACAGATGAGCCCCGCACTAGATGACGATGGGTAGTTATAGCGACAGGAACACACGTACAGTTTCAGAAGGTTCGACATCGATGACAAACTTCTCCTGCTTCAGATCCTGTAATCGATGACTGTCAGCAGTCTGCAGCAGTGAGGACCCCAAGAGCAAGTTTTCGTACCTTGAAAGTGAGCTTCATTTTGCCGCTTTTGAGTAAAACCAGGGAGCAAAGGGATAGGGAGAAAAGATGACGGATTGAGATAGGAGAGAGGGAGATTACTTGATGCAAAGGATCCTCTCAGCGATGTAGTCGAAGAAAAGTCGAAGAAAAGAAAAGAAAGTAGGAGGGGAGCATTCAGAGTGACGATGATAGCAAACGAGTGCGGTGACCGCCTTCGGATTTACTTCCACTACTCAACTACCACGATCATGACAACTTGCGTCAACTTGCCAGGGTAACTTTTGAAAGGAAGTTTTGATATTGACAGCTATTATAGGCTCCATATTGTGTATAGCTCTCTCCCGGTCTATGTGTGTACATATGTGTACATCGGATTATTTGATTCCAAGCTGGTTGCCTGTTGCCGCCTGGATGACAACATCCCACCTGGGCAGACATCTGGAGTCAACAGGTTGGAGATGCAAATCTATATCCCAAATTGCTGCAATGGTATCGAAGTCCTCTCTACAATGAACTCTCGGTACTTCCGAACTCCTGTATAATATAGTATTAAGCGCCACTATTGCCTCTCAGTAAGTAGCACGGAGGGTGTACACTGTACATTGCACATTGCACATATCGTACCCACACGGAAAAAGGATACATATGAAAAATCCACAGAACACGCAAATCTCTTAATTAAAACTGACAAATACTCTCAATGGCATGCGGCAGGCTTCTTCCGGAAGAGTGGAAACAGACAATTCAACCTGTATACTCCATAGTTCCTGCAGGACAGGTCAAGATATCCCGTGGCTCCAGCTACTACGAAGTATGGATCTATAAAATCTACAAAGTACAATCTTCGATCTGCCTAATTCGCACTAACTTATCTCAGGCTGGTTCAGCCGAGATCCAGGGGAGCGCGGAGATTTTCTCTTGCAAGGGAGAGAGACACATCACATTCGGCCCGCACTATTGAGATCGAAGAGGATCCGCCACCTCAATCGGGCGGTGGTGTCCACAAGACTGATGGATCAGATTAAATAGTGTCAGTTAGTGAGATTAAAGAAATGAGAATAGTCGCCTATGCGCTCTGTCTTTGACGTAGTAATCCTTCAGTAATATAGTGTGTTTGTCGGGTCCAAGATGATACCTATTAGGGGTGTTAATGTACTCCGTAAGAACACTCCAATATATTGTCAGATGCTCTTTTGTGTGTCTCATGTCTTTACGTCTTTTAGATATATGCGAAGGCGTGCAGAGGACTAAATCAGACTATCGGATTCCTCTGCATGACGGGTCTAGGCTGAGTCCTGACAGGATAGGGCTACCCCAGAATTAAGCGCAATGTCTTCGCCTCAATGGCTAGAAAGATGGCAATTGCCGATATCCACACACATTATGCATCCCCGGCGGGATCGCTCTGCCTAGGCCAATCGACATGATCCCTGTCAAAGCCGATTATATACAAAGTCTAACCACCATGCCGGAATGATAGATCAGACCGGCTCCTTTGGGAAAAAAAAGAATTGACAGGTTGACACCGACTGCTTCCCCGGTCGATATACTTTGAGCCACGCTGAGATCCGCATTGCCCCGTCCCGTGTTGCGAACCATCTCCTGCATCGACGCATGCTCGACTCATAAATACAGACATCTTCCCTCTCATGGAGTCTGCAGATTCCTAACACTCATTTCGTGCATTGGTAAACGTCTTGGATTGGCAGCCTGCCAACGTTTGACATATCCACTCTCTTACTCTCTTTGATATATATACTTCCAGGCCATTCTTTGCCAAATCGTTCTCTTTTCGCCATGTCTTACCTATCTTACTCGTTGGCAGCAGCCTCATTGTTCATGACATTCATTGCCACCATTCTGAATGGTATCTGCTACGCAAAATCAAAAGCTTCGCCCGATGTGGCCTCGACTATCCTAAGTGCAGTGAGCTGCGTGGCTTTGATTGCCATCGGTCTACTGTACCACCGAAATATCCCAACCGGCCGTCGACAATGCATGTATGTCGCCGGTGGATATTTACTTGTTGCCGCCGCAGCATCTGCCGGGGCAATGGCAATGAGCCTTCGAACCTCGATCTTCGTGGTTCGCTCTGTGTTCTGGGCACTATCAGTATTCGCACAGGGCTTGTACTGCGGATATCTCGCAGTAACACTAGCCCAAGAGAACTCCAACCCTGAATGGCCGCGTGCCCACTCTCAAGATATCAACTCGCAAGAGCTCAAGGACAGCCCCCAAAGCCCTACTTTCCTCCCATCACCCCCTCGAGTATGCGACTTGTCCGAGCTATTCGAGCCCAAAAGATCCTCCCTCCGCAAATTCCCCCGGCGGTCCAGCCGCTACTCTGACGCAACACTCTGTCCTTCCAGCACAAAGGAAGAGAAGAACGCGTCCATCGACACCAGCTCCTCAACCCGCACCTCCCGGAGCCCATCCCCAACACAGGACAAAAAGCCCGACACCCTCCCATACCGGGACCCTCGCTCCCTGCCCCGGGGCACCCACAGCATCCGCAGCATGCCCAGCCTACGCCGCAGCCCACCAAGCGCACTCTCCTTAGACCGGCTAGTGCACCCCATGCCGTCGCCAACAGCGTCGACAATCCGCGTCGACTCCCCCACGCAGTCCAGCTCCAACAGCTCAACGTGGGAATACAACCCCTTCGACGAGAACAACATCCACCCTCTCTTCCGCTCAACTAGTCCCTGTCCATCGCCCACCTTTGCGCCGGGCACAATGGTCAAGGCCTCACCGAGCGCGGGACAGACTATCACGGCCGGCACGATCACGCGCATGCGGTCTGCCCGCTCCCTCCGCGACCAGGCGATGCGCACGCCCTCCCCATTGCCGGAGTCGGACGAGAGCTTCCGCCCGAGGCCGACTCGTGGTTTTGCTCGTTCGCATTCCGAGAAGAGATATGAATTGAACGAATCCCCTTATGAAAAGTGATTGATCTACCTCGGTATATTTGATCTGCATGATTTTTTGCTTTTTGCTCTTTGTTTTGCTTTTGCTTTTTTGTACATGATGGGTATGGATATGGGTGGATCCTTGGATATATTTTGTGTACATAGGGAATGGACGGATGGTATAATTGGATCTTGCTGCGGCATATAGTTACTGAATGCGTCAAAGTATATATTCGACGATGAGTAGTGCGGAGTAATGTGGCTGATTGGCACTCGTATTTGTTGCGCTTTATTATACGATACCTGGAAGTTTATTTTACTCCTGATGGACTTGAGAATGATGCCATGTTAATTAATGGCCTGGTGACAGCCTTGTGGCAAAAAGGAAATATACAAAGTACTCCGTAGCTAGGGATGACGTGGACTAGCGTGCCTTGAAGAGACACATTATCTGAAGATACTCCGGAATATATCTCAGCTGGGGCTCATAGAATCAAAGTAATAGCATGAAGAGTACGTACAATATATACAATATGTATATAGTCTACAGTGCAAGTCATCCGCATGCGTTGTTGTCACCGACTCTTAGACTTAAGTGGGTCCGTATATTTTTTCTTAGGGGAAGGGGATAACTATAGAAGATATCAAGAAGGATAATAGATGTGAATAGATGTGAATAGATATGAACAGTATATGAATAGTCTATTGAAGATAAGATAAATAGACAGACAATATCAGCATACCTATAGTAACTATACGTAGACCTGTCCATGCCAAATACCCCCGTACGTATGCCGGAAGTGGCTGGGAATCGATACACGTACATGATGGTATAGACTCTATTGTTCCAAGGCAGTTGTAGAGGGAATGAATGTATTCTATTCAGAATATAGTCATGTATTGAAGGTGTATGCTATTGTCCTTCCGAGCCTCAGCCGAGCGGCAAAGTCGGGCTCAATAGACATAGAATGGAAGAATACACAATAATCAGAACAATGCAATTTCTTCTTCGACTTGATTCAATTCGATTCAACAAAACACATCCCGTTGCTTGAATTGTGTGAGACGCCGGTTCCAACTTCTCCTAATCACCTTGTTTTGGCCCTTTTTCCCTGTCTTATTCCATCGAACCTCTTTTTTCCTCTTCGCATCTTCTTCTCTCCCCCCCGTTTTTTTTCTTACTTGGCCCCGTTTTCCCCATCCACCCGGTCAAATCCTGCAGTAGATCTCTGCGTTTTCGATTACTTCGCATCTTTTTTTGCTAGATCCGTCGCTTTGG
This sequence comes from Penicillium roqueforti, assembly GCF_015533775.1. Lineage (NCBI taxonomy): Eukaryota > Fungi > Ascomycota > Eurotiomycetes > Eurotiales > Aspergillaceae > Penicillium > Penicillium roqueforti. The sequence goes on along the minus strand of NW_024067566.1, from coordinate 481,501 downwards.
TAGGTTCTTACTTGCGTCTTCCCTGTCTCCCCCTTCCATTTCCATTTCCACTCCCCACACTTTGTTTTTCTTATCGCTGGTAAACCCTGTCTCCTGGATCGTGACCGTGAGGTTCGTCGGATCTTTAGGATCTTGGGATCTGGGATCTTCGGGTCTCTGCATCTCTGCATCTTTGCTTCTTCTGATCTGGGACGTGTATTACCTCTACTTCACGCTTTTCCTGCCAAGCCTTTTTCTCCATTGCTACAAGAGTGACGTTTCCTTTCTCCATTCTGCATTTGGAAACGCGACTTGTACTTTGCCCTTTTCTACTATTTTCCTACTGAAGAGCTTGGGAACTTGCTTCCATTGCACCTCTGTGTCCTACATCTCATTTTCCTGTTCATTCTTACCACCCTGATTTCCCGCGCTTCCCCCTTGCTGCTACTGGATCAATTCCCCGTTCAAAACTAATTTTCTTCAGACCAACAGCGATGGTGGGAAGAAGGAAAAACCGCGCGGCTGCACAGCCTGCTGCTAGGACTCCTAGTATTTCTACGCGATCTGGACGCACTGCACAAGGTATGTTCATATACAGCTCTGCGCCATCGGTCCAATCTCTGAGATGTATAGATATCATTCCCACTCCCCCCTCTACTCGGGGAAGAGGTCGAGGCCGAGGACGTGGTCGCGGCCGTGGCCGCGCTGGATTCCCTGGCGTTCCTAGTCTTCCTGGCCATCTTCCTGCCGATGAATCACCGAGCAGACCTGAAGTTCGCTCGCACATCGTCAAATTAAAAATTTCCTCACTCAAACTAATTCAAGCTGATGCGGATGATGCCCATGATGGCGAAAATGAAAATGAAACCGCAATCAATGCCGTCTCGCAAAATCCAGAGACCCCTCGCATGCGGCGTCCTCGGCATCCTCGGACTGTTCCTGAGTCCTCGCGGACCACCCGGCAATCAGCAAGACTGAAGCCGGATGGAGAGGGCTCCTTCGAAGAAGATGTCTCACCAACCAAGGCCGTTGATAATCAGATCACCGAGCCAGATGATGACATGCACCAGTATGACGAGGAATTCAAGTCCGAACCTCCCTTTCAAAAAGTATCTCAATCCCCTGAACCTCGCATGGTTGCTTCGGCCCCTGTGTCGCCGGGAGCTACTCCCGTGGGTCAAAGTCCCAAAATTTCCCAGACTGAAGAAGCGCCTTCCAATCAGGTGTCTTCACCCCGACTGCATAAACGAAAGTCACTGGAACAGCAAAATGAAACTCCGGATATTGATTCCGAGGACCGCGTGAACAAAAAGCTGCGGATTGATGAGACGGAGCTCGAAGAGACTCCAGAAAGCCACTTAAATGGCACAGAGATATCAACTCAGAATGAAACATCTCCCGAGGACATCCCTATTCCCTCGGAAGAATTCGACCCCCCTGCCGACAGCGCTGTCCGAGGAGGTCGTGGAGGTCGAGGAGCCCGTGGCGGCCGGGGTCGAGGACGTGGCCGAGGCCGTGGTCGCGGAAGCCGCGGTGGATTCGTCGGCCCAGTTCGACCTGCAGCAGTTACCAAGCCTCGAGGCGGTCGAGGACGTGGCCGTGCCAAGGCTACTCTGATCAAACGCGGCAAGAAAATCGAAGACGAGATCTGGGACATTAACGAAAACTGGCGTGGTCCCACCCCATCGCCTACGCCAGAGTCCATGCCGACAAAATCTCGCAAGGAGGAAATGTCTGCGCTCTTCAAGAAGGTTGGCCAGGCACAGCATATTGCGCTGAGCTTCATGGCCGAGCAGACCGTGCACAAGCTTTCCCGTGATAAAAATGCGCACAAAGAATGCCCTGAGTTCGAACAAGTCCAGCGGGATCTGGATGAGTACCAACGCAAGGCAACTGAGAAATTGAACATCGAGTACACGGCGAACACTGAGCTGGAGACTCAGAAATATGTGGGCGAAGTTCACATCATCAAAGACACTGCAAATGTAAGTTTGGATCGAAGTTGTATCACTGAAGAATTCTAACCGTGGAAACAGCTGCTCATCAAGCAAATGCAAGAGGAGATGGTTACCATGCTTATGGGCAAGATGATGGCCCTGATCCAAGGCCGCAGGGTGGCCGAGGATGATGAACACACCGAGGTTAGTACGCTGACTTCCCAAACGAATACCCAGCTAATCAATCCCCAGTACGACACATCGGATTCCGAGGAATCCGTGAAGCACTTCCTTTTCCGAGACGGCGATACGGCGGTAAGACAGGTAGAGCGCGGATTTGCAGCCGAAGCAGTTCGAGACCCGGAGGGGGCAGCGGACTTTGTGGCCGCGGAGGAGGGATGGGAGGAGTTCGTCCAGAGAGTACGGATGGGCCGCCTGAACGAGGAGATCGCACCAGCAGAAACAGAAATCAGCGACGAAGATGCCCTGCGCATGTGCGCCAAAGATGCCTTCAACGGCATGCTGAATGCAGCCTCCTTCATCCGAGAGCAAGAGACAGCTGGCAAGTTCGTCAGCTACGATGGCAGCGCTGATTTCCCCGTGCACCCACGGGCACTTTCCATCTTGGCAGATGCGGCTCTGACCGAGCCCATGCCCCAACATCTGCCAATGATGCGAACTGACCCCGGCGCGCACCACCGTGCTCTCCTCCCCCACCCCACCCACGCCCACCCGGGCCCACCCCCCTCTCTCCACGGCCACGGGCCAACGGACCCGCGGTCCTTCATCCTCCCTCGGCCCACCCCCACCCAGCAGCCGCGGCGCCTTCTCCCCGCCCGCCAGCAGCTGGGTCTGGGGATGGGCCTACCGGACCCGTTCGCAATGAACGGGCCGCCGCAGCTGCCCCCACCCCCGGGCTCGAACTTCGCGCGTCTGCCCCTGCCGGGCTACATGCCCCAGGGCCACGCGCCCTCCCTGTACTTCCCGCCGCCGCCGCCCGGCTCGCACCCCCCGCCCCCGCCGCGCGGGTACTAGACCCGCCGGCTTGTACCAAGATTTTTGTGAGCGTTCCCCGCAGTTGATACCAATTCTTTTTTTGTACGTTTAGTTGCGATGTCCTCCCCCCTGAGTGGGGATAGGGGGGGAGGGCATCAGAATGAATACATTTTCTCGTTTGAATGGGTTTTGTAGTAAGGAAAGAGTAAGAGACATGTGATATCAAAACAGATCAGATCTGAAGTGAAAGTAAAGTGAAAGTAAGCAGCAAGTGAGAAAAGTGAGAGATTCAAATGAAGTCAAGAGAGAGTTCATCGAAGGGATGTCCTAATTAGAGAAGACGCCAGAATTGTTTTGACTGGGAGTTCTTTATCCCATCTCACTTCCACTTTGTCCACCTCTTTCTTTTCTTCCACTTGTTTCTTCTCTTTCACCTTTTTTACCCCCTTCACTTCTTTCACTCATCATTTACGTCTACGACACAAACCAGACAAACTTAGCTTCCAAAAATGACTTCTCTCGCATGTGCCGATAACTCCTCATATACAAAAACCCACCAGCCATCGAAGACTTCTCGAGACCTTTTCTCATGGAGGCACTTCACTTCAAGTCGATGCCAGCACTATTACAAACTGGTTTGAGGAGCATGATGACGGCAACCAGTGGATTGATTCCACTATTGCATGCAGATCTTGAAGGCTTGCCTCTGTCGGCCTTGCCTCTGGATCGGTAGTATGCGAAATGGCTCTAATCGAAGTCCAAATCATCGATGACAATGGATTTAAGATCACCCCTTGGTTTTCAGAACGGGCCATCATCAAGCCGGATCGATCAGACTATCTGGAGAAGCCATGCGGAACTCTGCTACTCTATATACAAATATTAATCCAACTCCCGAGACGAAGCCAATCAACCATAAAACTGGATTCATCGACGATGGAATTCCCCGCTATATTCAACCATGAGCTGAGGTCCAACAACTCAGAGCAGAGCCTAGGCCAATATGGCCACCACAATCAAATACTTGGGAATGGGATTCATTGTTTAGAGTACGCAGTCCCGCTCGAAAAACATGGAAAGGAAGCTCGGTTGTCCAACGTCTTGATGTCACGCCCTCCTGCGTGACTGGAAAGATATGTCCCAGTCCTTCGGTGCCCGGTTCCAATACCACTTGACCAAGTCGCCAAATATTCTCCTGGAATTCCTGGAGGGACGGATATAAAGAAGTAACTCATCAACACGGCAATATGATATGGACTGCGCAAGAGCCATGGATGGCTTTCCCGAGGAAACCAGAGGAAAGAGAAAGGATGCACCTACTACTAGTGAGACATTCATCGAGATGTCGTCGCTAAAGCAAATGGCTCTTTTCGCCGCAGAGGTTGCCTATGTTGAGAACTTGATCGATATAGCTACTTTTCTCTTCCTCGCCTCCTAGTCCTACAACTCCATAATTGGAGTAATCTCCCGCTCGATTCCATGCTATACCGGAGGAAGAATATAAATGCGGAATCGAATGGTCTACCCTTCAGACTCGAGGATCTTGGCGGCGGGTTTATCCCTTCGGCAGGTTCGTGGCAGCACTGCCCAGGTACTAGCTGGCTGGTATCGGGATGATACACAAGAAACACATGCTGGCTCTGCAACATACCCTGGTAGAGGCAGAGTTATCATATCACAGGACGAAGAAGATAGCTTTCTTCTCATAGTTAACTTTGGATACCTTGCGCCAGCATTTTATGCTGCGCTTGTGCATGGACAGTTCGGAAGTTCCTTCGAGCAAATCCCCATGTCCATTTTCGCTGTTGGTATTCCATTCGTTCTATTGGTCAATGCCTGGACTAGGCTTCCTGAAAGCCTGATGTTCGGCGTCTCCATCCCGCGAACAGATGACGCGAATATCAACGTATACACCAGAATCTCCTGATCTCTGGTTTCGGCAGAAAGAAATCCAGCAACTCCAGAGAAAAAGCATAGTGGCTCTAGGGCTACTTTCGGCGATGAATATTTGTTGCAAATTATGTCAGGAAAACCACATCAAACACTATCCAGATCTTGCAAAAACACATTACAAAGGCAATGGAGGCGGGTCCAACTGCGCAAAGACGAAAACTGCCACTATCATAAAAGAGAGGGGGCAGTTCTGTGCGCCGGCTTGGCTATACTTTGGGAGCGGTCAACTCTTGGGATACATGTACGAGGTAGTCAGCTGCATGACGATCTGGCCTCGTACTCCATCTGTACCTTCTGCTTCTGGGAGAATCGCTCCTTCCTCGATTGGAAGGGAACCTAAGCGAGCTTCCATATTTTGCATGGTTTGCAGAAGAAGAAGACCGCACAAAACCAGGAGAATGCAGCCTGTAGATAGTTTTCTTCTTTCCTCTCTCTGTACTTAGTATCTTGATGAAGATGCACTCGTTCTCTTGAATCGAACTGGCAAGTCGCAAGCTTAGGCCTCCTCTAATGTCGCGCGTGCGCAGTGACCCTTCGAGATCTAGTCCAATACGTACTTTTGATGATTTAGATTGATTTCTCACTTCGGTATCTGGGCTATAGCAAGGATGAGTAAGATGACTAGGGTTGACATGCTGTAGCATCAGCCATATTCTAGCTTCTAGCCAGGCCTATGTTTTGTTCTTGTGGCTGTGCATGGCTGTGCGTAGCTATGACTGATATTAGAGTAAACCTTGGAATATTAGACTATGTTGTATGCAGAATGAATCACCGTCAAGATGAGACAGAATGAGTCAGTATAAATTAAGTAGCGGTACATAGTATACCATAATTTGTCCCATAGTAAAATGAGTACCGGTACATATTTCCAACCCACCAACTCGCCTCTGCGGCTCCGGCGGGGCAAACTCAGCGAAGCCTCTAATTGGCTCGAGCTTTTGTTCTTTTTTCAGTTGGATCGCACGTCTCTGCCAAATTATTTATCTCGGCTTCATTCTGCAAATCTTAGACTCGATCCTTGAATTCCCTAATTCTAGATCACAGTTTCCGTTCCTGTTGATCTTGCATCTGCTAGCTTTGCGCTTTTCGCTACCCCGCTCCTCACCGCACACTTTTTCCCACTCTGCTCTTTGCAACATCTTCTGATACTCTAACCATTATGGCTGTTCGCGCGCAATTCGAGAACTCGAACGAGTAGGATCTCCCAAAAGCAAAGAACGAACGCTCGGGGGCTGCGGCTGACGGTTTCCTTCTAGGGTCGGCGTTTTCTCTTGCCTGACAAATGCCTACGCTATCGTTGCGGTTGGTGCTTCGGAGAACTTCTACAGGTGTGTCGTTCAGATATTCAAAAGGGTGTGAGATTGGGACTTGGGACTGGCATGGATAGGAAGGGTGGTGCTAAGGCATATCCAGACACTGCCAATGCTGTGCCAGTTCAAATCTCAATCTCAATCCCTAGCCTCTACCCCAATCCACTCAGGAACTACCACTAACACTCAAATGCAGTGTCTTCGAATCCGAACTCCAAGATGTCATTCCCATCTGCCACGCAACCATCGCCGGAACCCGCATTGTCGGCCGTCTAATCGTCGGGTGAGTCGGCCATAGCTAGTTCAAAATGAACAGCCTTTTTTTTCCTGTCAGGAAAGGAAAACTTATCAAGAAAAACACAAATGCTAATAATATCTCGCCTCTAGTAACCGCAAAGGTCTCCTCGTCCCCACAACCACCACAGATCAAGAATTGCAACACCTGCGCAACACGCTTCCAGCCGAAGTCAAAATCCAACGCATAGAAGAGCGCCTTTCCGCGCTTGGCAATGTTATCTGCTGCAACGACCACGTCGCAATCGTGCACCCGGATCTGGAGCGTGAGACTGAGGAGATGTGAGTAGGAGTCCAGCCCTCATAACGCATTCATCCATCCCAAACTTCCTTCCTTTTTTCTTCTTCCAAAACTAACATATCTTCTTTCCTAGCATCGCCGACGTCCTCGGCGTAGAAGTCTTCCGCCAAACAGTAGCCGACAACGTCCTCACAGGCTCGTACATGGCCCTCTCAAACCAAGGCGGAATCGTGCACCCCAAGACCTCAATCCGCGACCAGGACGAGCTCTCCTCGCTCCTGCAAGTCCCCCTCGTGGCCGGCAGTGTGAACCGTGGCTCCCCCGTCGTCGGCGCCGGCATGGTCGTCAACGACTGGCTCGCCATCACCGGCCTCGACACCACAGCCACTGAGCTGAGCGTTATCGAGTCCGTGTTCCGACTCGGCGAGATGGCGCCCGGCGGCGCCGCCGGGGCTGGTGTCAATAAGGATAGTATCGTGGAGAGTTTCTACTAGATTTTTGTCTCTTGCAACTTTTTCTGGTGAGCTCTTTACGGTACATGGTCCTGTTCTTATTTTCACGCTGGAATGATTTTTTGATTTCAAAGTTACTGGCAAAATTCCTTTGGTTTTTTTGGGGGGCCCCTGTTCGGCTCTGTGTTCTCTGCTCTCTGTTCGGTCTGATGGGTTTTTCTTTGGGAGTCTGTAATGCCTGTGCTTTGCATATACTCGAATGAATTATGCATGATGGATGGAGTGTGTAGTATCAAAAAGATTTTCTAAAATTAATCGAGATATAGATGTTGACACTTGAGCATATCGATATCGATCATGATGGTAGTCTTGTGGACTTTTAGATATCCGCCTAGAGGTATAGATCTCCTAAAAGACAAGCTTACAGCTCAAGATGGGCTGAATTGATGCAAACTATGATAGTGGCACTTGGGCTCGGGGGTATTGTCGACAGCATAGAAAGCAATAGAAAGCAAAAAAATAAGAAAGGTAAAAAAGGCACAAAAAGAACACGGTAGAAGCAAAAGTAATGTAGGTTACTGAGATATCAGTTTTAATCCCTCCATTTTCTTCCGATTCTCTCGCTTTTTGACTCGCTTTTGGGTATTGATGCAGAAGCACAAAATAAGACAAGACGCGCAGGAGTTGCCTATACCTCCATGGCAACGTCGACTCCAGCGCCCGACTCGGCTTTCGGAGATGAAGCGTCCCTGGTGTTTCCCATGCTGGTATCACCATCACCATCTTCTTTAGGGAGATCTGCTGGAGGGGGCGGAGGAGGAGGCGGTGGGGGTGTAGATTTCTGTCTTTTCGAGGGAGAAGCGGCTCCTTCTTCAGCACCGTCGACATTCAAGACTCCGTTTCGCTTGCGTTTGAGAGACGCGTCATCGTCTTCCGGGGGAGAACTCGCAGACGCACCCGCGACAGCTTCATCGTCACCTGTGCTAGGAACCTCGCTTCCGGGGTTTGGGGTGGCGTCCTGCGACTTCTCGCCCTCCTGCTTCTCGCGATCTACGTATTTGGCTGCCGCCTTGCGGAAGAAGGTCTTGCAGTAATTTTTGACGGTTTGCTGGTGCTTCGCGGAGATCTTCGCGGTAGGGTCCTTGACGCGATTATTTTTGTAATCACTTTCAACGAGCTTCTTCGCGGTCTATTAATGAGGATGTCAGCAAATTGAAATCGCACCAGAAAGAATCGAAGGGAGGACCATGAGCTTACCTCCTTAGCAAATCGTTTGAGATGATGGTCGGGGATCTTATGCTTGTATTGATCCACCACAGGCTTGATATGCGGGAAAAGCTGTGCTATGTTAGTCTAGTTATATCTCGTGTTTTGCGTGAATACTCACAGTGTTCTCGTAGATTCTCTTCTGTTTCTCCAATGGAAGCTTCCTCCACTTCTCTCCATCTTTATGTCTTTTCTCCGGTTGATCAGCGGAAGGCCGAGGAGTGACGGGCGTATCAGTTCGGTGCTCGGAGGGTGTGTCCTCCTGGGTGTTCATAATCCCATCAATGATACTCTGCAATGCCAAGTTCTGTTGATTTTTAGCAGGCTGACCTGGCGCAGGAGTAACAGGAGTAGCAGGCAACGTTGGCCGTTCCCATGTGGTTTTCCCTGATGCAGAGTAGTAGTAAATGCGGCCATCCGCCTCCGCAGTATACCATCCCTCGGGCAATGGCCGAGGGCCACGACGGTTGGGTTGTCTGGACCGCTGAGGACCTCGTTCTCTTCGTTGCTGCACTGGTCCACGAGGAGCATCGTACACAGGAGACGGAGAGCGAGTAAGAGATCGCTGGCGCTGCTGTTGTCCAGTTTCGCGGCGCTCGAACTGGTTAATTGCCTGCTTCGCGTCCTTGCCGCGTTTCATGCGCGGGATTCGGTAGGCGACTTCCAGACCAGACCAGCTCTCGAGAAGGGCGGCCGCTTTCTTCGCGACTCGCTCATCATCGCAGGTCGTCAACGGCCGGATGTTCGTCTCAATCTTGGAGTCCTGGATCTTGTTCCGGGTGAGTCGCGGGAACCCGTCGAGGATGTTCAGGATCTGCAGAACCACGTTCTGATCATCCTTCCATTGAGCGAGCTGGGAGTTCAGGATCTGGTATCCGTGCATTCGGACCACGCGATTGCGAACGCGTTCATCGTCACAGCGCTGGATACGGCCTAGCAGTTTGACCGCGATCCACTTCTCCTGGCACTGAACAAGAGCCGCCATGACCTTGGTCACACCATCTTCATCCAGCGACTTGGGCTGCACGCTGTCCACATACTCCTCGTCGTCCTCTTCCATCTTCTTCTTCTTAGGGCGTTTCGCCACCACGGTATCCCAACCATCTGCCTCGTCAATGCCAAGAGCCTCGATAGTTGCATTGGACAACTTGGTCGCACGCTCAGTCTGAGTGCGTCCACCGATGAATCCCGTGCACATTGGCTCCCCACAATAGCAGGGCTGGGGGTCGGCACCATATCGATCAACATTGTAGTTGAAAACCAGCTCCTCACCGGCCTGAACCGCGCGTTCAGCGAAAATTCCCATCCGTAGCTTCTCGCCCACAACCCATTTGTCAACATAGCAATTGGGATTGCACGAGTGATTGCAGAATCGGCCCAGGTTGCCTCGCTTGGTCGCATCGACAAACTCGCCCTTGTTCAAGGACATGAAGTAGAAGTGCTTGATGCCCTCCTCGTCATATTGTCTCATGCGCTTTCGAAATTGCTGCTCTCCCACAACCTCACCGACATATTCGTAAATCAATTCGCCCGGGTCGAGATTCTTTTCCGCGCGCAATCCGAAACCCTTTTTTTCTGTTTTGATGACGGCAACTGGTGCAAACTGTCTTTTTTGAAACCGTTGATTTTGGCAGTCGGAGCCACAGCCGCAGTCGCCCGCACATTCGATCTTGGTCGCGCGATTGATGCAATCCGAATCCTCGCCACATGCGATATTTTGACCAATCTTCGGATCTACAGAGTGGATCAGTGATATGCTCGTGGAGGTTCCATCAGGCCGGGAATCGGGCAAGAAGACAGCGAGGCTACTCGAAAACCAAACTTACCCCACTCTTCAGCGCAATCACATTCCATGGCATGTTCGGTGTAGCCCATATATTTGTTGGCGTAGGTACAGCCGGGGATCTGTTCAAAGGTGGCGAGCGCATCCTGGGTGCTATCTGGCAGGTGCGTGTACAGCGGCGGAGGTCGCGACGCGACTTTTTGCGACGAGCTGCGAGACAGCTTGAGCGGTTGGCCCGGTTCCCGTTTAAGAACGATGTCGCCAACGTTTTCCTTCATTGTATGGGATGGGTCGGAGTTGGGGGAGGACTCTTTTTTCGGAGGGAGAGGAGATCGAGATGAGGTACGCGACTCGCCGTTTTTCAAATGAATGCCGTTTACCGGAGAGTCCCGCTCCATTTTGGCAGGAGCCTCTTCAGAGTCCGCGTGGCCATGGGCAGACATGACAACACGGACTACGATTGGAAGATATGGAAAGAGAGAGAGAGAGAGAGAGATAGAGCAAGAGGAAGAAGAAAATAAAGCAGAATACGAAGTTCGGGGACGATTCTGCCAGGATATGCCCTCGGGAATCAAGGGGGTTCCAGAGCGGTCAAGGTAAGAAACAATCTCATTGATAAAAATCTCCTAATTTGACTGAAATCGAAGCTATTGTCATTTTCGGTGTCTCACCGCCTTGAGCCTACTCTCACTGTCTTGTATAGACCTGAATCATCTCGGTTCACCAGTGGTGGTTGTATGTTGTATAGGTGGTATGGTATAGTGGTCTTGATTTCACTTCCCACTCAGGCTCATAAAGAGCATACCTGGAATAGGCATGGACCAATTCTGGTAGAGTAGTGGGAGAGTGACCATAGTCATTCCTCAATCCCAATTGTGGTTTAACATTTATGTGGTGATTTCCACACGGGAACTGTGACAGGGTTGTTCAAGGTCAGCATAAGCCTAAAGTGATATAGATGGAAACGAAGAAAGACCAGACAAGGGGAAATGTAAGAAAATCCAAAAGCGTGAAAGTTATGAAATCGATTGGAGGAGAAAGCAGGAAAAGGCGCGTCTGCATGTGTGTTGTTCGTCAACGTGGAAGTCTGTGCGTTTCAAACTGGTTTAGTATATGGATGACATAGATTACGGGGATTACACATCAGATACGCTGTATCATGATACTGTTCCTGATAATACCAGGCACAATACGCATGGGATACCGATGTGATATCAAATGTGATATTGTAGGGCTCCCTGCCTCAGGCTGTCCTTCTATATAATCCCGTGCTTCTTCATCCTCTCTCCTCTTCTTCATCTTCTTCATCTCCACCATCTTCACCATTCCCCCCTAATCAATTACCTGTATTTTACCAAGAACCTCATGGCTGCATCTCGGCGGAGTCCGCCTCTCCACTCGGCTCATCTCTGCCAATCGTTCTGGCCCCATTTTCATCAGAACCCGCTGCATGACAGACGCGCTTTTTTTCTCTGTACGATCGCCCACTCTAACCGCCCCTGAGGCTAGCTTCAAACAAAATCATTTTTCACTGCATTTTCTGCATTTTCTTGGGGCGTCCCAATGTCCCGGGCCCATGTTGGCACCTATCAAATCCCATTCTCGGCTCCATGATTCCACTCTTTGCTGGAGAAGACCCGACGAAACCAAAATCATGCACTAAAATTGCCCCCAAAAAAAGAAAATATAACGCTTCGTCAAACTGTCCCTTGGTTCTGGAACTGCCAGGGCCAACCGTTTCCCGAACCAACGATGCAATTCGGCGAGATCTAAGCCTATCTTATACATTATATTGCCTGGGCATTCCCAGCCCATACAACCCTATGCAGAAGACCTCATCTGTTCGATACAATGCAGCCCCCACTCCATTCAACCCCTCGATTGTACTTTCGGAGGAATCAGAAATCCAATCTCCCCGCTTCCCGGTCTTCTTAGTGGTAATTTTGCCTTTTTCACGTTCTTCGAAACTCTTCTGGAAAACAATATGAAACTTGGCCCGGCTGAAACACCCCCATTTCTATTCACCTGTGGTATATACTTTACCAGATTCTTCTAACCTGTACTGTAACACTCTCCAGAAAGCATCGTCCCTGCAGCTTCCCTCCCGAACGCTGGTCTCCTGCGCGATCCCGGCTGCTCAAGTCCGTTTGGCTAGAAATTCTTCCTGGAAAAAATCCCAGAAAAAAAAATAAATTGGGGATTTTGCATGGAGTTTGGTTTGGCTGCTCTTTTTTCATTTTCTTTGGCTACAAAGCCTTCAATTGTCAGATCATTCGTTTCCCTCTTGTCATCCCTTTTGTTTCGTCTCCGCGTGGAAGGATATGGGGACATAAGACATCCTCTCGTTCTCTGGCGCGTGTCTTTTGATTGAATTTTTTTCTTTTTTAATTCTTTCTCTCTCGCTCTCTTCGCTTTTCCTCTCGAACATATATGAGAGATCAATTGATCTGAATTGTGTATCACGACCTTGACGCCGTTCGCTGTCCTGTTTCCGGGATCATCTGGGAGGCTTTCTTTGTTTTTGTTTTTCTTTCTTACTTTCTTTCACGTTATATTTCTTTTCTTTTCAGGGGAAAGGGAAGCCGGCTATAATCCGCTTCCATGGTCTGGATATGTCGAATCTATCCGATAGGCCATGGACCGAGGAGGACAAGGTATGGGCATTCTTTAGCCGATGTGAATGTGATGCTGACCAAGAACTAGTGCACTCTACTCACCGAGATCCTCAAGAAAGCGGGATTTCCTTCCAGCTATCTAGTACGGATGATCAAAGAATATGGGATTACTCCCAACTGGGAGCATATTCCCCTTCCTCAAGGTATTATCGTCCAATTGCCGGCCAAAGAAAAAGAAAGGGAAGGATAGCTTGATCAATATCAACATGGCGCTAACACCTGCCCCGGTCAAGGTCGTTCACTCAGCTCGTGCAAAACGGCCTATCTCAATATGGTTCAGCAGCCCGTGCACCCTCCAACACAGCCAGTGGCTTCATTCCCACCACCATCCGATATGACCGGCCCACCAGCCCCAATGGACCCTAGCACCATGCGCAAGCGGCCATTGCATCCTTCCGACAAGCCAATCCCTCGTGCAATCCAACCAAGGCCACCAGCCAGCACCGCCTCTTACAGCAGCGAAAGCGGCGCATCAGCCCAGCTCTCCCCGAGACTAGATGTCGCCCCCGGCGAACCACCCCGTAAACGAGGACGCCCAAGCAAAGCAGAGACCGAGCGACGAAAGCTCCTAGCCGAGGCCCGTGGTGAAACTTACCCAGCCCCCCGACGGTCAGGGTGGTCTCGCAGACTCAAAGTCCCTTCTTCACCGACCAGCCCCGCGGCAGGCCCATCGTCTACACCATTCCCGCCGGCACCCCAAGCATTTCACGGACCCAAGCCAAGCCCAGCCCCAACTCTCTACGACACTCCAACCATGCACTCAGCAGTCCTACCACCTGGCCCCGGTCCCGCGCCAAATGACGAGCGCCGCGATATGCCACCCCGCATGAATATCAACATGCGTGAACTACCCCGGCCCACAGAGATGGTCCATCCCCTCCCTTCACCACATGCCTTACAACTAGGCCCTCCAGACGCCTTCCCTAGATTCAGCAACCCAGCCGAGCGGCCCTACAGCTTTGCAGCAGACCGGTTCTCCCCGTCAGACAGTAGTCGGCGCGATTCGCTCACTCGGCCTGACCAGCCAGCACCATACTCGGAACGAACGAATACAACTCAAGCCGAGAAACCTCCACGATGACCATTTGATTTTGATACTTTTTCTATCGTCATTTTCATTTTCATTCTCATTTTTACTTCGATCCCAGTCTGGGTTATTTTCGACTTTCGATTTCAGCCTTTGTTTTTTGAGGCCCAAGGGCTATGAATGAATGATAAAGCCATTGATGAACAATAGACAGCGTTCTCGTGTTGTGTTTATTGTGCGCGGTTTTTCTCCAAGCTCTTCAAGCGACTTCTTTCAACACCTCCGACTTTCTCCCTTCGACAATTCATCACTCTCTCATTTTGCCCATGTGTCTGCCAACCTAGGTACAATCTACCTAAGGTCAGATAGACCACAAGACGAGAAATGCTTCTCTTTCCCTTCTCCCCTTGACAGTGACCTTCATACATCCATCGATGCGTCCACGAGTTCCCCACGTTCGATGAAGATAATGCTTTCATATTATTGATATTCGATTTCCTATGATTGAATCTTCACACCATTGCGTCCCCAGTTCAAGCAAGCGAGACTTCCACTGCTTTCCTTCTACTCCCGCTCTCCATTCGTCTCCTAGGCACACATTCTCAATATTGTGAAGCCTACCCCAAGCCCCACGACCTAAGACAATACAAGACGTTTACGCCAATTGATGCCCTCCATGCCTAGCATCTTTCTTTTTATCTTCTATCTCGATGTTATACCTTCTGTTTTCTGCTCTCTGCTTTTTCTTTCTCCCTCCAGCCCAGCCCAATGTCTAGCGTGCTATGCATTTGATGACGATGATGATGCATTATGTCTATTGCTACTACATGGCGATGGCGGTTCTTTGAGCCTTCCAATTTTTCTGCTTAAGGCATGTTTAACCTGTATTTTATCCTACTTCTGATTTTGATATTTTGATGATGTTTTGGCTCCCTGTTTTGGATTTGGCCTTTGGCTTTTTTGTTTATTCCCTTCTATCTCGACTCTCCTTATAGGATGATGTCTTACACTCTTTGTCCTAGTCTATAATGAATTCAGAGTATTTAATATCACACATATATCCTTTTGTTCTCGTTCTTCATTCTTTATTCCTTGTAAGTTAAACATGGCTTTTGCTAATGTAGGCGCATTTCGAAACTGGATCTTTACACCATCGTATTCCTAATATTTTGCATCAAAGTTCTGGTTAACAGAACCGAGAGAAAGATACGCAGGTGTTCGTATAATGGAAAGCGGTACTTACTCTCAGCCTCAGACTCATACAGTGTATCAGTCCACTACGTATGCTAGATTACACTGCACACTATGTATGAATGGATGGACGGACATCTGGCCTAGCGGTGTCGTTGGCGACGTTGGCGCAATGCCACTATGGATCCCCGTCCATCCATCCTCAGCTTGAGTGCCGTTTGATCTCAAGTTGCCGGATCGCATACTGGCGATGACTTTTTTATTTTTTTATTATCGGGGCCTTGGAGTCTAGAACCGCGCTTTCTGTATTTTATAGAGTTTCACAGGCCATACTTCGTGATGGTGCCCGCCATGGTCGCCGCTCTCACACACATTCTAACGAGAATTCACGAAAATGCTCCTTTCAAAAAAGTTTGCCATGTGTATGCTGAAGGCAGTGCATATGCCTTGAATATAACGCTATCTCGATACAAAGAACCCAAGCTTCACACAATTCTATCCAAACAACACCTCCTATCACTCTGCACCATCAGACTTCCCACGAACCCGATCAAGAATCCGCCGCAGCTGGGCCTTGGAATCTTTCCCCTCAGTAGACGACACACCTGTCGCCTCGAGCGAAGACGGCTCAGGCTTAAGTAGAGCCTGGGATGAGACGGACAGACGTTTCGGAGGATGAGGGTGAAGCTCGCGGTTCTGCGAGGAACCTCTATCTTTACTTCCCTCCCCACCCTGCTCCTCCAACTCCCCGGCCTGTCTTTTCTGCAGCATCTGCGAGCGTACCGCGTTAACGGCATGCCCGAAGCCTAGGGATGTTCTCGGCAGAGAAAAAGGAGTAAATTCGTTCCCAGTTTGAAGATCCAACTCCTTCTCTTTGGCCAGTTTCACCACTTCGTCGCTGTTTTTCTCAATGACGCGAGTCAGGTACACCTTCGGGCCGGTGTCGCGGTCTTTCAGGTTGTGCTTTATGCGATCTAGTTCCTTCCTGTATGCTGTTTCGTAGATATTGAAATCGGCAGCGCCGGGCGATTCACTGACGAACTGTACCGGCTCATCGTCCTCCATCTGGTCAGAATGATCCATTGAATGTTCCAACGTTTGGAGAATGGACCCCGGATCGCCACTAATTTCCGTACCAACCGCTTCCGGCTGCGAGGAGCCGGTGTATGTAGATGGCCCAATGAAGAGGTAGGGAAATTCCTCCTCAAGTGGGTCACGGGCATGCCCTCTCGTCCCCTCTAAGCTGCGCTTAGTTCTACCCGAGCTTGCTCGCGAAAGAGGGATATGGGGTGATCCCGATTGAGAGTGGGGCAGGGCTTCGTGACCGATATCCGGTTGAGCCGATCCCCAACTGCGGATCGAGCCGGAGTCTTTTCGCTCGGGCTCGAACACGCCGCTGGGTCTTTTGCTGCTGTTCGGGCTGTACTCCGGCCGGGATGAAAAACTGGCCGAATCGCTAGACCCGAAACCTCCGGAATCGTCTCGGAGTCCGGCAAAAGGTCGCCGGCCGAAGTATTTGCGTACTCCTGCACTGAAGTCATGGCCATCATGTGTTTGTGGAGCCGCTCCCACGGCCGGGAAGGGTTCGTCTGGGTCCATTTCCATTGGTGGCTCGACAAAGTAGGCATCGTGATCGCCGCCTAGAATGCTCTTACCGAACGTACTTTCAATGGGGGATTGTGGTTTGGTCGGATCTGTTAGTCGCTTGAATCTTTTGACCGCTTTCACCTGGGCCTTGTTAATGGATATACTATCGAACGAGGAATATAACATACCACGGTCATAAGATTTCCCATGTTTGTTGTAATAGCCGAGTTCATTTCCTCCTCTGTCGGTGGCTCGATGGGCTGCGATGTGTTCTCTTCAAATGACAGCAAAGGATCCGTCCCATCCTTCGTTACCCAGGGATGCTCCTGTTGAATCTGGTCAGCATGGGCAAGCAGTGCAATTGCGATTGACTCACTCGTAAACCAAACATGTCGATCCGCTTCTCTGGATCTTTCTCGAGAATCCGTTGCATCAGATCTTTGAATTCTTCATCTGATTCTTCTTCGTAGTCCACGGGATCTCCCCTGATACTATCATACAGCTCGAAGATGCTCTGCTTCTCAAATGGCAGCTTTCCATATCGCAGACAATATAGCGTTACTCCCATCGACCAGATATCCGTCGCCCGTCCGGATACATCGCCATGTTTGACCACGCACAGCTCTGGTGGGAGAAATGCTGGTGACCCAGCTGACTTGCCAGTGAACATGTTTGAATCTTTTTCAAACATCTCGGATACACCAAAGTCAACCACTTTCAGCATATCGTCGTTGGTGACCAGACAGTTGTCTGGTTTTATATCTCGATGGACAATGCCCTGCGAATGCAGATACTCGATTCCCAAGATCAGATCACGGAACCAACATCGACATTGCTCATCGTCGTATGGGTCTGCTCTCTCTTCCAGCCCGACCTTCATGACGACACCCTTCTTGCACATTTCCATCACCATATACAACGAGTCCTCTGTCGGATCGTCCAAGACTTCGATCAATGACACCAGATTGTTGTGGTGCAGTTTCTTCATGATAGCAATTTCCTCCTTGATCAGATATAAAGGATTCTCTCCGAGCTCCTTATCGTCACCGGAAGGATGTCGATGTAATGGCGAGTTGAACTCCGTCCCTGGTCGAATCGGACCTCGCGGTCTTCGCAGCAGATGCGACTGCGCACGTTTCCTTAGTCTAGACTTGGAGAATTCTTTGACTGCCTAAATTTACAGACAGTTTATCTCACAGTTAGCATGTCCACTTCCCAGCATATCCCGCAAGTTCGTGCTCATACGTATTCATTGCCAAACTGATCTGCAGCCAGATGGACAGCCCCAAACGATCCACGTCCGATCTCCTGTTTGATCACGTATTGGTTGATGCGATGTTCCGCAGTACCGTCGTCTTGGCTCGTGTAATACTCGGAGCGGGCGTCCAGTGTTTCCTAGTCCGCGGTATCAGTTCTCCGAAGCTGTCATAACGGCATTGAGAGACTGACCTTCACCGGACGCCTTGCTCTTGGGTTTCGTCGTCGGTGCCTCCCAGTGCTATCATAGGATGCAGAAGACCTAGTTGCAGAATGGCGTCAGCGAAAATGAATCTTCCGCGGTTGTTTCATAGTCAAACTCACCCAACTCTGCTCGCCTGGGGGCGCGCATCGTTCACCCCCTCCAGTGAGATGGTAGAGGGCTCTGCGGAGATATCCGACATAGGGGTTGCCATTGCCTGATTTTCGTCCATTGAAATAAACTTATCATCAAGCACTGGTAGGAGACGTGTGGGGTAATGAGGAAGTTCGAGCGGGGGATTCGACGTAGGAAGCGAAAGGTCAGCCTTACGAGACCCTCTTTGCGGGGATTGGACAGAAGCGAATAGAATA
This sequence comes from Penicillium roqueforti, assembly GCF_015533775.1. Taxonomy (NCBI): domain Eukaryota; kingdom Fungi; phylum Ascomycota; class Eurotiomycetes; order Eurotiales; family Aspergillaceae; genus Penicillium; species Penicillium roqueforti. The sequence continues at coordinate 462,980 of NW_024067566.1, read as the reverse complement.
AATGATACTAAACCCTATGTACGGAAGTCAAATTAGAGAAAGACCCGGTCGAATCGCAAACGCCGAAGAAATCCTAGGCTGCTCCTTTTTGATATGGGCTTTTGTTATCGATAGGGGATTTCACCGCCTGTCAGCCTTGGAACTCCCTTGAACATCAACAACAACTTGTTTCAGGTCACACAATACACAATGGTCGTCTACTCGTTCTACATCTTTGATCGGCATGGTAAACACGCTTTATATAATGAATTCATCTTCATATACTAACTGCGATTCAGCGGAATGCATCTACAAGCGTCGCTGGCTTCCACGCCCGACCTCCATCGTGGGGAAGTCCCGGTCTAACACAGTCACCGACGCACCGCCGACCGGTCTCGGCCAGACAGTGCGCTCGACAGACGATGATTCGAAGCTGGTTTTCGGCACGGTATTCTCGTTGCGGAATATGGTGCGCAAGCTAGGGGGTGAAGAAGACAAGTAAGACTGCCCCTGAAGCAAGCCAGACGGGGTGCTGGCTTTTAGACGGACGGACAAACCCGATGCTTACCGCAACTAGCTTTGTGTCATTTACCACCAGCCAATACAAGCTTCACTACTACGAGACACCGACGAATACCAAGTTTGTCATGCTGACGGACCTCAAGAGTCCTAGCATGCGCATCGCGCTGCAACAGATCTATATCAATCTGTTTGTGGAATACGGTTTGTGTGGCTTATGGATCTCGTTTGGCAGGTTTGGATAGTGCTGACATATTTCGGTCTGTTTAGTGGTTAAGAATCCTCTTTCTCCGACCGAGCATCCCGGCGGTGTGGGCGTGAACAACGAGTTATTCGAGGAATCATTGGAGCAGTTTGTGGTACGTACATTTTAGTTCTGGCATGCTGCCTTTGTTGTTGACTTGTGTGTTCTGATCTGGTAGCAGACTCGAGTTCTGTCATGATATCGAACTGTGCATGCCTCGTGAAATCTGGGGGCCAGTTCGCGCGAAAGTCTAAGTGAAGGAAGGGAAATGCGACAGAATCTCACCGCTGGTACTTTCGAGGTTAGCATATACGAATCCGGTATCTCGAAGGCGTGAGAGCGGCATAGCTGGCACACACCGCAGCGGACTCGCCCGTTGTCAAGGATACTGTGATACGGATACCTGCATGCAACAGCACGTTGGCGAGAAATGAGATTACCGGAACACAGCACCGAAGCCAAGCACGACAGGGTTATGCATACCGCTTTTTCATGTGTGACTGCCATTCAATGAGACCGGTTTCCTTCCCACGTGGCATCTCCAGCGCCGCTAGTACGCTGTACGCTAGGGAAATGACAGTGCGGAGTTGGCCCGGGGGCGGCCCGCAGATAGCTCGGCTTCGCATATCAAGTGTTATGAACTAGGAATGCCGAACAGAGCTATTTGTTACTGGTGTTCGGGGACAGTCGGAAGAATGGATTACTGCTGATATTACGCAATATCCATGTGAATTGTCTCACTACAAGTTTCCGGTCATTAAAATGCCTGTTTATAATAAACCCGGGGTATAGGTCGTATAAATCAAAGAAATCCCGCAGCCACAACAACGCCATAAAAAAAGTCCAAATTAGATCCGGGTCTAGAGCGCTAGGCATACTCTTAATCCGAACAGCTATAGCCAAGCAGCACCGCCAAGAGCCAGCTTTCCCAACCGGCCCAACGTGGCTCGTGCGTCTGCTTCTGCATGGAGGAGCTGACCAGCGGATAGGTGCAGCCTCGAGAATCAAGTTCGAAGATAGATCATACGACACTAATTGGATCTCGCAATTGCTTTTTCCACCCACCGCACCAAGAAAAAGCAAAGCTCAATGCATATCGCAACGGAAAAGAAAACCCAGATACCCACAGACAGCTCCCAGCTCCAGGTCAGATCGTCCACATCCTGCATCCTGCATGACTTGGCCAAAGCACAGACGTCCACACAGACAGGTTTAGCACAACGTACATCCACAGCGGGATAAGAGCTGCAAACACAAAGACAAGCTCCGCCCCTTTCACCCGAGCTCTGCTGCTCCGTAGCGTAGCGCAGCGCATATATAGAAATGTAAGTAGTGCAGTTACTAGTGCATACCCATAGGCCACATACACGCACGCACGCAGGATAAAAACAATATAATGCCAACAGCTTATCTCGAGCTTTGACCATTTAGCAACGCGAGATAGGTGAGGTGTCGCGGTGCAAAGCCGACCAATCCTATAGGTTCGAGGCTGGGTGTGTGTCTTTCCTGCGACCACAGACTGGCGGTCAAGCATGCACCGGCTTGAATCGGAATTTGCGTTGCGGCCGGTGTTGGGTGGCTTTGTGGTTGTTCTTTTTTTTGCACTTAGCTCAACATGTGAACCGACCCGTGGACGCGGACCCCTGCCTCGAATGAACAGGGGTTTTATCGGATAGATGTGATCCTCGGGATCTTCGCTTTGCCAAGTATCTGCCATCCACGTATGCCGCGACGTAGGTTGTTCTCTTTTGTTTAGGATCCACCGCGTTCAAAGGTTCGTATACGGATACCCTGGATACTTCGGTGCAGGGTTGAACTTTGTGTACTGTAGGAGGCCCGGCCTCTGCCATCATATATATGTATAATGGGAACCCAGGGATTGGATAGCGGATTATGGCTTGCATTGGTGTAGACCAGGGGTCACGGGAGAGGCCTTTGGATTTTGCTTTCATCGCATATAACCTTAATGATATGCACCCTTTTGATCTTCTTGGCGTCTTAACTACGGGTTCGTTCCGGGTGAGCGAGTTAGTGTTGTGGCGTTATAGTAACTGGACGCGAGGATGCGGTAGAGGACAGCGAGCGAATGACTAGCACTTCATATGAATTTGAGCGCTAAATCCTAGCAATCAAGTTTGTATCTATTGTGTCAGGTTCATAATGGCATATCATCTGACATTTTGCAAGATAGCAGCGCCGCAGTCTCGGGCGACGCCATACGCCCCAATAATGATAAGCCCTCCTGTCAATCTATTGATAGCCAGCCATCTCAAATGGCTTTTGCGTCGACGTCAGTCAGGTATGCCATGATAGCGTCCAGAGGCTCAATGGAGTTGTCCGCTTTCCACTCTGAAATCCAATGTTTGTAGAGACTAGCAAGTAAACTCTGGAAGTTGCTATCTCGAGGTTGAGTAAACCGGCGTAAAGATTGAACATTCGCATTTAGATGGAACAATCGCCGAAGGCGGGGACTTTGGTGTAGAGAGGGGTTGTCTTTAGCCTCAATGTATGTGATATCGTAGAAATGCGCAAACGATGTTTCCCATTTCTAAGCTCTGAATGGGTCTTCTTGAATCATATCCGCGATGGCTCGGATGTCCATAGTGATATTACCGCGTGCTACGGTATTTCTCTCCTGGACTTCACTCAGACTTCTCGGATTACCTGACCACTCATCAAGGATTGGCCGACGGAAATAGAGAAACTGTCCTTCCAGTGCGGTAAGACGCTGCTCTAGCAGTTCCAGTGAAGAGAGGCCCATTGTATTGCCGATTCTTGCCTTCGAATAATTCAGGGTAAGCTCTCTGTCCCTGGTAAGCTGCTCGGATGCGACACTGGGATTGTATGCGACTCATACATCAGGATAGCTGTCCAGGGCTAGGTAATAATAAGGCTGATTTGCACTTCTGAATTCTGTTAGCTGGCTATCAAAAGTGATTGGACTTCAGAGATATGGCGTACTTGGGAGCAATTTTAATATGAAACGATTTCTATGAACGATAGAAATATGTTCAACCCGTGGTGGGCTTGAATCTTATTTGTTGAATTCATCTTGCTCGGCTTGCCCTTTGTTCTCGATATTGGCACCAAGATCTAACCAGGGGAATGCTTTGCGAGGTGAGGGGAAACCCTAAAAGAGATGAAAGCAAGAGCATCATAGAATAAATAGTCATCCGCTTTGAAATGAAGAGGGGTAGTAGTGAAAGGCTTGTTTATAGAAGTACATCTGTAGCTGCATATAATATTGATATAGAAGGCGTAGTACTGTATATTGTCCGTTGTACGTCGACGATGCATAACTAGTAACTTTGTGCTGTGGGAAATTGAGATGGGTTCCTAGGGCTGTGATTGGGTGAAAATGCCTCGTAGTGGTTAGTGCTGGATACGGAAGCTTGTGTGAGAAAGTGGAAATGCTGTTTTTTTCGTTACGTATGAGATTGAAACGGTCATTTTCACTTGATTGCTCCTCTGCAGCAGAACGTCTGACTCGATTCTTCTTCCTGTGTCCCGTGCCGAGGTCAGCACTAAGGGGCTTATTCGGAAATCGCCAGTAATCCGGGGTAAAACCAGCCATTGAATAACATTATTGAGTATACCGCTAGTTACCACCCCGTACTAGCTCCGAAACCAAGCCCGAGTTCAGTGCGAAGCTCATGCTAGTATGGAAATCCAAGACACTGTCAAGAATTGCCCCCACACGGACACACCAGGGATCCGAAGAGACGGTGAACATTCCGCATTCCACATTCCAAAGTAATAAGGCTGGACATATTCCCGTGCAGAAGTCATAGGGCTAAGAAAGGCGATATATTGTATTCTATTCGTTTCAAATTGAAACAGTCGAACATGGACATTGGTCAACCTGTACCACCCCGAGGCCCATCCCAAATGCCATCATTTGTCCGAATGACGCTAGATAGCGGAAAGCTACTTTAGTCTCTATTGTATTCCCCTATAACGTACTAGAGCATTATGTACATTGTACATCGCTGCGGGGGGTCTCCATCGCACAGAGACCCACGCGGTTTCCTCGCCCCGATGAAGAGGAGTGCATGATTGACCGACTATTATTATTACGTAGCAGCGATCGCGTAGCCATCACTGGCAGGAAGTAGGGTCCAGAAATGGGGTGTTTTGCTTTCGGAATGATCGAGTTGACCAGCTGGACAATGAAAGAAGCGAGTGAGCACGGGTATAAACGGAGGGATCTGACAATTGGTTGACAGGGGATTTAGGATTTACAGCCAACGAGGACAGTGTCCTTTGAGAACTGGGGTTACCTGGATTCGATTTACATACAGTGTGAATTTGTATTGTAGTACCTCGTCAAGTAAGAGGATGGTCTTCCATCACATACAGCTATGCCCTAAGTACAACTTTCAAATGATAATCCCCCACCTACCATATACAGTAAGAAAGCACGTCTAAAATATTCCCATTGTATGCTCCGGCTAATAGATCAACAGTATCCCCCCAATTAGATCGGATGAATGGATCTAAATGGATACCTCATACATCGGAAGTCCACAGGGCCTCGGGATAACCACAACCGCCACAAGTGCACCCAGCGTGTCGGCTTGGTGCGGGGCCTGATCGAATCATGACTGGGCTTCGTTGTGCAGACTGCACAGCCTCAGTCCTTTGGTGTGGTGGCGGAACTATCAAAGCTACTTCCCCTCTGTATTTCCAACGTTGTAAATTGTAGTAGCGATAGCAGTGTCCGTTGAATAGCGAATGAGTGCACATATACAGGAGGACGTCACCTTACCCAACGTCATTAATACCAGTGAAGAGAAAATAATATGATACTCCGTACATGTATCAAGCTTCTCAACGCGGCAGAGACCCAGTTCCAGTCTTGAAAAAAAAAAACCTGTACTTTCGTTACTCGACTTTATTATACTAATTACTTTAATTACTTTGGATTACTTCGCGGTTTCATTACCATTAAATCTCTCACCAAAAGAAATCAGTACTAAAGCCTCGGAACGGACCTCGGGAATCCTTTCCTCTATGAAAATGTACGCCACTATTAAAGAATGTGTGTGCAACTAAAATATATCTCGAAATATGTTATAGCCTAGATGTATCTAGATGTCTCTAGATGGCTCGACTTTACCGGTTAGGTCTCACAGCGCCGGAGTCACCGTATGCAGGATGCACTATGTAGCCCTATAGGTCAAGACCATAACGAAGTATTTGCAAGCATTAATAATCCTCGAGGGTAACCTATACCGTTGCAGTGCCCACATTTTCCCCCTTCTCTTGGAGTTGTCGAGTTATTTCACTTTTTATATTTCAATTTCATTTGAATTTTACAATTTTTTATGGGTTTAACTATGTAATATATTACCATACCAAAAAGAACCCCGTCGTATTTCAAGTTCTCTAGCATCGCCAAATTTATCCCACTTATTTCCCACTTGCTTCTCTTTCTTTTTAATTTTTCTTTTCTCTCTCCTCTTTTATTGCTTGTCTATATACCCTAGGGGCTCCTCGTTGCCAGCGGGCATCATTCTGGTGTGTGGTACTTCCAATATTTGCCGTGTCTCTTTGTGTCGTCACCTTTTGCCCTTGTTGCCTCAGGCCATCCATCTTAGGCCACCTACTTTTTTTTCTCTCGCCTCGCCTCCTCTTACTTCTCTCTATCCTTACCTTTAAGACAACTTCGATTCGCCGCAGCTTCGTGCGCGCTGTAGAAGCTCGTCTTCCATCCTGGGGCCGGAGAATTCTTGTGTCCACCCCCCATTATTCCAATCTTCACTTGTCGATCCACCGCACATGACTCCACCTTCCCCTTCACCTGTGCCTTCCGCAGTCTCTTCCGCCGCAGCCTCACAACATTCGCATGACCCTCCGGATGGAGATGCTTCGGTAGCACGCGCCCTGGCGGGCATGAATCTGGCTGCCCACGCAAACGGGGACGCTCTCCCTGCTCCGGCATTATCTTCCGCCGGCAAGCCGACTAAAGCTACTATGGCCGCTCGCCTCACTCGCATGTTCTCAACCACAGCGAAACACACAGCAAGTAAAGAGAATAACGACGTGCCGCGGGAACTATCCGACAGTAGCGTGGAAAGTATCCAGCCTATCAACGGCAAGACCTCGAAACCACCGTCTCAACCCGCCTCCGGACCGCCTTCTAGACCTCCATCAAGAGGAGAAAATTCCCGAACACCATCACGAAATCCCTCGCTCAAGAGCGAGCCCGTGGAAAAGGACAGGAAGAAAATGGATGAGAAAAAGACAAAAGATGGAGCTTTAGTCAACAAGCGATTTGAGGTTGTGTCGGAAGCTCTCGGCAACCATGTACACAACCTCAGAAGTGCTAGACGGCAAGAGAAGCTCACCGATCTATTGCGAGATATGATGGGTGGTAGCCGGAAAAAGGATGACCAGGCCGATGAGCAACAGCTGTCGCTGATGTCGACTTGGATTGATCAGTTCAAGACGGAGCGCGATAAGCTGGCTGCCGATAAGAAGGGTGGCCCGAACGCCACCGCGTCTCTGGTTGACAAGTACGGCAAGTGCCAGGAGATTGTCGGCCGCGGTGCCTTCGGTATCGTGCGCATCTCGCACAAGGTCGACCCCCAAGATTCCAAATGTGAACAGCTGTATGCTGTCAAGGAGTTCCGCCGCCGGCCGCAAGAAACGACCAAGAAGTATCAAAAACGTCTGACTTCGGAATTTTGCATCTCATCTTCCCTTCGTCACCCGAACGTCATTCACACTTTGGACCTCTTGCAAGATGCCAAGGGAGATTACTGTGAAGTCATGGAGTACTGCGCTGGTGGCGACCTGTACACCTTGGTCCTTGCTGCCGGCAAATTAGAAGTCGCCGAAGCCGACTGCTTTTTTAAGCAGTTGATGCGCGGTGTCGAGTATATGCATGAAATGGGTGTCGCACACCGCGACCTCAAGCCCGAAAATTTGCTTTTGACCACTCACGGAGCACTCAAGATCACCGATTTTGGTAATGGTGAATGCTTCCGTATGGCCTGGGAGAAGGAAGCCCATATGACCGCCGGACTCTGCGGCTCCGCCCCCTATATTGCCCCAGAGGAATACGTCGAGAAAGAATTCGATCCCCGAGCGGTTGATCTCTGGGCGACTGGAGTGATCTACATGGCCATGCGCACCGGGCGGCATCTTTGGCGTGTGGCACGCAAGGATGAAGACGAGTTCTACCAGCGGTACCTTGACGGTCGTAAACATGAAGATGGATACGCTCCGATTGAGACGTTACATCGAGTAAGAACAGCTAATCCCCCTCCTGCGGCCCCGGGGCAAAGACTTATAAATTCTCAGGCTCGTTGTCGCAACGTGATCTACTCCATCCTTGATCCCAATCCTTCTCGCCGCATCAATGCCTCACAGGTCCTCAAATCCGAATGGGTGCGCCAGATCAAGCTGTGTAAGGCCGGCGAGGAAGGGTTTTGATCGTTTCAACACGACAGTTGTCAGGTGTCGAGGTCACAGGCCCGCACCGTAAGGTTTGATGTGTCCGAAACTATTATTTTCCATTTGCATCACAGGGCGGTTATTTATTATAGACCCATTCAAGGAGAGGCTTACTGATTTTTAATCCTTTGAATGCTCCTAAACTAGAAGGAGGCCCCTAACGAAGGTTTTTTTTTTGCCTTTCTTTTCTTTTATCCTGTTTGGCTCCGGCGCATTCACAGTGTATCCCTCCAGCCTCTTCAGCCTGTCCTCTATTACATCGATCCACATTTTAGCTTGTCTTCTTGTCTGGATCCTCATGTCTTCAACGTCAATGCAACGAAGAATCATGACCCTTTTCTTTTGATCCGGTTTCCTTTACAGTCTTTCGGAGTTTCATCTCCGGTCTTTTTTTCGCGTTACGGGGTTTTTGGCAGGTACCTTCGAGTTTCTACGGCGTTGGCGGGAAATTCCCATTTGAATCTTTCTTCCCTTGTACCACTATGACGAACCCAGCCTTAGCGGGCGATGGGTATATTCTGACCTGGGTTGTTGATCCTGGATTCTGGTGTTTATATGATTGTAGGCAGAGGCTCTGCTGAAACAGCATCAGGAACAGGAATCGGCACCCAAGTGGGATGTCCTATACTGGAGGTCATCTGGACCTTTTTGCTTTGGCTTTTCGTCTCATTTCGACGTCGATTTCTAGTACATATTATCGACGCTTTTTGTATATATGGCTTAGGCATTTTGAATTCCCGTTATATGTGACTTGCTTCTACGTAGCAAGGTGCACATCGATTATCCCATACCAGGTTCGTTTCAAGGTCCTATTTCCCCTCTTACAACTAAAACGCATCTCTACTCAACCTCCGAGTTTCACAATCTACAAAAACCTATGACATCAACTCGAAGATCGGCGCCTTATCGACCCGATGCAAGGTCCACAAGTGTCACCGAGGCGATCCGCACAGCGCAGTAGATTAGCTCCGGTGTCTTTCCAACACACCAGGGCCAGTGATATCATTCAACCTGGAGGTTTTTTCCGATCAACGATAATAGCCCATGCATCCTCCATACGCTAGCGAGAAACAAGAAGGCCCAGCGGTCTGATGCAATCGAGTGTGTCATATTGTAGACTAGCGCAGTCTAACTAGTTAATCACACGAGAATAGTTGGCCGCGTTTACCGCCTCTGCCATTGAGCACGACCAATCCAGTTGGCTCAATATAGTATGGATTTGTTTTATAGATATCCTCTACCTGCTAACTTCTAAGTTTTCAAGGTAGACGGCAGAGAAAGACTTGAAACTACTCCGTACTTTTTTCTATGTACTCCATCCAACCTTTGATTATTCACACATGCATTTATAACTTCTAATTATCCACATACCTTGGGTCTGTACGGAGTAGTTACTCCGTATGGAACTCGGTAATATACAACACATGCAGCTAAAGAGGTGGATTCGGACTATGCGACTTCCTTCACCCAGATACCCAATCCAAGCAACCAACCCAAAAAATGGATTTCGAGTAAAATCTCGAGCAGACGGAAAATGCATTTGTTCGAGCTTGGCATTGTCATACAGCTGTCCGCCAAGAACTAACACATAACTCAGTTACTTAGGCATCAGCATTACGGCGTAGGCGAAGTGGACGAAGTGGATAAGAGGAATACCTCGATATGCACATGCCATGCAGGCGTATTGTCGCGGATGCAAGACCCAGCCTTACACTAACTATGGCGCTGTTTAAGGGGTAAGGGGTAATTATGCTAAAATGGGTTTTATTATTATCTCCCTCTTGAATGCTCGCCTACTAGCGTAAGCGGCTATATGCACCCGATCTGAGTAGGAATGTCACAACTCGATACTACCTATAGTTAACTATACAATATTTCGATTCATACCTTGGCACGATATACCGCGTATTACCAGTCGTGGATCTTCTGCAAAAAAACAGAGATACTACAGATCCTAGCAGAACCTGAATTGCAACGCTGGTGGATACTCCGTCGAACTCCAGCCCTACCAAACATGACGTGTCCGCATCCGGACGATATGACATAATCATCAGCACTCAGCCACACACAGCCACATCCGTAAGGCAGACCAAGTTGGCTACCTTGGCATTGGGTCCAGGACCTTCACGACTTTCCCTACAGTTCAACATCGGAGATTCTTCTCGACTGCAGCCAACTGCCATCATATACGACTTGCTTCTATTTCATACCCACTGACAGCCTATAACCCACACTCAACTCAAAGCCGATCTTCATCTCCGGATCCTCCGAACTAACACCGCCACCATGTCTTGGGCAGGTACGCCTCTTATCCTACAACCTCTCGGACTCATGAACCGGTGCCTGTGTGAGCGAATCTAACCGTGTGGATGGATAGGGTTCAAGAAAAATGTCAACCGTGCGACGACACAGGTGATGATGAAGACGGGTGAGTTTTGTTCGAGTTCTACCCCGCAATGAATCGAGATGAGGGCGATCCCGGATTGAGATACCCGCTACGCGCTACGATTTACTTGCCGCGCCCACGTGGATGCGAATGGTGTGTTGACTTGGTGGTTGTATAGGACATGTCGAGAGGACGAATGATCGCGATTATGAGATCGAGGAACGGTATGGTTGTCATTGCTGCTATCTGTGGATGGTTATACTGGGACTGGAATGGAACTGACGTTGCTCGTTGTAGTCGTTACCGGACTATGGAGACTGCTGCCAATCGGTTGCAGAAGGAGGCAAAGGGGTATCTTGATTCACTACGAGGTGGGTGCCCTTTGCTCTGCGGATTGTTAGATCTGCTTGTTCAAGGCTGACTTTTCCTAGCCATGACGGCGTCCCAAATGCGCATTGCGGAGACTATTGATGCCTTCTATGGCGACGCGGGAACAAAAGACGGTGTGAGCCGGAGCTACAAGCAAGCCGTTGAGGATCTTGATGCCGAGACCATTAAGGCATTGGATGGACCATACCGGTAAAAGATCCTTTCACTAACATTAACGAGCACACATGAATGGTGCTGACAAAATCCACAGTACCACCGTCCTCGACCCCATCTCCCGATTCTGCGCCTACTTCCCCGACGTGAACGAATGCATCAAGAAACGCAACCACAAGCTACTGGATTACGACGCCATGCGCGCCAAGGTCAAGAAGCTAGCCGAGAAGCCAGACAAGGATGTCACCAAACTGCCGCGGACCGAGCGCGAAGCCGAGATGGCCAAGCAGGCCTACGAGCAGCTGAATGAGCAGCTCTTCAACGAACTCCCCCAGCTTATCGACCTCCGTGTGCCCTACCTCGACCCCAGCTTCGAAGCTCTCGTCAAGATCCAGCTGCGCTTCTGTGCCGAGGCTTATTCCCGCATGGCGCAGGTGCAGCAGTATCTCGATGCCGAGACTCGTGACCAGTATGCCAAGGGTGATCTGGATAACCGGGTCGAGGAGGTGTTGCAGGAGATTCGCGATTTGAGCATAGCTGGAACCGTTTGAGTTGTTCTTTGAATCGACTACTCTATTAGCATAATACCGGATGTTCATTTGCTGCGCTGAGATCTGCGCCACAGACTGGCGTCTTTTTTTTTCTTTGCTTTTGTCGATAAAACATCGGCAGCTATCTCCTGTTTTCAACCAGGCGTTTTCTATGTATATGGTTAATACATCCACGAGCCAACTTTGACATTGCTCTTCATTACTTTCTTCACTTCCATGCCTTCGCTGCGCATATAACCAATCATGAGGGGCCATAAGCACTCTGCACATTGGCACATCAGACCTTCCCTGCAGGTCTGAAAAGCTCATCCCGAATAGTCCCCACCACCGGCATCGCAGCGGCCTGATAAGCCTTAAGCTCCTTATCGGTAACAGTCGCAAGCACATAGTCCGAAACAGCACCCGTATCATGTGACGACGGACGACCAATACCAATGCCAACGCGCAAGATGGAGAGATCCGCCAACGGCCCGGTGCCCGTCTTTTTCGCACCCGACGAGCGGGGATACAACCCCTTCTTGCGCAGCGTCTCACAGATACTGACGAGCCCGCGATGGCCGCGCAGACTAAACTCCTCAGGCCCGCCGCGTATGATGCGGACCTTGCCCATGGCGATGGAGAGCTCATCGTGGAGGATGATGAGGGTTGTTGGGTAGGTGGTTTGTGCGGGGAGGTTGTTTGGGGTTGGGGTTGTTGAAGACGAAGACGACGAGGCACGTGTTGCGGCAACGCTGGCGATTCGTTCAAGTCGGCTGGCGCGCTCGCTTGCCCATTGTTCTAGTCGGCGCACGAGTTTCGGGCCTGTTATGTTCATTTGTGTTGGGCTTTGCCATGTTTCGTGGTAGAGGCCTGTGTTTGGGAGGGTGACTTCGAGGAGGGGTTTTAGGGCATCGAGGAGGAGGTGTCCGGCGCTGTGGCGGGTGTTGTAGTAGGGCTTTGGATTGCCTATTGAGGCTATGAAGATGAGGCGCCGGGGGAGGATATCCATATTTCTAGGGAGGGAGGGTGTTTGGGTATGATGTACTTTGTTTAGTATTCTTTTTTTTTTTTTCTATTGTCATTGGCTCAGTTGCAGGAGATCGTCTCGTGACTTCCAAGGTTGGCTGATATCGGGGATAAGGAATTGTTTATCTCCATCAGTGGATGTTTATATAGTTCCTCGGACTCTATTTTGACGATCAAGACTTGATTTGTTATTTGATGCAATTTAAGTTCATCAGTAAAAGACCATCGAGTAGACAAGTTGCATCATGAGATATTCCAACGGGTACTGATCAAATATGTCTGGAATGAGCTCAACCCAATCTGGTTTCCGTTGACAATATATTGTCGAATTGCAGAAATCCCAAAACTCGGGATACCAGCCCGACAAATTCCAGTCAATAAGAGTCACTTTGAAGTCTGCATCTCCATTATTGTTGACCGTTCGCTCCACCATTACGTTCTTCCGCTGCAGATCTCCATGGGTAAAAACAATTCGATGGTCCTTGAGGGTTCGGTCGGCCATTCCTTGCACTAAGCGAGTGTGGTGCGGTGATTGCGTTTGGCCCAGCCTTTTCAATATTCCCTGATTCATCTGTTCTTGATTTGTGAATGGCCCAGAAATCACTGGGTTGTTATCTGGCGTTGCCAAAACACCGTCGAGGTAAGGCATGCCATTCAAGTTTCCAACCGGTGATGGTATTGCTCGTAATTCGTCGAAGGTCTCTTTGATCCGCTTGCTAACCGTCTTCTCGGCTGGGATGAGCGACGGGTGTAGTTTTTGCAAGCCGGCCCCAGGGATGAAATCCATAATGATATATCTCTTCTGGTTCTCTGGATCGACAAAGTTGGCATAGACCTTTGGCACGGAAACCATGCTGTTGGCCGCGACAAATTTTATGTTCTCTGCCTCTACAGGCGGAATCGCGTATCCAATCTTGACCGCGAAGCGTTCTCGCAGTCGAACCACTTTAATGGAATTGGTTCGTATACTGAGGATATCAGTCGAAGCCTCAATCTCCGCAACGGTGGGTAGGTCAATGTTCGAATCCATCGAATGCATCTCGTTGGTCACTTGGATGGACAACTTGAATGAATCAAAGATGTTAGCAACGCCATGTCATGTGACAAAATATTATTGGCCATCTTCGTACTTTTAGGGAGTTGGGTATGGATAGCCAATGAATGTATTTGTGCAAGTAACCAATCCAGAGCCGACGTGGCCTCTTATGACCTTCAGAGTATAAAGTTCATGGTGGTTTATAAGTAAATTTAGTCCATTGCAATGAAACCAGACAAGCTTTTGGATATAACTCCCTCGAACCCCATGCAAAACCGAATAACAACATAAAGAGACATTTACAGTTGGAACAGAGTTCTCGTCTTCTCCATTCCACCCTTCCATTCCCATTCCTGGCCACTGGCACGCTGGATGCCCTTATCAACACGACGCAGCTTCAAGGTGAAGCGAGGTCCTAGTTCCTGTAGACCGGTACGGATACCCTCAGCACCCACCATTTCCTTGCCGTCAGCACCGACGACAGCCTTCTCAGTCTCACGCTTCTCACGGAAGACGTAGCGGTGACGACGGACGAAAATGTAATCACGCTGGTTATGCAAAGTGACAACCTGTCGGCCTTCGAAATCCGGCTGGGGCGGGAAAAGTGTGCGGAACAAATGGGCAGTCAGAAGACCCAGAGGAGTACGGAAGTTATTGAGGATCAGCTCGGGCCAGTGCTCGGTGGCTCGGCCGTGTCCTGGAAGCCGCTTTCCGTCGATCCAGTTGCTGATGGTGAAGTGGAAAGTCGGGCCGACTGGCAAATGCACCATCGTTAGCCCAGAGGGTCGCTTCTGGTCTTCATTCAACACGATGACTGTGGTGAAATTACGGTTTGCCGCGAATTTGGAAATCTCACGGACTGAGAATTTGTGCGAGTACCGGTGGGCATTACGCCGGATATACACGCTGTTCGGGAACATCTCGGTCAGGGTTTCGGCTTGGTCGTGGAGGGTGGAGTTGAGGCCGGTAGTGATAAGGATTTTCGGGGTGGGTGGAGGTCCCTCGGTGAAAAGTGTAGGGAATTTGGCGGCCAATGCTTCAGGAGCGAGGCTGAGGTTTGTGCTGCGTGTTGACTGCGTAGGACTTGTGGCACGCTCTGTCGCAGTTCGGATAGAGGCCTTCTTCCGGCCGCGGCTGCCATCTTTGTCTTCGCCCTTTTCTTCGTCCTCATCTTCATCTTCATCTTCTTCGTTGTCTGACTCCAGCATACTGTCGACCGACTCAGCGTCTGATTCCGGAGCCTCGCTGTCATCCTCGCCCTCTTCCAATGGCCGATTGAGCTCGTCTTCTTCTTCTTTCTTGGCGCGCTTGATGCGCTCAACGTCAATGCTCAATCCCAGACCAGTTTCTTCGGTGTCGTTGTCGGCTTCGTTCCAGACACGTTTCCGCTCGAGAGTCAGAGGAATGTTGCGGCGAAGTCGCTCTTCCTTCAACTGGGGGTTCTTGGCTTCTTCTTTCTTGAAAGCGTAGCGCTCTTCTCGGCGCGCAGCATCTTTGGCTCTCTTGCGCTTGACATGGTTCATCTTCCGGCGCAGCTTGTTGCCGGTTTTAATATCTCCCATAACGCCCGGAGGCGGTCCAGATCGGCCAGGGACACCCATTTTTGAAAGCTGAGAGGGTAAAGTGCTGCTGTTGAAGGCAATGGAAAATGTAAAGATCGTCGAGAAATAAATTATTTCGGACAATCGTTTCCCCGGAGCGATAATCTGCGATTCGACCCCGGAGACCTCCTTTTTAGAAGGAAAATAAATAAAAAGAAAAAGAAAAAGACCGACCCAATTGGTCGTTCTGTCTCGTTCTATACTCCTTGTCTTTTGTCCTCTCGGTGGTGCCTGAGGGTTGCCCTGGTGCGTAGTGGATGACTCAATTGCCGCGCCTGCGATTTCCACCCCGCTCTTTTCTTTCCCCTCCGTCTCTCATTCGGACTCAGTTCAGGAATTACACCCCTCCCCCGAAGAGCTTGAAACGAAACGTCAAGATGGCCACCGTCAACACCAAGACCGGCCAGTCTATCGACCGCACGGTGCTGGACTCCATGCTCCGCCGTCGCATGTTCTACACCCCCTCCTTCGAAATTTACGGTGGTGTATCTGGTCTGTATGACTATGGCCCACCTGGAACCGCCTTGATCGCCAACATGACCGACTTGTGGCGCAAGCACTTCGTGCTCGAGGAGGACATGCTCGAGGTCGACACCACCATGTTGACCCCCCACGAGATTCTCAAGACCAGTGGGCACGTGGACAAGTTCGCCGACTGGATGTGCAAGGACCCTAAGACTGGCGAGATCTTCCGTGCTGACCACTTGGTTGAGGAGGTGCTCGAGGCCCGCCTCAAGGGAGACAAACAGGCGCGCGGCGAGAAAGTTGTGGTGGACGAGGAGAAGGAGGCCAAGAAGAAGAGAAAGGCCAAGGGCACCGAGGCTAAGAAGCTGGATGATGCTCTGGTCAAGGAGTACGAGGAGACCCTCGCACAAATTGACAACTACGGTGGCCCCGAGCTGGAGCAGCTCATCAAGAAGCACGACATTCGCAACCCCGTCACCGGCGGCGAGGTGTTGCCTCCAGTCTCCTTCAACCTCATGTTCCAGACCACTATTGGCCCTAGCGCCAACATGCCCGGTTACCTGCGTCCTGAGACCGCCCAGGGTCAATTCCTGAACTTCGCCAAGCTCCTGGAGTTCAACCAGCAGTCGATGCCGTTCGCCTCTGCCTCCATTGGCAAGTCCTTCCGTAACGAGATCTCTCCCCGCGCCGGTCTCCTGCGTGTGCGCGAGTTCCTCATGGCCGAGATTGAGCACTACGTCGACCCAGAGGGTGGCAAGAAGCACGCTCGCTTCGATGAGGTCAAGGATACTGAGCTGACCTTGCTTGACCGTAACGTGCAGCTGTCCGGAAGCACAAAGCTAACCAAAATGACCATCGGCAAGGCTGTTGAAACTGGCCTGGTCGACAACGAGACTTTGGGCTATTTCTTGGCCCGCATTCAGTCCTTCCTGTTGAAGCTGGGTGTTGACCCTACCAAGCTGCGCTTCCGTCAGCACATGGCCAATGAGATGGCTCACTACGCTACTGACTGCTGGGATGCCGAGTTGCTGACCAGCTACGGCTGGATTGAGTGTGTCGGTTGTGCTGACCGCTCCGCTTATGATCTGACTGTCCACCGGGAGAAGACCGGTGCCCCTCTTGTGGTGCGCCAAGCCCGTGCTGAGCCTCTGCGTATCGAGGAGTACCAGATTGAACTTGAGAAGAAGAAGTTTGGCCCTCGATTCAAGAAGGACGCCAAGACTGTCGAGGCGGCTGTTGAGGCTCTGTCCCAGGAGCTGCGCGAGAAGCTGTCTCTTGACCTCGAGAAGGACGGCAAGATTGAGGTCGATGTTGAGGGTGTTGGATCTGGCAAGGTTGAGATCGAAAAGGATCTGATCAAGATTGAGAAGCGCACTCGCGTTGAGAATGTCCGCGAGTACACCCCCAATGTGATCGAGCCGTCCTTCGGTATTGGACGTATTCTTTACAGTATCATTGAGCACTCCTACTGGTCCCGTGCCGGTGACGAAACCCGTGGTGTAAGCCTTCCTTTTTGCATTCTTTTCACATGAACGCTGGTACTGATACTCTATAGGTCCTTTCTTTCCCTCCCGCAGTTGCCCCCACTAAGGTCCTGCTGGTTCCTCTCTCCACCCACGCCTCCTTCAAGCCTCTGACCCAGCGTCTGACTTCGAAGCTGCGCAAGGCCGGTGTCTCCAACCGTGTCGATGACTCTTCCGCCAGTATCGGCAAGCGTTACTCTCGCAACGACGAGTTGGGCACACCCTTCGGTATTACCGTGGATTTCCAGTCCGTTCAAGACAACACCTTCACCCTGCGCGACCGCGATACCACCAAGCAGGTCCGTGCCAGCGAGGATGACATCCTGCAGGCTGTCAAGTCACTTGTTGAGGGTGACGAGACATGGGAGGATATCCGCAAGCGCCTGCCCGAGTTCACTTCTCAAGAAGTCGAGGCTTAAAATGCTTAGAGTGCATGATAAAATACTATTTACTTTTTTTTCGTCTCATCTTCTTCCCATACCAACTAAAATAGAGTAGTAGTCCTATCTTTGTAGATCTATACAATATAGTTTTCGCGCGGCAATCCCGGGTTACCGCGCCAAGAATCCGGGGCACCTCCGTCATCCCATCTGTCCTCTTTACACTCTGTTTTGTCGACAACAATGGCGCCCACCGTATACTCCGCTAAATTGACACTCTCGTGTCCGCTCTTCGCTGCGGACTTTGACCCGCGCAACAACGGTCGACTCCTAGTCGGTGGCGGAGGCGGCGAGGGGCGTAGTGGAGTTGGAAACAAGATCGCAAGTTCACCATTTCGAGAATATCCTCCCTCTGCAAATGCTAATCGTTGTTTTATGTACAGTCTCTGCTTGACACGTCACATCGAAATGAGATCACTGAAGTCGTCGAATTGAACCTATCACGCGATGAAGACTCGGTAACCTCGCTGGCTGCGGCCCCGCTGGCCAGCGACGAGGCGGGCTCGCTTGTTGCTCTGGCCGGTATAAATAGCTCTGTGGAGCAACAGAAAAAGAATAACAATCAGCACCTTCGCTCATTCCGGTTTGAGGCCCCACGGAAGACCACACAAAGCGCCGAAGACAGCGAGAAGGATGAGGCGAAAAAGGACACCAAGTCTAAGGAAGAGGTTATTCCCGGCAAGGCTATAGCTTTGTCGCAAGCATCACTCTTCCGAGGGAAGAATGGGCCAGGTCCTTCAGATACATATCAGCGAGTGACGAGACTCTCGCCGTGGCCGAAAGGGAAGGATGGCGCTGAGAAACACGCACGGATCGGAGCCGTTGCAACGGGTATGGCACCGTCCGGCGAGATTGTGTTCTTCCGCGTCACAGAGACGCCCAGTGAGAAGGATATCATTGGCCGCATCCAATTAAGCGGCAATGAAGAGGCCGAGGACCTGGACTTTGTCAAGCTCGAAGACGACTTGGGCAAGACCGATGATGCACACGGCCGGTTCCTTGTGGCATATACCACCGGCTCAGACGTCATGGTTGGCGAGATCTCCTCTAACAGCTCCCCCGAGGTCCGCTCCATTTATACTATTCCTCTGCCCGCTAGTGGAGCCCGCACAGCACGTCCCAAGTTCCGCGCGCTACGATTCCTCTCGCCTAGAACCCTGCTTCTCCTCCAAAATGCTCCAAATCGCGGTGGTAGCGAGCTCGTCCTCCTTCAACTCCCTAATGCCAAATCGAGCAAGTCCAAAATTCTACGACGTCGCAAGCTCCCTCGAACAGTGAAGATCGGCCTAGGAATCGATATCTGCCAACTCGGAACAAACCCGCAAGGCCAACAACAAACGGTTATCGCAGCCAGCGGCAGCGACAATTCCATCCCTATATTTACCTTGGAATACGGACCAAACCGCGGCTACAGTACTTTCCGCCCCTATACAACCCTCCGCGACGTGCACCCATTCTCAATGACAAAACTCACCTTCTCCACCTTCATCGCGCCGGCACACCCCGTAACCCCAGACGTCGGCCCGCAGAACATAAAGCTCGCCTCTGTCAGCATGGGCAACACAGTCGTCGTACACACATTCCCACTATCCCCCTTCCCAACTTCCTCCCGCACCCCACGCTACGTCCTCGTCACCCCAGGCCCCGCCGAAATCTGGGAACTAGTATACAGCATCATCATCCTACTATTCTCAATATCTGCAATCTGCGTAGCAATGCTTGCCTTCGCCGAGATCCGCGGCGGTACCCCGCCTGTCCTCGGTGCGACAGAATGGCTCCCAGACAGCATCCGCGGAGCCATCGCAAGGGAATACGTCATACCCCCACGGGATAAGCTGACATATTTCGATACACTTCTTGCGCCGCGCGCAAGCGGCAGTGATACCGATATCCCAGTGGCGACCTTCGGTCCCACAGACTCGCAGATTGAATCCCTCCGCGAGATCCTGGACCGCGTTCACCGCGCCGGTGCCGCACCCGCTGACCTGGAAACCCTCGCTCCGCAGTCCATCTCTGTCATCGTTCGGTGCGGTGAAGGGCAAGATGCTGAGCAGAGTGTGATTATTGAGACTGCTGCTTCTCTATCTGCGGACGAGTCCGAGCAGTTCGAGGAGGAGATGCTGCAAGCTTGGGAGGATCTGTCTGCGTCTGAGCAGAGTATTTGGAAACAGAGGCTTGTGGATGGGGGCCGTTGGACGGCTTCTGAGGACGAGAGTGATCTTGTTGGAGTCTTGTTTAGCAAGGTTTGTACGGTACAGTTGTGAGGGAGGAGTTGAACTGAATTTTTTTGGATGGAGGAGATATTGGAGGTCTTGGTTCCCTTTCGTTCCTTATGTCTTCTATATGAATTTTTATATACTCGTTTTACTTACGCTTGTCAATGACATATTACATCCAAGGATAATTGGTCGCATTTGCGGCCTCTCTCAGTTAACTCGAGGGTAGTCTCAAGGCGGGCTTCAATAAAATATTTGACATTAAAAATGGTATGGTAGTGGTCTCTGATATCAATCTCGATACAACGGTATTTAGATTATCCTAAGCCCCATTGTCTTGTCAAGGACAGAGGCATAAGTACCCGATTAGTGTTGTTCGTGATATGGAGTCAGATAGGCGATGAACCATGTATGAAATTGACCCCGTAAGGTTATGTGAAGACATGTATTTGTTTGATATCCTTTTGGACAACTGGCTGAGTACGGCACAAAGAGCCCAAGGTTACATACACCAGGGCCCAATGCGCGTAAACGGTGATTCTTTTTAATAAAGAAATCAAGTCAAAGTCACATCGGATTTTAAACTATTCTTCGCTTTTGTGCAAGGGCACATGATACAGTGCAAGTTGCAAAATCGTGAACGTCATAGGGGGAAACATGGTATGTGTTTGTGCAAGCATCGAAAAGAAGTTGGACAGGGGAAAAAGAAAAAACAGATCAAACGCCAGATTATCCACGCCCAGGGTTGTATGGTAAGTAAAGAGAACAGAGCCGCAATGATATCTGCAATGCAGAGTGCAGTGAAGAAGACGGGAAAAGAACACACGGGAAGAGTGGTTCCTGTGAGAATGGAAATCGAAGGCGCGCGTGAATGGAAATTGAGGACGCGCGTAAATGGGATCCAGATGTTGCTTCAAGTTGTGCAGGTGAAGAGCAGTTATTTACTAGCTAGTAGCCTTCTTCCAGCGGAGCAGCTCAGCTAGACTAGCGAGGCTGCATCCAGTCTGCAGGAATTCATGAGCAAGGAGCTCGTCGGCAGAAGCGCGGCTGTGGACATTGACGCAGAGGCAGACGCTCAGGAAAGCCTTGAGCTCCTTGCTGAGCTTCTCGGGCTTCTTCAGACGGGGGGTTCCGTTGGTGGCAATAAGGTAGAGGGCCTTCAGGGGCTCTTCGTTTAGGTAAGGAGGCTCCGACTCGATCATCTCAATGGCCATGATACCCAGCGACCAGCAGTCGACCTTCGGGCCGTACTCTTTCTGCTTGACCACCTCGGGTGCCATCCAGTAAGGGGTTCCGACCATGGTAGCGCGCTTGCTCTTGTGTTCGGTGAGCTTGGCACAGAAGCCGAAATCAGTGATCTTGACATGGCCAACGCGGTCGAGGAGAACGTTGTCACTCTTGATATCACGGTGAATGATGCTCTGGTTGTGCAGATGGGCCAGACCCTTGCAAGTCTTTTGGTAAAAACGTCAGTAATTGGATAAAAAACAACATTGGATAGAAAACATACCTCGAAACAAATAGTCGCGATCTGACCTTCAGTAATTACTGGGTTATTATCAATCACATCGGTCAACGCGCCACCCTCCATGAACTCCATGACAACCCAGAGTTCATTGCTTGATTCCTGTAAGAATGAGTCAAGGAAGTTGACAATATTCGGGTGCTGGCTGTCCTTCATGACAATGATTTCGTTGACGATCAACTCCTTCCTGGGCTGACTGCGCAGGTCCATCTGCTTGATGGCCACCTGGCAGCGCGGGCCATACGTCCGGTAAAGCTCGTGGGCAACACCAGTAGGTGCGGTTTCCTTAACCCGTGCCACATAAACGGATCCAGATGCACCCTGACCAATCTTGCGCTGCTTGCTGTAAGACTCGTTCGGGTTATCCTTGGATACGACAGACCTCAGCCGCTCCATGACTTCGTTCTCTGACATGCCTGACATGCGCACCTCCTTCCGCGGCTCTGCCTTCTTCGTAAGAGCGGCTTCGGCTAGGCGAACGCCATCGGGGACGTTCTTGGTCCCGTTTTGCTTGTTGGCAATATTCAACGGCTTCACAGCTTGAACGGGGGCCGGTAGGCGTGTCGGAGGGGGTCCGGCCTTAGAACCGTTCTGCTGGGGACGGTTGGCAGAGCCTGGGGCCCGAGGGTCACTGCGGGAGCTTGGAGAGCCCTGCTGGTCATCGGTTCGAGGAGCGCCCGGTGCTGCGCTTTGGCCGTAAGGACTCTGCGACGGTGGCGCGGGTGCGGGACGCTGTGCGGTGAGCTGTCGGTCTTGCTGGCGAGCAGCAGAGCCTGGAGCCTGAGGGGCTGGACGGCTTGGTTGATAGCGGCTATTCTGTGACGAGTCGTCGCCGCCATAACCACCAAGCTCCTGTTGAGCCATAGTAGGACGGCCCTTCGGGATGGATGCGTTGTAAGCATCTTGCTCCTCCTTGTTGCGACGTTCCTCCTCCACGCGGCGACGCTCTTGATCGGCTATTTCCTTCATCCGGTCAACTTGCTGTTGGTGGTCTGCCGCACGGTCCGCCTGTCCGACGGAAGATGACGCAGAGCGCATAGAACCTTCAGATTGTTTCGACTGACTGCTATCAAGGCGCTGCATAGGTCCTGGTGGGGCAGGACGTGGGGGTGCAATGGAGCTTCCAACACTACTACCGTATGCCTTGGGTTGACCATTGGGCGAAGAGTTGATCCCAGCATAGTATTGCGGGTTCTGCTCACGCATCTTGATGTCTGAGTAGAATTCGAGAACCTCGATGACAGCCTGAGGGTTCTTCTTGTAGTCTTCCTTGGTGATAGCCGAGGATGTCAACAGCTTCTCCCACTCTGGAGGCAAGCCTACAAAGGCGCCAGTGTTGGGGTCAAAGCCGACGTGAACACGGTGACTGAAGTTTGTCGGATTGCTGACGCCGCCCATGCCAGGGCAGCGCTCGTAGATCTTGTCGATCCACTCGTAGATTTCATCGTCCGATTTGACTTCGCAGGTGATGGTCTTGGTAGGTAGGTCTCGAGCAAGGAGGGCGGTTTTGGAGTTTGCATCCTTCGGGTTGGCCAGGCGAGTGACCTCAAAGGCCATCTTCGAATCCTCGGAGCGAGCGACAGCGGTGACCGTGGACAAAGGGAAGGTAATCACTACCTTGCCGGAATCGCTCTTTAAAAACTCGAGTTTGAATTCGCGCAGGATCAAGTAACGCGTATTCCAAGTGGCCAAGAACTTGTCCTCTTTGCAGCGGACGGTGCCTTCTTTGATAATGGAGATTCCATTTTGGGTAGTGTTACTCCGGGTCACAGCCAGCGAGGGACTGCTGGTGTTGGGGAAAAGCGAGAGATTTGCCGACGACAGACCCGGTGTGATCGGAGAGTCCGAGCTCATCTGACCAAAGGAGGATGTTGTGCTGTTGGTGGGTAGAGTCAACTTGGGGGGTCGATCGGTAGGGGGTCGGGGGGCTGGCCCCGGATTCATGAACTGCTCCGGCGCGTACATGTTGCTATGGAGGGTGAGTAAAATTCCACCAGATTCGGGGTTCCAAGGATAGATGGTGCGACTACGTACTTCCCATACGAAGTCATTGTTCAAGGGATTTCCCAGGTCGCGCAGGGGGCGGGAGGGAGTATGGGTAAACGAATGCGCCGAGACCTCCTGAGGCCTAAGACCGGCTAGCGCTAGTTACTAGACAGGAATTAGCAACTGCATTCAGGGAGAGGATGCCCTAAAAAAAAACAATTCAGGGATTTTCTCTTTGTCGAGAGAATCACTCGAACACACTCACTTCCCGGGATAACGGGAGAGTAGAGTAGTATCGAGGGAATCGAAGGAGGGGTAGAATAGGTACCTGTTTGTCTAGAAATGAGGAGCGGTCCTCGCACTGCGAGGATGCTCAAGAATAAGCAACGCGATATCAGACTTCAAAGAATCAATAAAAGAATCGCAAGTTGAGTGTTGGGGAAGAATGAAGAGGGAAAGGGG
Organism: Penicillium roqueforti; assembly: GCF_015533775.1. Taxonomy (NCBI): domain Eukaryota; kingdom Fungi; phylum Ascomycota; class Eurotiomycetes; order Eurotiales; family Aspergillaceae; genus Penicillium; species Penicillium roqueforti. Next base: position 439,038 of record NW_024067566.1, on the reverse strand, counting down.
GGGAAGAGATGTCCCCTGAGATAGGGCCGAGAGTACTTGGGAAGTTCATCTACAGAAAACAAGCCTCTGCCAATCACATCAGCTCCTAAGGAGATTGGATCCACGGTCTTCCACTTGATATAATTTGTACGGGGTCGTGTTTGATCTTCTTATTCTATCCTATATTATCGTACAATGTTATACCTCGCCAAATGGATGGTTGAATTTCAATAATCCATTCAATCCACCTACCCAGCCCTCATGCGCTTCACCTCCCACACTCCGTCGCATCACGCTGGGGACACCGCCCTGCCACTCATTCTTCCCATGACGCATCTCCTCATTCCAGACTCGGACTTCCATACCAACTCCCATCCCTTGGCCTAAATTGACACCATCTAGACTGACCTCGAGTTCGCGTCCACGGTTCTTTTCGCTTAGCCGCAGCGTGATGGGGGCGCTGGAAGGGAGAACCAATGGCCGGAAGCTGAGGCTACGCGCGCAGATCGGCGTTAGAAGGATGGCTGGGACTAGCGGATGCACAATACTACCACCGCTACTCAGGCTGTAGGCTGTACTTCCGGTCGGTGTGGAAATTATGATTCCATCGGCCACAGCTTCAGTCAGGAACCGCCCACCCACAAACACATCTACCACAGCCAAGTGCGGTTCTTTGCCACGGTGAATGAGCAGCTCATTCATCACATACACTCCCTGACCCTGGTCGGTTTTGGTTCGGATAGGCGTCGTTTCGGTCCCGTCGGCAGTAAACAGTCCTACCTTCAACCGATTGCGCATCAGAATGCGTGCCCCGCGCGTAGAGCCCATTGATTTTCCCCGGACGGAAGACCACCCGGTCGGGCCCATCTCAATTTCTTGTGTGACTGTCGCTTCTGGGCCTTCTAACACAGGTGTGCGAGCACCTGCCCCGGCACCAGACATGTAGACTTCTCGGAAAGCACGTTTAAACTCTGAGAACTTCCACTCACCCAGGAAGCCTAATGTACCCATGCTAAATGATAGAACGGGTGGAACGTTTGAGCAGGTCGCGAAAAGCGACGCCGCATGTAGAATCGTACCGTCGCCTCCCAGGGTCACCGTGAGGTCGACTTTATCATGAAGGGCGGTCGTTTTTTCGTCGAGAGAAACCGAGTATACGGGAAAAGAGAGCGACGAATGTACTTCGGCGGCAGTCTTTGACTCGAGGATCACCGAGATAGATGGGTATGTAGAGGAAACATGGCTCGTAGATGTCAGCCTTGAGTCAAGTCGCTTCCCGTGGGCATCTCTCGATCTTACTTGACGAATTCAATCAGGGAATCTGTAACCGCCGGGGCGCAATCTTTGCGCACCAAGAAGATATTTCGCGGCGGTGCTGGCCACTGGAGACACAGCAGCTCTCCGTCACAAGATTCTGAGAATATATTAGTCTTCCTACCAACAAAATAAGACCGCTCCAATAAGACAGCTCCAAGCCACACCTTGGTATTTGGGTATTAGGCGCTGAGACAAAGAGCCGATGTCTTTGACCTCGTGACGTGGTTGAGACGTGGAAAAATGCTGGCGCAAGGCGAGACGGGAACTCCTGCGCGAGCTTCTGCGGATGATGGCACAGAGCATGTTGTAAGAAGAATCGCAGGCCTATCGACCCTAGTCATATGTATCAGCCCGGAGGACTCCAATGAGGATTCGAGTTGGTCGGTGCTCACATCAACGCGCCATCTTTCAGCCCGAAGTAGGAACTGGCGTATAATGACCTGACACAACAGTTGATTTTAAGTTGTATAGCTCCGGGATCTCAGAGAATTGGATGAATCACAAAGAAAAAGGTGTCAAAGTAAATAATAAGAAACTCAGGTGACGTTATGAGGCTGTGACCGTCATTTTGGATCCACCAGATCCGCCTGATTTTCCCCTCCAACTATTCAACTCTCCAACTGTTCAGCTCCCCAACACTTATCTCTTTTGATTTAACAATCGCTTTTATTATAATCCCCTTCTTTCCTCAAGGGAATGGCAATTTATTTCATTTCCTAGCTTCTGTCTAGCTTTGTTGCAGCCCATACTATCGATCATCACTATCTCGATTCTCCACATCCGACCAGACCGGGCTCTGTACAGCTGTAGAAGCATTCACTAGCTTCCAGTCTATTACTTGAATTTCTACCTCATTTGTCAGTCTCTAAAACAACAGGGATCTCCGAACCTCCGAACTTCTACCATGGAGTCTGCCGAGGTTCGACAGCGCAAGCCGCCGACCGCAAATCTCGGGGATCTTCAGCAGCTCTCGACCAAACCACCTTCCGATCCCCGTCTCAAACATGGCATTCCCATGCAGTTACTGCGTTCACTTCTGCTGATGACATGGGTGGATTGCTGTATTATAGCGATCTGCGTGACACAAGTAATCGGCTCCCCGCTGTATCTGATCAACAAACGTTACTACTATTCGTATATGGCATATACAAAACAAAGCTTCGGACTGGTCCTCGCTGCTCTTACCGAATGGAGCTCTCCGACGCTCTTCCGGGTCAGTGGTGATGCTAGCGTGCGTGGGCAGATCCATCTATCGAAAGATGGATTACTGGAGACCAGGTTCCCCGAGCGTCTCGTTCTGATCTCGAACCACCAGGTCTACACTGACTGGGTTTACCTTTGGTGGGTTGCATACACCAACCAGATGCATGGCCGCCTCTTCATCATCCTGAAAGAGTCGCTTAAGTATATCCCATTGGTGGGCACGGGCATGATGTTCTACGGTTTTATCTTCATGGCTCGCAAGTGGACGTCTGACAAGCCAAGGCTTGAGCATCGTTTGCAGAAGTTGAAGACTGTCTACGGGGGCTCCAACTCAGCCCGCCCGCAGTACGATCCCATGTGGCTGCTAATCTTCCCCGAGGGGACAAACCTGTCCACCAATACCAAGAGACGCAGCGACATTTGGGGGCAGAAACAGGGACTGCCTTCATTCAAGCACGTGATTCTTCCGCGGTCTACAGGGCTGTTGTTCTGTCTTCAGCAGTTGCGGGGAACCGTAGACTGGGTGTATGACTGCACCATAGCCTATGAAGGGCCACCGTATGTTTCCCTCTCCCTATATTCCAGTAGAACGATATTCACAAGTCCGTCTATAGAAAGGGAAGCTATCCCGATAAATACTTCACTCTTCGCTCCACATATCTGCAAGGACGACCGCCGACCTCAGTCAACATGCATTGGAGACGCTTCAACGTCTCGGAGATTCCTCTTGATGACCAGAAGGAGTTTGAGGACTGGCTTACAGCACGCTGGGCCGAGAAGGATCAACTTATGGATCAGTACTTCGAAACGGGCCGGTTCCCATCCGAGTTGGCCGGTTCGATCAAAGCCGATAATGCAATAGATGGCCAGCTGGTTGCTGCTACAGCTGGATATGTTGAGTCCTATGGTCGCCTGCGCCACTGGAGTGAGCTTGGTCTTATCTTCGGGGTGCTGCTCAGTGTTGCTTTGCTTTGCAAATTTGTAACAAGCTGGGTGCAGGGATGAATACCGCACCTAGGTATTCTACTAGTAAATTTAGTAAATGCCATTTTCTCCACTTATTTTGCTCTTATTCATTTCGAAAACATCGGAAAGTGATCATTCAATTGTCCAAAAGGTGTTGTGTTGTTTATTGTATGCGGTGTGGCGTCCTGTGGCGGTGCAGCCCAGCCACTCCAATCGTTCAATTCTCACCTCTCATCGCCGCGCTGTTGTCTCCGAGAGTCAATTTTTCGCGTTTTCTCCAAACTCAGGGTCGCTAACCTTAACGCTCCTGATTCTGACCTTTTTTGATGGATCGCCTCGCTTGATCATGAGTTGAGGCTCCTATAATCCCATACCGACTCGCAAAGTGGCCTCATCCCTCCCGTTCCCGGACTCATCATGGCGCCTCTTGAGAATGGCCAAACCAATGGCCTGAACGGTGATGCTGTACCTGCAGCTAGCCCATTGAGCAGCTTGCGCTTCTCCGATATCCCCGATGCTATCGATATTCCCGCGTCCAGCTTCGACAGCGAAGTCGAAGTCAGCTTGCTCGAGCTCCCCGATGACCCGACTGAGCTTTGCACCCTCTTGGAGAACGAAAAAGCGGCCAAGAATTTCTGGGTGATTATTGCGCTCGCTTACGCGAAGCGAAAGCAGATCGACCATGCCATCGACATCTTGACTAAGGGTCTGGCCTCCGTCGCCCACGGAGCGACAAAGGAGAAACTCGGCCTGCTGGGCTGGATCTGCTGGATGCTGCTGTTAAAGAGCCGACATGCCCCTCGAGTTGCGCCCGAAGGGGAACTATACTCGGAATCCAAGACCAAAGATCACTACCTCCAACTTGCGACGTCGACGTTGAACGAGGCTTCGCGACTCAACCCGGCTTATCCTCCTCTCTTCCTGGCGCGTGGTGTCTTGTGTCTCCTCCGTGCATCACTATACCCGCCCCGTGCTGTTCGTCCAGGTGCGATTGATACCTCGGAAAGAGTCGAGTCGCTGCGGCAGGCTCTGAAATGCTTCGACGAGTCATCCAAGGCCTTTGGTGGCCGGAACATCATGGCTATTCTGGGACGTGCCCGCGCGCATTACATGCTAGGAAGATACGCAGATGCACTAGAAGGATACCAAAAGGCTCTGATCAAGATGCCTAACCTCACAGATCCTGACCCTCGTATTGGTCTAGGATGTTGCTTGTGGCAGCTGGGCTTCAAGGATCAAGCCAAGGTAGCTTGGGAGAGATCTTTGTCTCTGGTATGCGAGAGGGAGTTCCGCAAGGTTTTATTTTTCACCATAACTAACCGTCATCGCTATGCAGAACCCCGAGTCCAAGGTTGCCAACGTCCTGCTGGCAGTTTACTACCTCCACGACAGCTCTCGCCGAGCCACCACCGACCCTATGTTTGGGTCAATGTACAAATTAGCCATGACTCAATACACCCAGAAGGCATTCAAGCTGGACAAGGAATACCCGATGACCTGCTCCCTGTTTGCCAGCTACTTCCTCCTCCGCAAATCATATCCCACCGTCGAGACATTGGCACGCAAAGCCATCGAGCACACAGATGTTATGTCTATTGCCAGTGACGGCTGGTACCTCCTCGGTCGCAAGTCGCACTATGAAGGCGACGATGCCCATGCCACGGAGTACTACAACCGTTCCGATCAAGCCCGCGGTGGAGTCGACAAGGGTTATCTTCCCGCCAAATTCGGCGCTGTGCAAATGCAGATCGCGAACAAGGACTTTGACGGTGCCAAATTCAAACTAGAGAAGATTGTTCAGCAATCGAAGAACCCGGAGGCCATGATCCTCCTTGCTGCTATTCACGCGGAAGAAGTATTCGCTGCTCAGAAATCAGGCAGCAAGGAAGACAAGTCGACTGAGGCAAAGCGAGCCATCACTTTGCTTGAGTCAGTGCGCTCTATGTGGAAGGACGAGAAACAAAATATCTCCCCCGACGAGTCGGTTCTTGTTTATCTTTCCCGTCTCTACGAGGGCACAGCTCCTGATAAGAGCATGCAGTGCCTGACCCAACTGGAACAGATCCAGATTGCTGAAATTCCGGAAGATGCTCGACCTGACATCGAGGACCAGGATCAGATGAACGCTGCTCTTAGGGAGAGTCTCCCGCCGCAGCTCCTCAACAACATGGGCTGCTTCCTATACCAGAGCGAGAAGATTGCTCTAGCTCGTGGCTTGTTCCAGTCTGCACTTAACGCCTGCGTGCAGTCCAAGGAAAAAGAGGATGGCACGGATACCGATGCGCTCGTCACCACAATTAGCTACAACCTTGGACGGACTTACGAGGCAGCCGACATGTGGGACGAAGCTAAGAAGGTCTACGAAGGTCTTCTGGAGCGTCACTCTGACTACACGGAAGCTAATGCACGTATTACATATATTGCCCTTCGCCAGAGCCCCACAGACGAGGGCCCTAAGAAGATTGGCAAGCTTTACGAAGCGGACAGCACGAATCTGGAAGTTCGGGCACTCTACGGATGGTATCTTAGCAAGGCGAAGAAACGAGTTGCCAACCTTGCTGAAGATAGCGAGCAACGCCATTTCAAGCACACGTTGCAGTACTATGACAAACATGATCGCTACGCGTTGACTGGAATGGGCAATGTTCATCTCCTCGCTGCCCGTGACATGCGCCGCGACACAGATCAAGACAAGGAAAAGCGTCGCAAGATTTACCAGCGTGCTGTGGAGTTCTTCGACAAGGCTCTCCAGCTAGATCCCAAGAACGCATATGCGGCCCAAGGTATTGCGATCGCCCTGGTCGATGACAAGAAAGACCACAGCTCTGCTGTCCAAATCCTGTCCAAGGTTCGCGATACGGTCAAGGACCCCAGCGTTTACCTCAACTTGGGACATGTCTTCGCTGAGCTCCGTCAGTTCTCACGGTCAATTGAACACTACGAGGCTGCGTTGTCGAAGGATCGCCAGCGTGATGTGCAAATCTTGGCTTGTCTTGGTCGTGTATGGTGGCTACGAGGCAAGCAGGAGGCAAACTTGGCCGCAATGAAGACAGCACTCGACTACGCCACGCGCGCACGCGACGTCTCTCCGGATCAACTTCACCTGCAATTCAACGTTGCTTTCGTGCAGAACCAAATCGCCTCGCTCGCGTACGGTCTGCAGCCTACCCAGAAGACGCTCCAGGATGTCCAAGAGGCAGCGGAGGGTCTCAAGGAGGCCATTGAAACCTTCGAGCGTCTTTCCAAGGAGGAGAACCCGCCTTACCCCAGCGCCGCTTTGGAGCAGCGAGCCAACATGGGCCGCACCATCAGCAAGCAGCTTGACCGAGCCATGCAGAGCCAGAAGGAGTACGAAGAGAAGAATGCCGCGAAGCTTCAGCAAGCCCGTGAAGCCCGCGAAGAAGCCGCGCGGATCCGGGAAGAGGAGCTGCGCAAGGCCCAGGAGGTCGAGATGGAGCGTAAGAAGCGTATCGCCGAGGAACGCGCGCAGATGGTCGAAGAGGTGCAACGACATGCCATGCAGCGCGCTGAAGACGAGCGCGCTCGTGAGGAGGCGGAATTGACCAACGACTCCGAGACCGGTGACCGGGTCAAGCGCAAGAAGAAGCCTACCAGCAAGCGCAAAAAGAAGGGTGGGGATGATTTTATCGCGGATGAAGAAGAAGCCGATGCTGTGCACAGCGCGGCTGAGAGCGAGGGCGAAGCGGCGCCTAAGAAGCGACGCCGCTTGGAACGCCGACCGGGCGGGAAGGCCCAGGCTGCCAAGTCTGAGAAGCCTGGCAAGTATAAGAGCAGTGAGATGGTTGTTGACTCTGACGATGAAGAGGCTGCTCGGTCTGCTGGGGAAGACAAGGACGAGCTGTTTGGTGACGATGACGAGCCTGCTGAAGAAGCTGCGCCGCGTCGTCGTGGCAAGGCGTCTCGTCGTATTGCCGACGATGACGAGGACGAGGACGAGGAAGAAGAAGTGCAGCAAGAGGTGCAACAAGAAGTGCAAGCCGAAAAGGTTGTCACTGAAGACAACGACGACGACGAACTGTTCGGCGAGCCTTCGAAAACTACCGAGGACACGGAGATGCAAGAGTGAATTCTGCCTCATTACCACTACTCTTTCTGTTACTATTCAAAGTTCTATTTCCATTTTCTCATCCAGGCGTCTGGCAAGGGGCCATTTGAACTGCAATTGATACATTTACCCCAATGCACTTCAAGCCATGTGTAATTATTAGCCTTGATCGTTATGAGTCTACAAAATCTAGAAAAATAAAAAAAGCCAACCCTGTACATTATCGAACAAAGGTCCCTTGCAATTAACCAAGATACCACACCAAGTACTACTCCGTGCCCACTAAGGTATGTAAAGCCGATATGCGAACACCACAAGGAACGGTCAAATACCGGCATTGACAGATCTAAAAAGCCTCAGTAACAAAAGAACCACCCAATCACGGCGCACCCAGCACCAAAAAGAAGATGGCAGGGGCATAAAATAGATTAAAAAGAAACCCACGCCAGGCCCAAGCGCAGCACCTGCATCGAATTAATCTACCGAACATGCAACTCCATATTCGGTAACACGAATCTGGCAGGGCCCCAACTCCCCTCGGAATTCCGGTGGAGATAATTCCTTAGCTAGCAAAACGGTTCAGCCATCTGAGACATGGCTTGCGCAGGCCCGGAAATGTTGGATTTGCACGTGCGGTCACTGGTGGGATTGACCCCTGTCATCCCTACGGAGCACCGAGCAGCTATACCAGAAGGTGTCTAGCTGCTTGGCTAGTGAATTAGACGTGCCCCAACTGCATGTGGTAGCAGGTGTATGGTGTAGGCGTGGAGGATCCGAGGGGCCCGTGTCTCATGCAGTTGCCAGCGTCGCATTGGGGGCTATATCTCGTCTATTAGGGCATGTTTTTGGCAGGAGTCTTTTAGCGGTTGAGGTGAGATTGCTGCACTCGACGGAACTCCGTGCTACTTTTGGACATTTAGTCTGATCGGTGGCGTAGGACAAAGTACGTATCGGAGATCGAATTTGGGATTTGGGATTTGGACTTTTCAGACAATCTCAGGATGCACACGTAATTATTTACTCCGTACGGAGTACCCGGATCGAGGTTCAAGGTTCGAGATCCTAGAAAGGTATAGAGAGTACGTAGGGGAGATCGTAAGACACCATTGAAAGCCACTATATCGACATGGAAAAATGGGTACCACCTAGTTAGTGGGACCGAGGTATATTCTAGGTAGAGTCAGGCAATCGAGGGGAAAAACAATACTTCGAAGATTCTAGAAGAATTCCAACGTTTTCGATATGCCAAGGTTCCTGCTCTTATGGATGGATAACTTTATTTTCGTTAAGCTTGACGGGACACGTTAGGGCTTGACGTCTTGGGCTCTATTAGATTATTACGATATTCAAATGTAGTTTATTATAAAATATCCTGTAGCCTGATTCTACCAAAATGACTCACTTTGCAAAAAAAAAACGAAAACAAAGGAACAAAACCTGAAATTTAGAGAAATCCAGGTGCAGCGTAGCATCGAGTTCACCGATGATATCAAGGGCAGGCATCGTTTTGGGGGTCACTACCCAAATAAGTCAAGGATCGTCAAACTACAATCGACGGATCATTTCTCTCCATCATTGTTGTTGTCTTTGCCACGATCATCGCATACCTCTATGTTGAACACAAGGCCAATTACTAGGACTAGGACCTTCACCGTTTCCAGTCTTCCCACTGCTAATCCGTAGCCCTTATTGGGCATCCACCCATCGCAACTACGCATATGTCATAGATCAAGTCTACATCCACCTCGTCCAAGTAGAATACAGTCTAAGCTGGTGCTTAATCCTGAAGCACATCAGCTATCATGCCGCAAACATCTATCCAGATATCATGTACGATAGTACAATATATACTTAAATAGCCTGCTCATCTGCCTAGGGATGTTGCTAGCCAGATTACCTCTATTCACTCCAAGTCCAGTTAAGAATAGTCCAGTTCAAACGTACCTTCTCTACCATAAGTGAGCACAAACCTACCAGAGCCCAGCTCAAGCAGTTCTAACGACCATTCCAGTCTGAACCCATATCAGAATGCGCTACACTCTCATCGCTCCCATCCTGTTAGCAGTCACAGCACTCGCAGTCCCCGTCCCCAAACAGAACGATGTGATCGGTGATGCTGGCGTTGCTGTTAACATCGGCGGTGATAAGACTGCCGGTGTCGCTAAGCGTGGCGATGGCGGCGGTGGTCACGGCGGTGGCAGTGACGACGATGACTCTAGCTCTGATCTGATCGGCAAGCTGGGTGCTGCCATCAATGTCGGTGGCGCGGAGACCACCGGAGTTGCGAAGCGCTCCGAGACGGATGTTATCAGTGAGCTCGGCATTGCTGCCAATGTCGGTGGTGACAAGACCACTGGAGTTGCTAAGTGAAGTACGGAGTAACCACGACTCGTTTAGAGTTGGCCATCACTCTCAACCAGGACCGAAGCTCCGAGAATCTGGTAACAAAGAGGGAGATAACCGAACCTCGAATGAACTGTCAACTAGATCTCATGATCGAGCGGTGGGCATTTCACCCTTTGTCTAGAAGACCAAAGCTAACATGGGACTTAGAATTGAGTGGACTCGTGAAATCTGGGCTCGAAAGACAAAGGACTGGCGTTATAGATTTGGCTTGATATCACTTATCGTAATGAGCTTAGTGCCGGCTTCAATATTTCAATACAACATACTCCTATATTTCCAATGCTTTGTATGCAACTTATGATGCATAACTAGAGCACGGGTGCTCAAAGAAAGAAGGATAATCGACTATTTCCAATAGTCTCTATTCCTTGTCTCATATTTGGTCATTCGAAGAGCCCAACCTTGGCCCTTGGGAGTCACATGTATCACAAAATGCCTAGCAACATGAAAGGAGTCCCCTGTCCGTAATGTCAACACCGCTGATCCCTGTCATGCCCTAACTAGTTAGTTATCATGTACTTAATTCAACGGCCAACGCTAGGTTACATCAGGATCGAAACCCCGGGATCGTCGCACATGGTAGCATCTAATAAGGACAATCAACCCGCCTATCTCCCTCCAATGGAATGGAATATAGTTTGAGATATTCAGCCTCCATTATGGTAGATATCAATCACCCCTGTAGTTACACCCTTGGAATATTAGATTGATCCATTCTCCACACGGTAGTTCGGGCGCATACATATTTACATGCTTGACCGAGATAGGCGACCGTGGGATGATGCCCAGTCTACGTTGATAGCGCGTTACCCGATACTAAACTATCATTAGAATTTATGGCCGTCTAGCGGGAAAACGGAAGACCACAGTTGCAATTGGCTTTTAAAGGTATGGAGTACGTACATGACTCCCGAAGTCGGGGACCAGCTTCCATCTTTCACGGGAATTGGAGCTGTCGATCTTCGGGAGGCATGAATAGGAAGGTGTTCGTGATAGGGCGAACCATGCGAATGAAGATGGGTACTAAAAATTTTCGGATTCGCTCCTTTTCCCTCCTTTTCCAGAACGTGTCCCTAAACCTTGACTCTACACCTATGTCATTGTCATTATATTCTAGGGCTAGCTACATTTACTATTTATCATCTTTAATTAATTATCAGTACGGAGTATATTCTCAGTATATTCCAGAAACGCGTCTGTTTGATCTCTTTGTTTCAAAATTGCGACAAAAAAACTTAAAGAATAGATCTGACAGTCGACGACACTCCAATCTCGGGGCGTATTTTCTGACACAAATCTGACGAAGAAGAAGACGGTTTAGGCCTAGATATAAAAAGGTACGGAGTACGGAGTACGGTGCGTGATGACGATCATGGACACGAAACGCGAACCGCCGGGGGAACGTGCTTGTTAGACCTCTCGAAAGGGGATCCTAGTACGCAGTAGTGGACCCGTGGACGGAGCAGAGAGCTATATAAGTAATTAAGAATATCAAGTGCCGCACTACGCAGGTACAATATTACATATGTATGCATAATGGAGGAGAGTTCTCATTACAGAGGACCGGAGTCCACGTTCTAGACTATAAGATCATCAGGAGTCCACTTTACACTTCGATACACACTACAACTAGCGGTATATTCTACTCCGTACTCTGAAATAGAATGAAACTGTTTTTGGCTTTCCCCTCGGTCGTCTCCCTTGTTTCGAATCATGCTAGCTGCAGACTAAGGTCCACTTACTAGATAGGAAGCGTGGACTACAGACGACGTGAATATTAGAATATGTGTGTGACGAGTCACCATAACGGCAGGAAAAGTAATCATGTGCGACAATACCAAGCGAGAATTGCTTATTATACTCGGTCGATTCGATTCGATGTACTTCGTCCGTATGGAGCAGTACGTACTACCAGGGTGATAATATGCACATACCAGGCACAATGGATATACCCCGCCCTGAGACAATGCAACTCTCCGACAGACATAACGTAAGGGTGCGGTGACTGCCGGATACTCACATTCTTCAGCTTCGTCTCGCATCCCCGACACAGTGTGAGTTTGTAGTCTGATACGTTTCACTTCCCTTTTTTAATTAAAAAAAAAAGTCTGCTTGGATATGCCTGAGATAGGAGACCGGCACTCTCCGAGGCTGCCTGCGAAGTGATCAGCCCCTACAGCTCGGTAGGATCACAAGAACAAACTTGCATGGAGATCCTTGCCTGTCCATCTTGTACCAACAGGGATGTTTAGGTTGAACTGGGGAACTGGAGGAATGCCGGTGTAGGCTGTAGCACATGTATGCCTAGGCTAATTAAACCGATATTATCCTGTAATACAATGTTATTATGGACTTTTGTGCTTCTGGACCCCACTGCCGGATGCCGAAAGTAGATTGAGATCTAGGACTGGTGTTTCCCGAGCCCTATGTTTTCAGTGCACACTATAATCACATTAGGGCTGGGTCCTTCTGTGATAAAACCGTTGAACCGAGGCTCCGCTATATGACGCGGGGAAGGAAAGAGGCGTTCCTGACTGGTCTCAAACCTCACGCAAGGCATAGATTATACTCATGTAGCTATGTAGGAAGAAAAGGTCAAACCACCATATGTAGTTCTGATACTTATACAATGTTTTAAGGGAGAAAAACAGACGACCAAGGTTCCAGTGTGCGCCCCAATCGTGATAAGGGCTTGTCTCCCCACTCGAATGTAAATAAAGAATCAAGTATAGAGCTGTTTCAATATCGCCAATTGGATATGCAATTGAATATCTAGCCCAATGGCAACCTTGTCTATACGAAGTACATATCTAGGCTCATCTCCATGTACCTGTAGTACTACAGTAGTACTCAATCTATAAGCCCGATCGCGTATATCGTGTGTCCCCCTCTTTCCCGTGTCCATGGGTCCAAAGCTAACGGTAAACCTTCCTGGGAACCTTGGAACCTTGGAACCTGAGGTACGGCAAAAATACCAAAAATACAGATTAAACATATTAAATCGCCAGACGGGGCGTATCGGAACGCTGATACTTTACTACATGCGGCCTAGCGTCTTTCTGGCTCCCCCACACGCGGGTCTCCAGCACGTTCAGGACCAACCCCCTGGCTCGACGCATATGCCACTAAGGCAGTTGGGTATCGGCTCCGCGACGCTGGGAATTCCCGTCCTTTACATGGGGGTGTTCGAGGCACCTCACTATATCCCGTGTATGTTGGGGTTTGCTTTCTTTTGTTTCCTCATTTTTTGGATTGTCGGCGTGGAATATGATCAATAATGAAGCCGGCTGGGTGCATGGTGTGACCGCTCCAATCTAAACAAAGAAACCAACCAAACCGATCGGAATAACACCAATATAGGAGGACTATAGCATCATATACTAATAATGGAAAAAAAAAAGAAATAAAAATTACAATAAATACGCCCCTGAACGCGGCTCCACCACCGCTCCGTGTCTTGTATTGCCCCCGTCATCAAGTATTCTATTAATTTATTATCATCGGCAGGACCTCGTTCTGTTCCACTCGAGAACCCTCCCTTTCCACTTTCGCTCCTTTATATTGTAGGCGGCGGAGATCTCCAGATTTCATCTTATCATGGTGTAGTTTCTCTCCTTCACTTCCCACTATGTCGACCTATCCACCCCCTCCAATGAGTAAAGCCTGGGACAACGACGACGGCAGTGACCGTCCGTCTACGAACTCTTCCAACGAGCAACCTGAATATGCCGCACATATCCGCTCCAGGTCCACTGCCCACGCCAACAGCCCCAGGCGTTTGTCCGTTTTTAGCGGCCGTTCAAGAAGCAATACCACCACCTCAACTTCTTCACGCCGCTCACCAGGCTCTTCGATGACCTCCACGGATAGTTCCATTGTCTCCGATGACCGGGCCGGGTCGTCATTGGGATTCCGCTCCGAGAAGGATAGGCCGTCCCGGTCCCTTTTGGCGCGGGGAAGCCGCATCCTGCGCCGGCAGGGGAGCAAGATCAACATTGTCGCCACGCTGGACGAGGAAGATGAGGCCGATCGTGAGAAGGCCCGGCCAGAGAGAGAGCTTTTTGGCCGTCGGGCCCGTAATACAGACCACAGTAAGTGCGCCAAGCAGCGGGCAGCGGAAATTGTGGACCCAATTGACCCTCGACAATCGATATAGGCGAACGCTTGAAAAGCATTATTTCTGATCCTTTTGATTTCCACCACTTGACTCATACCAATCCCTCGCAGTTCCAGTCTTTGGACCAGACCCGCGAGAATGATCTGGTCACCGAGTTCTCGGCCATCCGAGCATCTCAACGGCCCCAGCCTGATCTGAAAGGTATCCGCGCCGAGGACATTCATTTCCGTAATTTCTCCAGTGATGACCTGCGCTCGTTTGGCACTGCCACCACGGTGGATGTGCCCAGCATAAGCCCACCGGTTTCTCCAAAAACACGACTGTACAATGCAAACCACGCACGCAGAGAATCCCGCGTCAACGAGAACTTCTCGCGGCCAGTCTCCAGATATCCCCGAACCAGCCCTACCACTCCCCCACCTTCTGCTGTGCCAGAGCCTCCCTCACATGGGACTGATGAGCCGGCACCCCGTGCCATTGACGAGATCCTGGGCTTGTCCACGACGATGACGTACCCAGATCTCCAAACAGCGCAGCCAACCCGATTTTTCAGTCCCGAACCCGATGACCGCGCCAGGACCTCGTCCATGAGCAGCCACTATGATTTGGAAGATGTCCCCGAGGAAGAGGAAGGAACCCGAATGTGGGACAGCCCCGAGTCCAGCATGGAATGCCCCCCTTCTCGCTCAGCCTTTCAAGCCAGTCCACCCCCAGCCCACACTCAGTTGCCCAGCAGCGCGCGCAAAGCTCCGGTGTCGATCTATGTGGCCGAGGAGCTTTCTAGGAAGTTCTCCGAGGCATTGGGCTCGCCGACTATCCCCCAATATATTCAGAACATGCACACCCCTCGCGCCCAGGTGCAGGTCACACCACCCGAGCCGGTCACCAGCTTGCAGCCATCATATGAGGATGAATTGTATGACTCATGGGACGCAGACATCGACTACTGCTATGAGCACGCAGCCGAGTCCACTTCCAACTTCGATTGGACTGGCACATCCATGGACGAAGGACACACTCAAGTCGGCGCAGCCTGCAGCGAGGGCCCCTGGCTCGCCCCGAGAACCCGACAGCTCCAGCCGAGCCCACTGAGCACCTCCGCCCTAGCAACCCCAGACCTGGACCCCAGCCCAGCCCAGTCAATCCCTTCCCAGGCCCCCTCAACTGCAGACTATGAGCAGGAGTTCATCGCACGGAGCGGAGACTACTTCCATCCCGTCAATTCCTCGATCCTCCCATCAATGGGGAAACCACTCTCCCACGAACCATTGTACGAAGAGTACATGACGACTGATGGAGAATCAGACCGCCACTTCCCCTTCGCGCAGGGCATGATGGGCGCCATCTCCCCACGCAGCAGCTTTTCCCCGATAAGCAAGTGCAACTCGCAAGAGAGTCTAATGCTCTCTCGCGCAGCCTCCATCGTGCGCAAGCACCGCTCTTCCATCTCGACGACGAACAGCGTCCCCGAGCTCGTCCATAGCTTGTCCAGCAGCCGCGAGCTCATGCCAACAGACCGCATGACCGCCGGCGAGACACTCAGCCGTCCTACATCATCCTCCCACCACCGCCAGACCAAGAGTCTCGCCGAGGCGCACTTCCTCCTTCAGAGTGGCAGCAGCACGAGTCTCGAGGGTGCAGATCTTCCCATGCCACTCCATGACCGCGCCAAGTCCATTTCGGAGGGCGAGCCCCTGCCGATTAAAACCGAGGCTCCTTTGCCTCCTGTTCCTTCTAGAAACCCGAACCGTAGGAAGACCCGCTCGCCATCTTACTCTCTCTTCCCCACAACCTCTCACTGATCACCTCTCTCTGATCACCTCACTGATCATCTCTCACTGATTACTGAGTACATGTCACTATCGTTATCATCAACCCCATTTTTTTTATGTTGATATTTTCCTTTCCTCACCCCTTGCATGACTATCTATCTCACACCTCTCGCTTTGTCATCCGATAGCCCTCCATCAACATCTCTCAACGAGTCCACGATCTGTGTTTTCCTTGTGTCTCTGTTTTATGCCTGACTTGTCTTGTCTTTGCCTATATGCCATATCTTTTTGTTTGTGTTCTGTTCTGCGTGTTTCAGCTGTGGTCAATCTTTCGTCCATGCATTTCTCAGCGATAGCGATTTTTACTGGCCTGGTGTCTTGGAAGGGCGATTTGGGAAAAAAGAGAAAAAGAGGGAAAGGAAAAGGATTTTCTTGGAGGAAATTTCGGAATTTATTTGGATCGTTCGCTAGTCTCTGGTTTTTCTTATAGACTTTGATTTTTATAGAGGAGCTGATAGGCTTCAATACCATTCGTTGGCGTTACTTTGCAAGTATAGGTGTAGAGAAAAAGAGTAGTTATGTGTAGTGGATTTTAGTTAAGACCTGTGGAGTGGGATTTCAGCCTGGGTTGTGTTACGGTTCTTTCTGCAGGATCAATGACTGACTGCCTTGAATCAAATACTTGATGGAGGATCTGTACGTACAACATATTCGAGCAGCGACTATCACATGTCCTGTTTATCTACAAAGCCACATATCAACTAAATATTTACCAAGGCGCCCCCTTCCATAGGCCCCAGGAAGGCACATCAGAAACTCGTACCATCTCAGCCTGATACCTGTCTTCTTCGATGTAGGAGAGATTGTGCGAAGTCAAAGTATCAACAGAGGTATCAGTCAGTCCTTCAAAGGTCCACCGAGGACTAGGACCCCTTTCCTCCGACTCCAGTTTCAGACCTTGAGGCTGACCCCACGTCTCACAGTACGCATTAATCCTCCATCGGGGATCATCCGGAGTAAGACCAGGTCCAAGGCTAACCCATCTCGTCACCACTACAGTGATATTCCGAAGCTCTTCGTTTCTGAGCCACCCAATCTCATAGTCGGTATTGCACTCCTCGCAATTCGAATAAAACTCCGGCTGGTATGTCTCGTTCCCATACATATCCTCCAGCCAAAACGACATTGATTGATGCGAGCAGAATTTGAAGCCTTCATGGTGGGAACCGAGCCATGTCATTTTCGCGACAATCATGTCCTGGAATCGCATATACAGACCCAGACCCGCGGGCTTAGGACATATCCGCGCCTCCACCGAAGATAGAACCAATCCGGAGTCGTTTCCTGCAATCAGTTCATGCGATACTCCGGTGAAGGCCAGCGCGTCAGTGCTGATCCCGTATTCGGGACCGTGGTGGAATCCGCGCATGGCTAGGTGGAGATGAGACCAGTGGAGTCTATAGCCACAACGGGTGCTGCGTCCATCGTGGATGGGCATCCGCACATAATTATGTGCAATTGGAACTGGCCAGAATCTAGCCGTTTGCATGCAGCCGAGGAGGGGTGGGTAGTAGGGTGATATTTGAACTAGCGGGTCTGGGATCCGCAAAGGCTCTGGGATTCTGTCGAAGTGATGGAGAACTAAGCAGTCGTCGCATGCTAAGTATCTTGGATTATCATGTTCGAGCCGGCGTAAGAAAGGCAACAGGGCTTCTGCTTTCAGTTTGTGCTTCGTCTGACTTTGGAATATTTTGAGAAGTCGATGATTGCAAAGTGAGAGGCTGTATATATCCTCCCGGGGAAGGAAAAATGCTACTAGTAGCACTAGCTCAACAGGAAGGACGTCTAGTAAATCCAGTCCTAGAACTTTCGGGGTAGGATAGGTAACAGATGTGGGTTCGAGATCCTGGTTTATATCTTGGGCTGAAGAAGAAGACATAATAGGAACGCTCTGAAGAGCTTTCTCAATGCTAGGAGGGTTTGTTTTTGTCGAAGCAAGCATCGTTTATGATATACTTGTGTAGGTAATGAGAGTAATCAAAGAAGAAATATTATCAGATTAGAAGAATATGAAAGGGCAGAAAAGACTTCTCGGGTTGCGAGGAGTTGATAACCCAGGCTATGAGTGAAAGATGATGAGAGTATAGTCCCAAAAAGGCTTGACACGAATATAAAAGACCTTGGAACCTATAAATGGTAGAAGTATATCCATGGGTATCTATAAATATATCTATGAATAAATATTTCTGAATATATCATACGTGGAGAGAGATATCGAAAGGGAAGACAGATGTCACCAGCTGGCTGCTTTGTATATATAGACTGAAAGAAAGCCTGGTCTGTAGTTAGTGTAACAATAAAGATATACATCCAATTTTAAGCTACATTTCATGTCTTTCCAAGTCGATCGTGTACAGAGATCACACCGCGCACCCCTGCCTAAAAATGCCTGATTCTGTCAGATTAATGAAGCAGAAAGTGGAGAGCGGCGAGAGGGCTCCTTCAGAATCCGCAATTTAATACGTAGAGGATACTTTGGGAGCGCTCTGGAATGGGACGTTATAGAGGGTGAGGATCCCGTATGATATGGGGTGTCCGCGCCTGTGTGAAACTCCTTCGACGAGTCAAGTTGTTTGGGGATGTAGCTCTAAATGGGCGGGACATTTCATCCGAAGCTCAATATTGGCCGAGGACTGATAGTGCACAAGTAGAGTAATTGATAGATAAAAAGCACTTTGAAAAGAGAGTTAGAAAGCGTGATATTGTTGAAAGGGAAGCGTACTTCCACGGTCCTATGTACAAATAAGGTTGTGGGGCCGCTATTGTTTTGGGGTACGGCTCATTTCTACCCAATAGTATTGAAGGTAGTATATACTATGACGTAAGATAACGACCCATAGATCCTCAAAATTCAAAAATGGCTTCACTTTCGCTATGCCCAACCCTCTCTCTCCACGTCAGAAAGACTGAAATAGAGAGTATGTACATATATTTGATACGAAGTAATTCCACCAATGTGTACTGATAGGTATATTTCTAGATACCCATGGAATTATACGATACCTAGGGGTATGAGAGACATCAAGGTTAAAAAAAAAATTTAGAGAAGCCACCAAGCCCAGGATTCGAACCTAGCTCACCTGGGAGCCCTAAAGGTCAGAGGTTATGTCCCTCAGGTGCCCTACCATTAGACTAACTTGGCTTGGTTATTGAGGAGTTCCCAGGTTGATGAATATGCAGATATTGATGCTCATACAATTGGAAAGGCAAAAGATTCCCGCCTATCAACGGACCATCACAAGGCAGGAAGGGGAATTTTAGAAGGAAGGAGGAGAGGAGGAAGGAACGGAGTAAGGGAGGGAGGAAGGTGAGGGTCTCCAGACCGACGCCTTCCTCATTGTAAGAAGGGGGAGCGGACTAAGCGAAGATCACGTGACACACTGGTTAGGCTCAGCTGAGACTCAGTGGCGTGCTTAGGTCTACTCAGTGTGCAAAAAGCAGCAAGGCCTGAGCACTAATACGGAAAGAGAATGCCAAGATGTGGCAGAGGAAATCAATTACATAGGTCCTGACCGATGGAAATCACGATCTTCTACACCATTTCAGTGCTTCAGCTTTACTCACGCCCCGGACCTTTGAGAGGAGATTTTTGGGCAAGACGGCTGGCCATGCTTACGGGCTCAGCGAAAACCCCAGGAGAACGCGAACGAATGTTAAGTTTGACGCTGCTTTCCAACACAATGTCACTGCCTATATCTGAGAAAGTTTCATGAGATGAAGCATGGCTTACATCTTAGAGTCACTCTCCAATAAAGATCTCCGAGTAAAAAAGCATTACGGATACGCTGCTTCAATTAGTAAGATCGGATGTATATGCAAGCCTGGGCTTTACAATCTAGATAGGTCTTTGGCTTTGGATGCCATCTCACAGCTGGTGCCTATCTGACGATTTATCTAAATCCTCTACTTAAACCCTACTTAGCTCATGATATGATCTATCAATTCAATATGTTAGTGATATCTGAAGTATGGTTGCCTAAAGCGGTTAGATCAAAATCATATGACCCGCTATCTTATCGCCACCAATTCATCCACCTCTCTTCCAGGTTTCATTATTCTCTCCCTCAGCCTTTGCTCTACAAACATGGCGTCTCCCCCTTCGCAGGAGCTGGCCAGACAATCTGCTGGCCAGCTTATGCCTCCACCACCACCCCCGAAGCGAATCAAACGCCCTGCAACTGTCCTCGACGAAGACGTCTACACGAACACTTTGTCCCACATTATTGCTCGCGACTTCTTTCCGGGCTTGCTCGAGACACAGATCAAACAAGAGTACCTGGAAGCCCTTGAATCGAAAGACAAAGCATGGATTGCAAGCTCCAAGAAGAAGTTGGCAAGCGTCATGCGCACGCCCACCCCGGGGTCGAATGCAAGACGAAAATCAGACTATGCATCGGCGCCAGCCACACCACATCATTTCCCGGCCGGACGCCCGGGTGACACTCCACATGGCTGGGGAGGTGATACTCCCATGTCCGTCGTATCGACTTCCACAGCGGCAACCGAAACAGAAGACCGACATATTCCCGATGTATCGAATATGGGACTGGTCGCCTTCCAGGCAAAGTATACCAGCGAAGATAACGAGTCCTTCAACAAAGTCCTTGACAAGCAGAATGAAAAGCGACGGGAGAAATATCCCTGGCTTTGGAGCGGGAACAAAATTCCCTCGGCCCGACAAATTGCACACCAGCAACAAGAAATTAAGCGCATCACGGCTCAAGGCGGAAACCCACAGATGGGTCTTATAAAACGAGACGAGCATGCCCAGCCCGCCATCAAAACAGACCTGGATGCCCGTCCTGCAAATCCAGACACATGGAAAAGCCGCCCAGACAACACCCTCATGTTCCTCCCCAACTCGGTGGAGGATACCCACGAGACACTCCCGCAGAAAGCAGAAATCACATCTCGGGCAGGCCCCAAGCGAACTCTCTACCAAAATACCAGACTCCTAGACCCACATGCCGCAGCAGCAGCGGACGCCGCCAACGCCGTGCCCCCTTCGCCCTCTCTATCCGCCATCCAAGATGCCATCGCCGGCCGGCCGCGTCTCAGCGAGTCCGAAGCCGCATCCGCCTTCGCAGGAAGCGAAACCCCGAGGGTTAACGGATACGCCTTTGTCGACGAAGACGAGCCCGAACCTGAATTTACATACTCTAGAACCGACGACATGGAAGCCGACTGGCGCCTCCTCGGACCGACCTCTGAAAAGCCAAATCCCTTCAAACTTGGCGAAACTCGCAAACGCGAAGCCCTGCATCACCGCATGGTCGATCGTGTGGCGCGGAACAAGCGTGCTGAAAAGGCCGCCCGTGTTACGAAGACACCTGTCTCGTTGACACCGCGCTTTGGTAGTAGTCCCCGGCTGGATTTTGGGTCTCGGTCTACTCCTGGTGCTAGCTCTAGTAGGGGCTCTGTCTCCGGTGGGGGGTATTCCCAGGGAAAGATGCTTACGCCTGCAGCGCAAAAGCTGTTACAGCAGGTTGGAGGGACGCCGAGGTCTGAGCGGAAGTCTGCACTGGGAAATGTTTGGACGCCTACGCCGAAGCGAAAATGATGGCAGTTTATGGCTCGACTTTTTATATTTTTTAGCTGCATGATACCACGGAGTTGATATACTCGAACGGCGTTTCGTTTCTTTGGATGTCTTTCTCCCCGGGAAACAATCACAGATACCGGTACTGGACGTATTGTTACTTTTTTAGCCAAAAAATGCCAATTATGCCTTATTTATGAATACCAGTTCAGGCAACACAGACCAAGTCCTAAACATAGGAGTCGGTGGACATCGGAACGAACAGGAACCGCACGAAAACAGTTCTTAGCCGGTCCCGGTACTTCTTCGGCCTTCATGGTCTTCTCATTCCATTCTTTATTGCAACGACGTGCCTATGAATATTATACATCTTTGCGCAATTGAAGATTTAGAGGATTAGATTTGGCCTAGAATTTGTGGGTTTGCTTTAGTTAACTATATCAATTCTTCAAACGTTACTAACGCGATAACAGATTTTGAACAGAGACTAAATTGGTCTTCATATGATTCAATTCGCTTGTATTGATTTCAGTATCTGTATATCAAAATGAGTATCGAGACATCAGAGAGTCAGACTGCTTCATCGGCATCAACATCTGGAAATATCACCAAAGCCAAAGAGATCATTATACCGGCAGAGACACCAACAACAAAAGAAGAACAAGAGAAAGAGGAAGAGAAAGAGAAAGAGAAAGACACATCCACATCTTCAATATACTCCCCAGGAAACCTCCTTTCAAGTCTGCTCGCTCCATTCTCTTTCTCGGCCAAGTCTCCAGAGCCAACCACCGCAATATCCCCAAGCAACGACAAAGAGAAGGAGAAAGAAAAAGAGACAACAAAGAGTCCAACAAAGATATCAATCGATGCCCCAACATCAGACTCAGACTCAACTACACAACCCACCCCAGAGCCATATTACACTCCTGAAGAAACACCTCTCTACAAAAAGCTCTACAAGACCCGTCTAACAAGAACCCGCACAAAACAACTCCTCCGTGCAGGAGAACGGGGATATAATGACCCGCCGCCTCCACTAGGACTGGGTGATTGCTGTGGGAGTTCGTGTGATCCCTGTGTAAGGGATTTGTGGAAGCAAGAGATTGGGATTTGGAGGGAGAGATGGGGGGATAGGGCGGTTGAAGAAGGGGAAGGAGTCTTGAAAGAAGAGAAGAAGAGTGAGAAGAAAGAAGAGAAATTGGGGAAGAGGAAAGATCTGGAGTGGTAATGTTTGTTACATGTGTATGTATTATTTGCTCTATGATATACAAGTCTAAGCGCAATATTAAGGTGCACAGGCGAACTAGGTCGAGCTCTTGCTATCTAGAGGAGACAAGAACAAGAAAAGAAATAACTGAGAACCCAAATAGCACAAGTTCACAGTGATTATACCTATCTACAGCAAATACATAATTCCCATAACCACCAAGCTAGTCACCCAACCGCTAGCCCCCAGCTTTTCCCCAAGACTCAAATAATACACAGCCCCGAGATAAGAGCAGGTAATAATACCCTCTGAATTCCGATAGCCATAGGAAGAATTCATCCACGCGCCCTGGGGACACCCGAAGCCAAGGGCAGACGGACAATCCTTAACAAGGGTATGACAGATATCCTGACAGGGAAGGATCTCCTTATAGGGACCCGGCATGATCTCCTCATCGATGATAGGATTGCGGGATGTATTCGACGCCACGGACTGGCGGTACGGACTGTCATCCGGCAGGGAAGAGCCATTGATGAAGGCCTGGCCTGCGTTACGGACGGCTAGGTACGTGGCGTTGCTACTGTAGTCTGCGCAGCGAGGAATTGTGACGCCGCAGAGCCATTGCTTATAGGCTTTTGCGCAATCGTCGCAGTCCACGGCGAGGGAAAACATCGATTCTTCGCTTGTTTTGCATTGGATTTGTTGGAGGGAATAGGTGAAGTTCTGGTAGAAGGCGGCGGCGTAGTCGTCGTAGATTGTGCGGAGCTTGTCGACGCTTAGTTTGGGGTTGGAGGGGACTGCGTATGCGACTTCTGAGCAGAAGGTTAAGTTGAATAGCACGGCGCAGTTCTCCTCTGGAGGATTGTTAGATAAAGTCACTTTTTGGTATGGATTGTTTGGGCTTGCTCACCTGCTTTGGTCGTAAAATTCATCGGTCGCCATACCTTACCGCCGCCGCCGATGATGCCATTTCCGGACGTGGTCGAATTGCCCACCATTGCCAGAAGACCGCTGTACGATGAACTTCGGTTTAGTCCAGTGATATAGAATTGTTCCTTGGGCTTATTCCCAAGTCCGCGATTGGTCATGCCAACCTCGGTTGAACTACTTATTCGGCCCACCTGCGAAAGCGCATCGAGAGCGCAGAATGATTTCTCCAAGCCCTGCAGTGCCGTATCGTTGATATTGTGGGCAAACATAGTATACGGAGGGACGATGTCCATCCATTGCTGGTAGTTTGTCGAATTCTTCGCAGACTGAGTCAAGTTGTTCGTCACCAGCAGCGCGGCCGACGTGTCCGCGTCGATGAAGAACAAATTCGGGTCATCGTCCACGATATTGTGGAAAAAGGCATCGATAGATGCTGCGACCTGGTACGTGTAATATCCTGTGTAGTCGGTTGAATTGGGCGCTGCGATGCCGACGAAGACGTCGGTATTCGTATCTAAGGTGATTCCAATATACCCGCCAACGGCAGTGTGCATATCCTGCAGCGAATCGTCTTTGCCCGGTCCTGGCTGTTGCAATTTCTGCGAAGTCGACACATACATCTGCAACTGCGGGAACTCGCCTTGTAGGTCGGTCTTGTTGGTAGATGGTTTTTGGCAGGTCGTGAGCGACAAGTAGACCGTAGTCGTCGCTCGCTTCGAGAAGTCCCCGTCTCGTTTCCGTAGCTCATAGGTCGAGTCATCGTCATCGTCGTCTTCATTTGTAGAATTCACGTATGCAGGAAGACCCACGCCTTTCGGGTCGTGTTTGCCGTTCACCACAACCGAGGGCAGATAGAACCACTGGACAGCGCCGATCTCGAGCGCGCCCGGCGCCTCGAACTGATTGTTGCCCAATGCTTTCGCGACATTAGGGTATCTGCGCACGAGCTCTAGCCCATTTGACTCGCCATCTTCGTCGACACTGTCGCGAAGTTCTAGCCCATTGAACGAGTCCAGCGCAAGTGGGAATCCTGCCCCGTCGCTGGGAACCGCCCCCTGGAGGCTCAAGGTGTTCTCTGTACCCGGGACATCGGATGCATCGGCATAGGTGACCGTGACAGCGAAAAGAAGGAAGATCGCGCTAATCGTTGCAGTAAGATAGCACTGCAGCGCGTTGTATTGGCGTCGCATGGAAAGACGGAGGGAGGTGTCGCTGCACAGCCAATGGCCAGAATTGGAGTTGGCGAATAAAATTATCACAGGCAAGCGGTGGTATACACCAGCTGTAAACCTCTTGCTGGAGGCAAAATCAGCGGCTGCATGCAGTCGACGTGAAAGTTGTTTGGATGAGGCTGGCTATCGTGGAAAATGCCAGTCTTATCAATTTGGCTGCCTTGTTGCCTTGTTGCCTTATTTAGGACACGTAGTACTACGCGTACCATCTATATTCCTCTGCCAAATGAGACTTTGATATATGATGGGTCAGCTGTGAGGTCTTGGAAACCACAGTCAAAGGCTAAGACTAAGCTTCTATGAGGCTGAATGATTCTAAAATGATACTCCTTGGCTTGATGCAATCCACACAACTTTCAATAAGTCAATTGTTTAAACGAATAAGAAATGTATTCTATGTATCAAGTAGGTATCGTAGTCTTGAAACCAACAAAAAATGGATCAAAGTAGACGATCGCAGTCAATCAACATGCAAATGCAAAGTAACAGGAACAAGTCAAGGAAAAGTAGGCAATGAGCAATAAACAAAAAAGAATCAAACCAGCCTCTGCCAGCGGGCTAGGCCAAAACTCACAACAACAATACCTGCGATCACTCCAAGAATGCCGAACCACCACGCCAATCCTTCTGTGTGGGCGCCGGGAACTTCTACGTTCATACCGAACAGACCACAAATCAGGTTCATGGGGACCAGAATCGTAGCAATCAGAGTGACTTTGCTGAGAACCTTGTTGACGTGGTTTCCCAACACCAAGTTGGTGACATTCAGCTGAGCCAAGTAATTGGTATGCGACCGACTGAGCATCTTTTCGAAATGCGCCAAGTTCGACATCATGGTCACAACGTGATCCTGGATATCGCCCAGGTAAAGACCAATATCACCACGGGGAGTAACCGAGTACTGCTCGTTACAGCGCTTGGAGAATCCACGAATGACATCAGCCTTGCCGCCTAGCAGGCGCATTAAGCTCATGACCTTCTTGCGCAGGCCACCGATGCGAGGGAGGAACGATTCGAAATCCTCAACTCTGGCAATAAACACATGGTCTTCGATCGCCTCGGACTCCAATTCCACATCCCGAATCACGGGGCCGAAGCTATCCACGATGTCGTCGATCATCGCGTAACAGATCCAGTCGCTACTGAGAGACACATAGTCTCGCAACTTTCCAATACGTTTCCGAACATTGGATGCATGAGGGTTGTCCTCAAAAGAGAAAGTGAGGACACCGTCTCGGAAGACAACCATGTAGAAATTGACAGGCTCAAGGAATTCCTCGCTGGTTTTGTCCATTTGGAAGAAGGTCCGGAAACAAACAAAATAATACTGCTTGAACAGTTCGACCTTCTCGCGGGCTTCCTGGGTTTGGATATCCTCCGTTGTCAGGGGGTGAATGGAGAAAGCCCGGGAGATAGCTCCCAATTCCTCATCGGTGGGGTTGACCACATCCAACCACCACACACCTCCCTCAGGCCCGAGCTCAAAGAGATCGCGGAAGGTTTCGCCAGGGAGCACCAGATCTCCCAAATCGGCAGCATGCACTGTGCTTTGAGACTCAGACGAAAAGAAGCCGAAGCGGGAACGCTGGTTTGTAGTATGGGGTTGTCGAACCCGCTCCTTTTCGTCTGTAACCTCGGCGTCCTTCTTTTCATGTTCACTCAGTGTATCAGTTGAGCTGGTCTTCTGAATTGGACCCATCTCAGGGCTTTCAGCGCCAGGACGGAGATCGTAAAATATGCGGGGCCTCTTGCTCTGCGAGCTCATGCTGTGCTTGCGGCGATCGCCATCGGCGATTTTACTGCTCGGATTTAGAGCCACAAACTCCTCGAGTTCCTCGTAATCAATGACGGGAATACGGCCTGGCGCGTCAAAGCAGGCCTCCTCTGCTGTATCGAATGGCACATCGCCCAATTGGGGGCGAACAACACTGGCGTTGCTGAAAGTTGGGCGCCGGTTGTGGGTGCCACCCGAAACAGTGCGCTGCAGGATAGCTTCCAGGTCGGGAGGCGCATGGCTGTCCAGGGTATTGGCGCGCTCACGGCGACGTGGGTCGGCAAAAGCCTCAACTGAATTGGGAGGAGAGGATGATCGAGCGGAAACAGACGAGGCGCAGGAAGCGTTGGCGAGTTCCGGGTTCACAACACTGATGCGACGCGGAGTCTGGTACGTTGCGTTGTGGTCGATCGAGAACCGACCCAGTCCATTAAATTCATTCAGCGAACGATCGTCCTCCGCGGCATTTTCAAAGTCTCGGGGAATTGGACCGTCCTGTAGGACATCTTGCGCACTGAGCAAGTCTGGACGATCGAGCATTTCAGGACCTTGAGTGGTATCGCGCGGGCTGTAAGAACGCTCCATCGGAGCTTCAATGCGGGGAGGCGTCTGCATCTGCAGGCGGTGATCATCCAGTTCGGGTACCGGAGTACTGTACCTGGTCAGGTACATGTACTTCTCGGATCTGGGAGACTCGGACATGGTGGGCTCTCAGTATATGAGGATTCGACGAAAATGATTAGGGCGCCAGATTGGCTGATTTTTTGCTTGGGGGTTTGGTTTGGTGATATTCGCTTTTGAAGCGCACAACGACCGGAGCAGACGCAAGCCGGTAAGAGGTTCGTTCAAGGGTGACGGCCCTCCATCCATAAGCTAGACCCTTCGGGAGGGTCTAGCGTTACCGACTGACGTCTAGCGGCCACAATAAAGACAATCCTAAAGCCCAGTTAGGGGGGTCTGGTATCGCCCCCGCCGAAGACCCGGAACTTGGGGCCTGCAAGAGGGTGGAGGAGAGAGGCCTCGGTGTAGCGAAGTCCCGCCAACTTGAAGAAGTGGGAGGATGAGGAGCTTGGTGGCTCCAGGGTTGCTGTTAGACGAGAGGCGCGAGAGGTTCGCGAGTTCAATGACGTTAATGATCGAATTCGAGTTCTCAAGCTTCAAGACTAGAGATCAATTGAAAATTCTAGTTTAAATCGTAAGATGCTGGGATTCAGTGGGAAAAGCGGGAAGGGTGGAAGTGGCGAAGACCAAATAGAGTCGATGATGCCGAGGTGGTTCCAGAAGCCCACAGAGTCACCACTGGGGAGAACAAAAGGGTTGAAGATATGGGATATTCAATATAAAGAACCTCAGGGGGTTGCAATAATAGGAGAAGGTAAGAAAAACAGTGGGGGGGGGGGGGGTGGTGGGGGGGGGTGGTGAGACCAAAAAGGGGAAAAAAAAAGTTAAAATTTTGACGAGGGGGGCCCCCGGGTTTGAGAAGT